>NC_045751.1:14734570-14740941 GCF_008692095.1 Etheostoma spectabile | reverse complement strand
AAAAAAAAAAAAAAAAACATTTTGAAGCTGTAATTGTAATACTGTGATACTGTATTTTTGCTTAAGGCTATCATTCCGTCAGAACCGGCCAGTGCCTAAATGGCGTAGCCAGACTTTTGACAGGTACCTGGAATAGGCACCATATTACTACTATCTTTGTCTATAAAGCCCTGAAGGGCGGGCCCCTCCTATATCAAAGACCTAACCCCTTACTCTGCTGCCAGCTCCCTCTGGGTCAGCTCACCTAGCTGTCCTGTGATCCAAACTTAAGCTCAGGGGTGAACGCTCTGTGAACGCTTTGTTGTAGCAGCCCCTAGACTGTGGATTAGCATTCCTCTCCCCATCAGATCTGCCCCCCTCCATTGACTTTTTTTACTGTAAGCTAAGGCTCAAAACACACTTTTATTTGCTAGCGTTTGAATCCTCCTCATGTGCCTGATTTGGGGTTTGGTGAACCTATGATGTTTTTTTTTTTTTAGTTGCCTCTTCTGGTCTGTACACCATGTTGGTCAATGTGGGTTGATTTTGTATGTACTTTATATAAATTAAACTTTATAATAAATTTGACTTGAGTTTTTGTCATAATTTTTTGACTGAAATGGTTAATCAATTCTGAACATTGTTGGCGTTGATTTTGCCATTGATCTAGTAATTGATACATTGACTAATTGTTTATTAGCTGGACCAAACTAGCTACTAGTTACAAAGTTCCAGTCTCCCTTCCACAAAAGAAGTTCAATTATGGAGTCATACATTCTTAAAGTCATTATTGGAAAATTAAAAATCTATGTACTGTATATACAAATCATTTTTACATATAATTTTTACATTTAGAAAAGTAACTGCTGGACATACTGTCACCTACAGTACTATACTGAAGTCTATTCTCAGTGTACTAGAGGTTACACGTTTTCACGTCTTTTAGGGTCAAACGCTGCACATATATCAATTTAAGAAGGCAAAACATTCAAATAACAAATAGCAAACAATTTAGCGGAGGGGGGGGAATAAAAAAAAATCTAAGCACATTAATAAATAAATAAATCATATCTGATAAATCCACATTGTAGTAATATATTCTTGCCAAATCCATACTTTGACAGAAGAACCATGCTTGTATGATGAAATACTCACAGCAGCCTCAATTTATTATTCAGAAGTATGAGAAGGTAATATTTAAGTGATTTTTGGGACAGCTTGTCATAGCAGATCTGAAAATAACACATGGAACTCAATATTCTCTTTTAAGTCAAAACTTGCAGGGGTGTGACTCTTCATCACCAGTGGCTTTCAGTGTGCTCTCATGTTCTGCTAAAATCAAATACCATCTCCTTCTTTCCATGACTATCAAAAACAATAAAAACATATTATGGATATTACAGCACAATTCCACAATATATTGGTTTTCCTGTTTCCCAGCTGGACATGGACATGTTTTCAGCATGTGAGCTTTGATAGTTATCATATATTCAGATATATATTTAAAGGGACTTTGCGACATATTCTGTGCTCATCATCTGTCGTTACCCATGTCACGCCGAACTGATAATGCTTTGTGACCACTTAATGTTCCACTGACCTTTGATGTGGCATGTTGCATTCCTGCCTTGAAGCCCCCGAGTATTTTTTGTCAGACATATATCACAGACGCCCGGTGGTGAATTCTACAGGTCTTCATTGTAATGTAATCGCAGCAGGCTCCACTGTGATACATGTCAAAGTGGTAGAAAATGTAGATCTGATTCACTCAACTACCACTCTTCTAGCCACCTTCCCACACACACACACACACACGCACACTCTCCCCTCCCCATCTCCCACCTCTCTCTGCTTCCCTCCGTCCCTGTTTCTGCCTGAGATCAATCTATTCCTCAATCTTTCCACAGAGATGCAGTGGGCACTTGCTACACAAAGGAGAGGGCGATGGATCTTGAGACAAGGCAGCAATTTGACAACGTAATTCTGATTTCATGAAATTGAAAGATGGGTACGAGGGACTGAACTGCCGTGTCAAAGTGTCAAGCACACTAATTTAATTTCAACCCAAATGACATGAGGAGATTGAGCCCTAATAGGAAACCCCTGTGTTACTCATCTTACTCGCACATTATGCCAATAACATGGCCACATTACACCTGTCAGGATGAAAAATAGCCTCTATTTTGTGTAGACAAATAGTAACACATCACAGCTATAGTCTTTTCATTGCTGCACTAATATGCTACTCAATAAGAGGTGCCTGAAAAGAAATGTTCCTTATTTAAGTGAAAAGAAACATTCCTCATTCTGCCTTATGCTGAAGTGTCATGGGGGGCTGACGTCTGTTAATTCTGTTTGAGATAGGCATGCACTGATCCCTTGCTATTAACAGACCTTACGGACAGAAAATGGCAGCATCTTCCCTGAAGTCCACATTTCCGAGCTACTTTACTTTAAATAAAGAATATTTTGTCGATACAATGTTCAAAACGACGAAAGGTCTGTGCCCCAGGCGCATGGTTCAAAAGGGTTGCACTTAGTGTCTTCATTAATTCCTAGGTGTGTTTTAGGCGTAACACGCAATAAACCAATCAGTGAGGCATCTCCCATTCACTTTAAAAGCCAGTAACGTTTGTACGTTGGTGCAATGCTATTGTGATGGCAGATTTTCACCGTAATATTTTTATTTGTAATCCATTGCATGTTTGTCCGCTGCCGCGCTTCCTTGTGTGTGTCTGTAACAAGCATAGTGTGTGTGCATAAGCCTGGGCACATGTTCCTAATGCGCTGTTAAGATATCAATGAAACTGGACGGTTTGGCTCAGTTGGTAGAGCAAGTGCACATATACATAGTGGTTTATGCCTCGGTGCAGAGGTTAAGGGTTCAAGTACCAACCTGTGACAATTTCATGCATGTCTTCCCCTTTTTTTTTTTTACCTTTCTCATTTAGCTGTCCAGTCCAATAAAGGCGGAAATGCCCCCCCAAAAAAGAAATCTTTAAAATAACAATGAAATACTGCGCTGTTATTTATACCAGGTCGATGGCACAATCCCTTCCTGCTGCTTTAAGATAGCAATACACCAAGAATTCACCTGAACACACCTCCCTGTAAGATCCGAACATCCATGGGCGCAGGTGCATTTGCTCTTAAAATGAAATGGGTCTTAAACTAGCAAAGACACTTGTGTCTGGCGTTGCACTGCACCAGGTGTAAGATCGGGCCCTGAGTGACTATTGACTACTGGTTTTGTCTGGTCCGCAAATTTTGAATGATTTGAGTAGCAGGGCAGGGAGGTTTTGGCAATCGCATCAGAGTTGTCAAGTGCAGATTGTCCATAAATAAACACTGCAGCTCCTTAATACCGAACAATAAAGCTCGCATTACTTGCTTAACAGCTGTCAGACAAAAGCCAGAGTCTGTGGGATTTCAAACAGGATCAGAGTGTGCTGCCCTCTGGCTCTAAACAGAGACACAACACCTTGGCTCTGCCTAGGTTGCCAAATGTAGATTAATATATTTATTCAGGCCTTTTTCAAAATTTATTATTTATTAACATTGCAATTATGTGCGTATCGTCAAAAACCAACTTGAAGTGTAAGTAAACGTGTTAGGTTGCGTTTAGGCCAGTGAGACAGGGCTGAGATGCAAGCCTGACGGTGCAGGTGCAGACAGCTTTATAGATTAAAGTGAGAGTTGAGTTAGATGCACGATTTTATGTTGGTATGGAAACATTTTCTAATTAGCGCTTAACCCTTAATTCGTTGTCTTGGGACCATGTTTGTTTGTACAAAATTACTTGGCTAACCATCCCATAGTTGTTTCCATAGAAATTTCAGTCTGGTAAAAAGCAATGGACCGCCAAACATTTATAAAAGCATGTCTCTAGAATTGGTAAAAACGGTTACAAAATGTAGGGAATGGAACAATGTAAAAAATGCAAATGTCAACACTTTGAGTTTTACAGCGAATGCCTACGACTGCCTTCATACCTGATATGCATAATAATATCAGTGTTAGATTGCTATGTATAAAATTTAGCTGCAGATCTTTTAAGAACATGGAGAAATGGCTTTAAAGAATGTACTGAATCAGAAAATTAGGAATCCAATACATAATAAGTGGCTAAGAAAGTTGAAGTCTATGTTCTCCTACGGTGCCATCCTTGTCCTTTGACAAGAGTATGTCTGTCGTGAGCTTGTGGCCCACCAGCACTTACATTGTCAAGGGAAATTAAAGCTGGCCAAACAGATTAGATGTCACTGTGCTGAAAACACAATTTTTCACCTTTACCCACCACTGATCTCAAAGGGGCAAGAATGGATCTTTGAAGACTGGATAAAAACGTATGAACACATGTGGAGAGCGGAGGAGGGGAATATGTGTCAGCAGAGTATTAGGTGGGCTATGGAACAAACACTACAGTTATTTTCCCAGTTGAGAGGTTGGCTGTCATGGTTGCTGTTTAGGGTACGGTGGAGTGTTTGCAGCTTGTAGCCTGGATGTGACATACAGTATAGGTTCTGTGTGTGGGAGATGAGGTTTATCTGGAGGAAGGGATAACACGTACTGTCCAGCCAGATCTTTAGGGAGGCCCAGGAAATATCGCTCACCACAGATAAGCCTCACTGTCACTTGGCTTTGAAGACTATTAGTCCTGGCGTCCTGGTTGGCTCTGCAGCAAGCTTCTCGTGTCACCATGCTGTGATCGAGGTTTGGCCCTGGACTGGCCGCCTAGGGAAGATGCATATTGATTTTTCCTTATTTATATACAGGGCCCTAATAGAGGGACTCCCCCGGCTCTTCTGCTGAGCAAAAACTACAGTACCATGGCATGTAAACCAGAAAAAAAAGGAAATACAAGTGGTTTGTGCCACATTAAACAGGTTAAGCAGTGAAGACAAGTTTGATTTGTTAAAACCACATGTGCAGCCTGAATAATTTAAGCCATTGTTTATTTGTTGCTTTGTAAAGCACTTAGTGTTGTGTTGTGTTGAAAGGCTTTTTAAAAAAGTTTCACCTTGACTTTAACTGCGTTTTTCCGTTCCAACCTGTCGTGGTATTTCATTATGTTTAATGATGAATTTATGCACACATGGTTTGACTCACCTTCAATTCATTCATGTATTCTGGTAGGGAATAATGTGTGGTTGACCTCTGTGTCAGATTTGCTAGGTTGCATCATCCAGCTATACAACCTGCAGCAGAATGAGGGAAACAAACAAGTGTTACACCTGTTTTGGAGACCGAACAAATATCCAGACCACTTTTGTGAACTCCTTCATTGCCGCGGCTACTGAAGCACAGGCCAGTGAACACATTAATCAGTCCAGAGACTACATCCATCTGTCGTATGGGCACACCACGCTACGTGCAGGACCCGGGAGCTGTTGGCACTGCCTCCGCCTGTGTTTTCTCCCATTACTTCTGCCCATTTTGACTGTGTTACCTATCAGGCAAGCTGGTGAGGGAAAGCGACAAACTTGGTCCGATGTTAGGTTTTCTGATAGTGGAGGCTTATTTAGCTCTCAAGGCTGGTGATAAAATGCAGAATCAATCCAAATTCACACATATGTACATATTTATTTGACATGGTTGCATTTGTGCTCATAAATATAGCCATACAGAGGCCCCTATATTATAAATATACAAAAACACGTAATTAACCCTGGGGGCCCTGAGGCCATTTTTAGAGTTTAATTTCCGTCTGGATTTATTTTATAAAACATCAACCCTGTTGTCTACAGTCAAGATATGAACATCATTTTTTTAGGACAAACTGGGTTATTAGAATATTTGGGTTGCAGTGAGGTCACTTGCATTTTAAAAATGGTTGTAGGGCCTTAAAGATAAATAAATAAATAAATAAATAAATAAATAAATAAATAAATGAATCTTCCAGATATGTATTGATATCACAGACATATAAGTAAAACCTAAGCCATTTTCCATTCTAAAACACTTCTCATATGTCTTGGGAGTCACACTCTGAAGAAATAATCAATATAACTTATGCAGTTGACAAAATACATGCATTTTTCGCACGTTTCGCTCTCATGACATTTACTTATGCCAATAATTACATAATAATGTCATATTTATTGATATTACACCCACAGCAATATTATACAAGCATATATGTGTCTAAATAGTGCACCATTTGGCCTTCCATAGAGTATACAGGCATTTTTGTCCCCTCTGACCTTCCATACAAGAGGGGTGCCTTTATTTCCCATATATGGGCATGTACTTCCTGAAACAATAGACGGGAGAGACAGGGCAGAGATGGAGGAGCGAGCCAGCGGCAGAAATGAGCCAAAACGCGAGAAATTATGGACATAAAGGGAATCAATCTTGGATATAACAGTATGGATTTAAAGCCCAAAGAGGCT
>NC_045751.1:14733309-14734560 GCF_008692095.1 Etheostoma spectabile | reverse complement strand
GGCTGGATAGAAAATCCCCTGTAGAGGTTAGAAAGACAGGGAAAAGACCGCTGTAAACGCGAAAACATCAGGATTTAAACAAAACTGAAAGTGAGTAAATCACTTGTATGGTTCAAAAGTTATTAAACTATGAATCAGAGATACTTTTTTACTCGTGGGCGAGTGTCTCGGGCTCAGAGGGTTAAATATGTCATATTAACACAAGTAAAAAAACACAGAAACGGACTCCCGGATGTCTTACATTTCCTATTTAGTCTGCTTTGCACATGCAATTGCAAAAACGCGAAGATGACTTTAAATGCAAAATTATTCATTATGTTTGATGCAACAAAAAGCATTCCCCAGAGCCATTAGAGCTACAGATTTGACAAGCAAAACTTGAGCAACCAGTCTCAAGGCTACTGGATACATAAATATGGACTCCGCCAATGTCTCCTAAGTGTGAAATGTTGCAAAAGCCTGTATACTTGATTTGTGCAAAACCTTTGCGTATCCGTCACCAACGGTTGGATGTCCTCCTGAGGAATTACCAGTCTGAACTGTCCAGTGGAAGGAGATATTTCTTAAGCTTGTGCAATGGTGTTCTTACCTGAGTGTTCACACATACTGTAAAATATTGTTAGACGCACACAGGAACTTATAGAACAGTGAGACTTTTTATTCATGGCGGTCGGACAAGGAACATCCTATGAAACAATGGAAAGGTCACAGAAAGACTAAGCTGCTTTACAGTAGTGGCATCACTGAAAGGTAGGAATAACAATTGGTAAGAAAATGTTGCAGATGACCGATTAGCTTGTGTGTGCGTGCATGTGTGTATCTCTTTCCAAAGTTGTGCACAGTATATGTACGTGTAACCTGCATTTATGTTGATTCTGTCCACTCAGATGGTCTACTTCTTTGTTGGGACTTCACTAAAAACACTCTTATGAATATTTGGATTAGAGCAAGGTTTGTCATACTTTGATCATAGACAATTCTGTGGGTGTCTCAGGTCCCACGTAACTGTGCGCACTCATGAGGATATCCCACCGTGGGTGACTACATCAGAAATATACTAAGAATGAAGATAAAAAGAGAGAGAGACATGGTGTCAACACAGTCAGTAATATACTTTTTTTGTTATTATTATTATCATAGAGAGATTCACGTTTTTCAGCAGAAATCATGAATTTGGCACCCATGTAACATCAGTTGATTTTGACACACCACAGTACAACAAGTGCGTACACACACACACACACACACACA
>NC_045751.1:14655919-14733299 GCF_008692095.1 Etheostoma spectabile | reverse complement strand
CACACACACACACACACACACACACCTTCAGTAGATGTTTCCCACAAAAGGCTTAAAGCATACAAAAGGTATGGTGCTTCATCATCAATATTAAAAATACAGAACTGTAAGAAAAGAAACAGATACATGGAACATGGAGTTGAAATACGTATAGTACACCATTCCCACTGTTCATGTACGTTTCCTTTAGGAGCTCTTTGTTTCTTCCCGGTACAAAGATACAGCTCAGATTTCTTGGAAAAACCTGCACATGAATACAGTAATTCTTAATGCATTTGTCTGTGTTTTACTCTCATAGACCACATGAATGGTTTGAGGACAGATCTGACAAATGTGATTGTTTCAGCACAAACGAATAACTGAAGTCTCCTTGCTGGCTGGTCCCTGGTGAACACGACCAAACATGAAACGTGGGAAGAAAAGCTTTGTTGCATTCACACATTGGAAAAAAAATCACAATGTATATGTATAGCCAGCCCGGGAGTTCATATATGCTACAGTGTCCCTATAAGGCAGGTTACATCCAGGGTTGATCAGCAGTTTGTAAAGTAAGTGGTTATTCCATTTAGCATCTAACATGTAGCATCATAAATCATACAATCATCATGGCATTTATCCACACATTGAACAATTGATTTTTCATTGCATTGTTTTCTATTTTTTATTTGTACCTTGCTGCACATGACATTTTGAAGCTATAGATGCACTGTAGCTGTGTTATTTGAAGGCTACACTACTCGGACATGTGCTATTTGCCTTCTACTAGTTGTTTACAATTCATGAACCCAGGCAAACAACCACTAAAGACAGGTTAATGCCAAACCCCGGCTGTGTGCATGCAACATTCTCTTTAAAATGTGTCACAAGCCAAGATCTAAACAATCAAAGTGGCTCACCTGTCTGACCAAGTGATTCACAGGTACAGCCAATGCGTATTAATGCACATAACAGTCAAACTGCAAAGTGCATAGGCTACACTTGGGAGAAGATTAGCATAAAGCCCACTAACTTCTCTTAAAGTGCCTGTTGTAAAGTTGCTAGATGGGGGGTTTTGTATTGAAGAAATATAAGCAATGATGATAATGCTGCTAGTTTTCACAATTTCAAAAGAAGATGACATTATTGGTATGCATTTGGCATTGTACAAAAAAGGTACAATCTATGCCAGGCAGAAGCTGGCAAGCTAGGCTAACTAGCTTTCACTTCGTAAAGAAGTAGCCAGTTACCCTAGCTTGCTAATGATTGCCCTTATTCCCACTAGGCATTACTTAATGTTCATGTTATTTCAACGCTAACTAGTTAACGCTGCAGGTGCTTTCCCACAGCGAGCTGTTGCCGCGGCTGCCTTCATTGTTTTCAGTGTTAAAAACCTGAGGTCTGTGGCAGCAGCAGAAAGAGGGAGGACAGCACGATATGGTTCAACTTTTTTAATATGCCACAGCGTCTCGCCATGTGACCATGGCAACCACAGAAACCATTAAATTACGAATACTTGGATTGGATTCCATGCACACTTTTGTAATTTCCCCAAGTCTGGGCGTAGACACCAAAATCAATATACATCCAATTATTTAATCCCAAAGTATGTAAAACTCATGCAAAGGTCCCTCGTGAGGACTGGAAGGATCGTACTGTAGCTTGAGGTTGTTTTTCCTCTGAAGACTCTGAATGTCAAATCTTTTTTGGTGTTGTTTAATTACGGAATGCTTATCATAGGCGCATGGCACGCTACTGAGGGGTGACAACACCCCGTGTTGTCAAATTAATTATATCACTAATGTGGACCCTGTGCATGTGAAATAGCTGAACTCTCCCCAAATAGCTCATTAATCTTCAGACAGCCACTCCTGGGCTAGGTGAAGTGGTCTTGAATTTCAATACCCACCCTTGCTGGTCTAACCTTTCCCTCTCTCTTTCTCTAGCTTGAGCAGCCGAGGGGGAATGGGAACATTGGAGAGAGAATAATATTGTCTGCAGCGGTATCTCTAGCACTTCTCTTCTCTGAGTCATATAATTATACAAACCTACGCAGTTTGCCTAAACACACACACACACACACACACACACACAAAGTTAAAAGTAGCATATACCCGAGAAGTGCTGATGTATCCTGTGATTATTAAAAATGACCGTCTGCCACTCTGGCATAAACAAATCGCTCCATATCAAATTGTCCAGGTAATAAAAATGCCTCCATGAGAAAGACCAAAGTAGACCCCACGAGTTATTTCCTGCCCGTTCAAAAGTTGAACCAAGTTGAACAGACTACATTATTAGCAGTCGCCAAAAAATAAGCAGGAAGCTTCCTTTATCTTAAAGCAGCTGCTTCGATAAAAGTAATTTGTTGTATACTGAAGACCTTTTTAACACATGATTAAAGTACAAACAATAACTCATTAAATGAAGAAATGCCACCTGGAAGTGCTGCTATGAGTGGCTCATTAAATGATTCTGTATGTTAATGGAATTGTCACAACCAGTTGTTTTACTAACTGGGTGTCAATTGCTGTTTCCAAGTAAAGAACGGATGTTAAATCAAAATGATGTGTATACTCAAAGTGCTGTCTGTCACAACCTTTGTCTGTGGTGCTTCTGCTGCTCAGCACTGTTAAGTCCAGCCGGCTGCTGTCCATGATGTTGATTCTGCCGGTTTCCTTGGTGCTCCTGTTTTCAATTTGACTAGAATGCAGCTTATGTCAGAAATCAGCTAACCAATTATCCAACTGCGAGCTGCATTATGTGGCTCTACAACTTCCTCGCCTTCGTCTTTGGATGTGTGGAACTTGAAACACGTTCTGTCAAAAGATAATACCAATTGTACTGTCTCTGTTTTGAATCAACAGTGTAGTAATTTTTGCAAGCCCTATTTAATGTAAATATAGTACATTTCTCTGGTGTGTCATTTTCCCCACTGTTTGTGTGACAGTGAGTATCTAGTTAGTCTGCCCTGTTGGCAGTAGTGGGGTCTTTTGCCGCACTCTTGTTGTTGTGGTTATCAACACTGAGAACTGTCCTGTTCCTCCGTTTTTCTTTGCACTTGGGTTTTCCTCAGCTATTGGTGCACTGAATGTCAGTGGCTTGAATTTTTTTATTTAGAATTTATAGAGATAAAAACTGCGATGACAACAGGAAATGTGCCTGTCATCACCAGGCATTACTAGGAACCGAGCCAAGACAGTTCATAGGTTTGGAGACGTTCAAGAAATCCGAAGTATGCGGAGTGCAAACAAAACTCTGGGGTGGAGTTGAAAAGTGCACAAATAAGTAGTTGAACCACGGATCAACCCTCTTTTATGAACTCGGATCCCACATTTGAGAAGTAAACATCCAGGTACTACGGAAATGGAACGAAGTAATGTATAGAAAACGCAACAACCAAAGTATAACATGTTCTGGTTTTTCGTAAACTTCCCTCAAATGTAATCAGACATGCACTAAAGGACATTAATGTTTTCAAGTACCGGACTCCATTTAGTAGTTAATGCTGGCCTGATATCAAGTCCTAAATGTGGATTTTGCAATCCTGTTGCCATTACCTCAGGCTAAAAGTGACATGATGAAGCCCCATGACAATCCAACAGCCGGTTCAGTTTGTTTTTCTTCTTCTCAGCAGTAGCAGCACAATTTTGTTTTTAAGTATTAATTTATCAATCATCCCATCTTGTTTACCCATTAGCAACTCTGTTCCAAAAGCTTCTTATCACCATTTTCATCCATTAAACTACATGGATTGCATGGCAACTAAGCTCACTCTCCATCATCCCAATTATGATTTCCTTACTGCGTGGTATGTTTGTACACTTCATGTAGTACGTGATTTTTTTTCTCTGTGCAATTAAATGAAAATGAATTGTGACTTTTTTCCCAGTGACTGTGTTCAGATGTTCTGGTTTTGGGAATACACTTCTCCTGATTCTGTTGTTGTTCATCTCGCCGTGCTAGTTTTTATTATTAACTTCACGTACAGTGAGCTCTCCTTATCAGCAGAAAAGAAAATCTTTGAGCTGGATGGTGAATCAGTGAAAAAGTGGAAAACTCTGTTTTCCTTCATTACCGCCTATTAGGGTGGTGCTTTTTCAAGCCAAATTGGACTGGTGTGATCTGAGAAAGGTTCATAGAGGAATGTTCTCTAATCGGCTCTAAGGGTCTGCATGGTGGGCCTGGGGGATGAACTGTGTTACCTTACTCTAAGAAAACATGGTCAGATGGTGACTCACCGACTAGTTTTTGAAGTGTTTGCAATTACTGGAAGAAAATGTGACTTCATCCAGACGTTTGTGAAAAAAGGTAATTTATGGTACTATATCATATCATTTTTGTGGAGTGTGTGTATGCCTACTTGATATTGTACAAGGACAAGTACTCCTTTGTCAATCCAGGAAGTTTCATGAGTGGCCTATTATTGTAATCAGCTTTGTATGTTGTAGACCTTGCCTTCTGAAAATACCCAGCTTGATACTGCAGCATTTTGTGTCTGTCATTCCTTTTCTCCAAGATGAGCTAAATGGCCAAATGCAAACAAGATCAATTATCTGCCAAACATGGTAATCTTTAGGATATGTAGTGTTAAACATGTTCACCATCTTACTGTAATGTAGTGTCTTAACATGGTAAAATTTTCTAGGAAGCACAAAACACAAAGTGAAAAAGGAATGTGGTCGGAAACCAGGTAAAGTTATTACAACTCATCCTTTGGGGAATATTAAGATCTTTACCACATTTCATGGCAGTCAAAAGCTGTTGAGACAGTTCATTCAAAACAAAAATGTCAACCTCATGTTGGCACGAGAACAAAAGTAAGGGGAACACAAAAGTAAATGTAAAATGTAAATGTGCTGTATTTATATAGCGCTTTTCCAGTTTTAACAACTGCTCAAAGCGCTTTTACATCTACAGGATACATTCACCATTCACACACATTCATACACTGTGGCCGGGGCTGCCGTACAAGGTGCCACCTGCTCATCAGATATACATTCATACACACTCACACTCCGATGCGCAGCACCGGGGGCAATTCGGGGTTCAGTGTCTTGCCCAAGGACACTTCGACAATGACTGCAGGGGCGGGGATTGAACCACCAACCTTCCGATTGGCAGGCAACCGCTCTACCACTGAGCCACAGCCGCCCCTGAGTAATATGGATTGGGGCCCCTGAATGTCTGCACAGAATTTTAATGGAAAATATCTCCAGCCGTTTACAATGTGTTGATCCATATCAGTCTAGAACAAAGCAACATTTTTTTTTTTTCATCCAGTATAGACCAAGGACTGCATTTTTAGATAGTGTATTTATTTATAAATATCCACATACAGATCATAGTGATGGTATTCTGCCACATTCTGAACAGAACCAGTCCTACTCCATGACTTTTATCCTTTCAACAATGATTTCTCACAGCACACACTTGGAATTCATTCATGGTGCAATCCTACATGATACATAGAAACAGCTTGCTGGATCATATACTGTTGTGGCAATCAGTCACTGATAGCATGTTTTCCCTGGCTATGATAAAAATAACAACCCAACACTGGGTGCAAGATTAAGTCTCCTGTGTCTTCACACTCGGTCCTTTTTACATACCTGCCCAGGGTTTTCATATCCTCAGGCCTCAAAAGAGCTCAGCACAGAGCAATATGACAAATAATGTACAGTAAGAGCCACCCAGGCCAAATCTATCTGCTTTATTGGTATTCACCGTTTCCTCTCTCCATCTGCTCAGCACATCACAAGCTGATGTCTCCTACCCCTGCCGCACTATTTTTACCTGCTCCTAGATACTGTCTCCCTGCATGTGACGTCAAGAAAGGTAGAAGAGACAGAGACTGAGATAGTTGTCATCATTTACAGTGGGGTGGGGGTTGCTCCATGCTGTCATCCTCCAAGAAAGTAATCAGTATGTTATAGCAGAAAGTTACAAAGAGACATGCATACGTCACTAGACTGTTTTCCATGTTAAGCGTGGTGGTCTTCAATGAGAGTGATAGTTGTGTAACAGCATTATGTACGTTTGTAAAATAAGCCTGCATGCTCATTTAATCTCTTGTCTCTTTTTATGATAGCAATGTTTAATGGCAGTGTGTAAACACGTTGAATTACCGTTCATTTTCCTAACCTTTTCCTGCTTACAGTATGTTGAACTCATGCTCTGTCTGTGTGTTCACATGATTTATTTCAGTGTGTTTGCTGGTGTATGAACTCACTCAAACTTGACTGTTTTAATTCATGTGCATGCACATACACATGCGCAGGGGATGTACATTTTACATACTTCCTTTAACCGATTATTTTTAAATTGTAATCCTTACAATTTCAGTCATGTATGATGAGAGAGAAGTAACTGTTGTGTTTGTTTACAGCCCAACAAAACAAAGCTTTTAAGCAAATTTAAGAACGCCAAAAAGGACACTTTTGTTTTGTTCACATTTTCACAGTCAGTGCTAATTATTGGGTTTCTGTCAGTCATAAATAGTATCAAAAATAGGTTTTAAGTTAAAGTGCTCATATTATGCACATTTTCAGGTTCATAATTATATTTAGAGGTTAAATCAGAATATGTTTACATGGTTTAATTTTCAAAAGATATTTTTTTGTACTGCACATTGCTGCAGTTCCTCTTTTTACCCTGTGTGTTGAGCTCTCTATTTTAGCTACAGAATGAGGCATCTCCCTTCTATTCCATCTTTGTTGGGAGTTGCTCATGCTCTGTAGCTAGATGCACTGCTAGCTGGTCAGTTGCAGAGTATGAGTAAAAGCTACAATAAGGCTGGTTAAGGCAGTTTGTGAGATGGTAACTCCCTTTGGGGTGGACTTTGGGCTTTTTCACTTTGTAAACCTGTTACATGCACAAAAACGATATAAAATACCACAAAGGAAAGATGAAAAAGCAAAACAGCATAACGTAAGCACTTTAATGAAAATCTTGAGAACCATTACTTTATTTGTAATAAACAATCCATAATCATTATTAGAAATTCCATTATAATGGAACACTAAAAATGCTCTCTGCAAGTCCTCACTCTTTACTTCAAGAAAGTTTTGCGGCAACATTCACAATGCACTGGAGCAACAAATCTAACACAGTGTGAGAGCACGAACATGACTAAGATGGCTGTTAAATTTAGACACAAAGGGAAACGACGTGATGGTAATCAATGTGGCTTGAAGAATTGATCGTCTCTTCCTTCTGGAGGTTTAAAAAAGGGCATTAGATGTTGAAGTTTTGCTTAGTGCCGCTTTAAATTGTCTATTAAAACAATATGCAGTCCATGACATGAAGATTGTGATTGATGAATAATCAATTAACAATTGTGTACACAGCTAAAATGAATAACTGTGAACATAAGTGAGTGTGTAGTTGTCTCTAGAACCGCTGTTGTCTTTGTGCATGCTTGCGTGTGTTTGCTTTTTACCTCATCAGGCACCACAGTGCTCCCCGCTTGTTCACAACATTAATGCTCAACCTTGTCCAAGGTTAATCTGTCACTCTTGCTGTATATTTGCATTCATTCTTATCTGCACCTCACCACTCAACTGACTGTCGATCAGCCCCGGCTGCTGCTCATACTTAATCGTCTTTGTACATTATAGATGAGCCTCCAACAACATAGACGCACGCACACACACACACACACACACACCCCTCCCTATTGCTGAAACCTCCTCTTTTCTTTAGAAACCGACTCCTAACCACACCAACAACACATATTCCCAGACTGTCAATATTTGCTTTATATTTAATGTCTTAGCGAGCCATTAAGCTGACTGCTTCTCAGAAGTAATATATTTATCACGGCATGTGGCCTAGTGTTGGATCTAGGTCTTCCTCTCTCCAGGCAGCACTAACTTTATGCTTGCACAGGAGCTGTGCAGGAGGCCAACGAGATAACTCTTGCACATTCACTTTTACCTGAGGAAACAAAAGACTGTCTATTAATTAGTAGCACAGAGTTGTTTCTTCATTTGGAATAATGCAGAGGCAAAAGTTAGTGTGTACAATGTTATATAGTTTCTCTCATAATGAGGCAGCATACCTGAGTTTGGTTGCCTTATTTTAGAATACATCAGCACAGGAATATTCAGAACAGTAAATAACAATATTTATGTAAATGAGTGGGTGCCAAAGTAGCAGCGTGCATTGCTGTCTGCCACAGTGTCTTTTTTTTATACTTCCAAAGGGCAGGTGAACATTTTCAAATAATAATAAATTGCTGTGATATGTAAGTAAAGTTTTTTGGGTGGCCAGTGGAGGTGGATGCTGGTTCTATTTTTATCTTGTCTTTTACGTTTTTGAGACACTGTCAAATGTTATACTCTACACTCTATAAAGTGTTTTCAAAGTGTTTTCATTTTTGGTAACACATTGATCTCACCATGAAGTTCTTCTTTATACTCTGACCTCTTAGTTTACCACATAGCATATATATGTTATAGGATGATCATAACTTTTGTAATGTAAAGTTATAACATGGCAGTTAACTAGACAATATAGCTAATAAAATAAAGTAATATATTGCCTCTGAAATGACACAGTCAAGTATAGTACCTCCTACGTACCTCCAAATTGTATTTAATGAATAACCTCACCCAGTGTAATAATCCTAATTGTGCTTTCAACTAGTGATACTTTCATGCTCTTTCCAGCAGCACCCAGCTTTAATAAAAAAATATCTACATCGGCACAGTTCTGCAGAAAGCGAGTGTGTTTTTGTTAACAGCCACCTTCCGACTTCCAATTCATTTTAAGTAACAGTGCTATCTCTCAGGAATATCATCTTATTCCTCGGAGAAAAATGTGTGTGTGTGTGTGTTGTGTTCTGTATACAAACAACCACACACACACACACACACTGCATGCAAAAGGTTCAACTTACAGGCTAAAAACAATATTGTAATTTAACATCTTACCTTTTAGCCTACAACAGCTTTCCAGGAGCTGATTTTGCAACATTACGGCAGCTGTCTTGGGAATCAGCTGCTACCTCAAAACTCCCAGCTGGCAACATCAACACTGACAAATAAAAATAGGCAGGATTCATTTTAAAGTAACATTACACCTAGTATTCACACTCGCAAATCATTACCATAAATGTAATGCAGCAGAACAATATTATTTATTAGAGGTAGGTTTATTAGATGCGTTCAAAAAGCTGGACTAGTCGGTCTTTGAAAACAGTGCCAAGGACATAAATGAACTTACTGAGTCCGTATGTGGATAGTGAAGGTGAATAGGTTCCAATTAAATGGCACAAGGGAATGTGCTAATAACCTAAATCATTTTTATAATAGATTTGACTAAATAGATTCTTCTGGTGAAAGACAAAGACTTAAGGAAATGATTGGGGGCACACAGGATGATAACTATACCCTACAAACAGTCAGGAGGTACATGGTATGTTTATGAGGCTAAAAGCTACCAAAACGGCAGGTCCAGATGCATTGTCTCCAAAAGTATTAAAAGGCTGTGCTTTTCAGTTGGCAAACATTTTTCAAGGATTTTTGATTTATGTTTCTCTCAAAGTGTTACCTGATTTATAGAAACAATCTTTGATCATTCCAGTACTTAAAAACAAAGCTGTTGAGTATATGAATGATCTAAGACCAGTGGCTCTAACCTCCATAGCTATGAAGGTATGTGAGAAAATCGTGTTGAATAGTCTGAAGCCCCATGTAGAGCAGTATCTCGACCCCTGCCAATTTGCTTATCATAAAGGGGGAGGGGCAGAGGATGCTACTGTCTGTAAATTCGACAGTGGCTATGCTCATCTGGATGTAGGGGGACGGTGTGTGAGAATTCTGTACTATGATTTTAGCTCAACGTTTTCAATACGATCCAACCACACATCCTTATAAATAAGATTTTGATGATGAAGGTTCCAGTTTTTTTTATCTCTTTCATTCTAAATTTGCTGTCAAGTTAAATTTGCTGACGACACAGAGCTCATAGGCTTAACTGAAAATGATGACTATAGCTACTATCAAAATAAAATAAAAGCCTTTGTTGATTATTACGATACACATTTTTTGGAACTCAACGTTAAGAAAAAGAATTTGTAATAGATTACAGGAAAAATAGGATCACAGCTAAGTCGGTGGAAATCAAAAGTATAGAAAGAGTGAACACATAGAAGTATATGGGCATTGTTTTTAATGACAGGCTAACATAGTCTGATCATGTTGACTCATAGTCCACAGGTATACTGTATGAGGAAGTTGCAGTCCTTGAATACGGAGAATGCGGATGTGGTGAGAATGTTTTTTGTCAGTCATGTGTTGTGTTTTGAATTACTGTGTGGTGGGGTGGGGGGAATGCTGGGGTAACTGAGAAGGCTAGGATTGATAGAGTGACTAAAAGGGCTGGGAAAATGGTGGGAGAGTGAAATACAGTGGATCAGGTACTGTATATGACAATCGTCTGGGAAAAATGACACAGAAAATAACAAGGGACCCGGGTCAGGCTTTTTTATGGTAATCTGACTGGCAGGGTTATGGAACACAGTGGTAGGCTAAGGCCTCCTGTGACACAAACTAAGCGTTATGCGCTCTGTTTTATACCTCAGACTATCAGACAGCACAACAAGCCCTTTAGACGTACATTTTTAGAAGTTTTTACTTTACTGTATTTATTTATATTATTGTACTGTATAGTGTATTGATTGTATTTATGCTCTAGTTTTTATGGGTATTAAGGCGGGTATGAGCACTGTAATTTCCATTTTTATGGATGAAATAAAAACCTGACTTGACTTGATATCCAAAAGGTATCAAATTAGGCAAAACATGTACCTTATCCTTACACCATCAATGAGGTTATGAGCTCATACTGAATGAAGAAGAGCACTGTCAGCAGACTGTTGTAGAACTCAGTGAACTGTGTTGAGATGTCTGTGGGGATATAAAGGGCAGAAATTGAGTCCCTGCACTGGACATTGAGTGAGTGACTGATTTTTGTGTGTGTGTGTGTATTTTTCCCTCCAAACATAACCCCCAACTCTTTCTTGTCCAAAGCTGGTGACATCTTGACAGATTAAAATACTGTGTGCTCCAGTCCTTGGTTGGCCACACTGGTGAACTGTTTGGACCTCATTGTAAATCAATACAAGAAAATACTATCTCTGGGACAGACATCACCCACCCGTGCTCACATAGCAGAACACATTCTTACACAGACAATAAAACCGCACAAGTGCAAAACATATGTGATGTATTATAGATATAAGTAGTTCCCCGAAACTATAGCAACACATTAAAAAAGTCTTCTTTCATCTCATTGTTTTGGTATTAGCACCCCTTACTTTTTTGCTTCACTCTCATAGATTTCGAGACCTTTGATTCTGGCCAGATGCTTTTCTCATGAGTTGGTAGAGACCAAAACAGAGGTTAAAGGAGTATATTGAACTGGCTGGCCAGGAACACAACTTTAAATTAAGTATATTGTCGCTCTGTGTCTGCTGGATGTGTAAAAAGGCAACTGTATACTGATGCTAATACATATCTCAATGTGTTCACAGCTTGTACCACAATTAAGTAAAATAAAGTAGCATCTCAAAATTGCCACATCTTTGAAAGATTTAAATCAAAAAGCACCCTCTTTTTTAGAGAAGATATAATGTTATATTTCTTTAACCCTTGTCTTGTCCTCAGGTCAAATTTGACCTGTTATCAAAAAAATGTTATATCAGAAATATGTGTTTCTTTCAACCAAATTGCCTAAGCATAACTTGGATGCATTCATGTATGTTCTCTTTGCAGGTAAAATGAATGATTACTTCCATTTAATTGTTGGTGTTTTATTCAATTTTATAGCACTTAAAAAAAAAAGTTTAAATGTTTTTAAAACAGCATACTGACATAAACCAGTCTGATTATCCATCAATATCCTCTGATCTTAATTAGTGAAAATAATTCATAACTACTGCTTTTTTTAAACTAAAAAGTAAGGTATAATGACACTTAGATTAAGTGTATTGACAATGAATAAAAAACATTTTAAAAAAGTAACAAACCATTTAAAACACCGTCTAAAGCATACAAAAATCCACAAAAACGTTGGGAAAAGCACAAAAAATGTCTCTCTAAAATGGACAGCAAGTTATTGGTCGACGGGAAAACAACACAAGGGTTAAACGGCTCACTGATAATCATTGATTGAGAAATGCCATGTGCAAGCAGTCTGCATCCTGAAAGCATGCCACCCAGGAAAGCTTAAATGCCTTGTTCTGAAGCTAAAACGCCATGTTACAAAACATTATCGCCATACCTTTCTTCCAAAGTAATGCAGTAGTTACTTAGCAGCTGGTTTTACTTTTTTGGGGCAAATGCAGACCACTTTTATATAAGGTGATGGGTCTGATGCTTGTGTTAGGGTATATTATTGCATTACATATTTATTTGCAATGGAGCTTAAAGATCACTTTATGCTTGCAGAAGACACACTCACACTCACACATGCTTTTATAACTACTTCTATTTTTAGATTTGATCACTATGATATCTTTCCCATCTTGGTTTGTGCTGCTTCTATGAAATATCAATCCAATGAATCTTGTCACATGTGGAGCATGTATACTGTATGTGGCATTATATTAAAGTCATACTTAAAGTAAACAAACATGTTTACATGTCGGTCTGCATTGTACACACACATGTACACACAGGTATTCAAGCATTTGACACGAAGACTTGACCTGTAAATGTCTCTTCATTACTTGCCCTGTGGTCGTTAACATTAGCTGACGGATCCAGTTCAGGACGCCACGGTGATAATCTGCTAAGTAGCACTGAACTATTCCAGATTCTTTTGTAGCTTTTCTGGCGCTTTCGATCACATAACATGGATTTCGTCAGCAGAAGAAGATTGAAACTTGAACTTCTACAATGTCATGACAACTGGACAAACGCCACCTGTCATCGACAATCGTGCGATATGATTGAAAGCTCCAGAACGGTTTGGAAATGGACCTTGTGGTAAGACTACATCATCAACTCTACATGTTATTTTGAACCAGACGTACATTGCTTTGGCTTTACTTTGTCATGCTCATATTATATTCTAACCAACCATTTTTGTTTTGCCTAACAGGGCAGATTTCTTAGAAAACAGGGCATTGTAGCATATCATCACACCTTCTTTTGGTTCTTCTTTTCACTTTCTTTTGTTCATCAGCAACACAGGCTTCACCCTGACTGAGGAAATACAAAGCAAACACAAAAGTTACAGTATATTTGCAGAACTTATTTGGAAATTGGCAAAATGCCCTAAAGAGTATAATATCACTGTGTGATCTTTAGTTCTTGGTTTCTATATCATATATGTAGTTGAACAGCAAACTTTGGCCTCTATCTCCTAATGCAATGTTGGACAAAGGATGGCCCTGGCTGTTGGGTCTTTATTGATTCTGCCAGGGTGCCTAAATGTGATTTAGGGGAATTAAACTCAAGCCTGCTGACGCAAATCATGGCCAGAGTTAATTTTATGTCCAGATGAAGTGGAGAGATCCATCCCAATGGGGAGGTGGCCCTCTCTGACCCTGCGTGGGCTCAGGCAATTAGCATTGGCAAAGTGCAACTCAATAACAAAATCTCCAAAATGGAGGAGGTGCTTGCATGGCTAATCCCCTCTGCTGCCAAAAGGCCCTAAGCCCTTTTTTTTTAGGAGGCCATTGAGAATGCAGGTCAGTGATGTGGACAAAGCCAAGCCAAGCTGCCATCAGTCTAGATACTGGAGCTGGCTGGACAGCCGCCAAGTGGAGAATTACGTAAATGTTTGTTCTAATAATAAAATGCAGTCGAATACATAAATATGTCAATAGATAAGACTTTTTTTTTCACCATATGTTGTTTGGAAGGGCAAAGCAGAGGGGCCATCCAAGCTTTGAAGGTATTCTGTTTTTTTTTTTTATACATCTGTTTTTAATTTACATATTGAATATATGTATATATTTCGCTCATGTGTCCTTGACTTGAGATTTTGTGTGTATAAAATGGCATTTTAAGGCTATTTGGAATGCAGAGAGAGATGCATATGCTGTACCACTGCGCAAAGTACCAGTGTGGTAGCTCCATTTAATGCATAGTGTCCACCTCATTAGTCTGTTCTTAGTTCTAAACACTGGTGTTTGATGTGGAAAATGCTCCGACCATGTGTTGGGGCTTGTAATAATAAATGTTTCATGCAAGATAGGCCCAAGTGATCCATCAATTCCGATTAGATTGTAATTACTAGGGTAGAAATATATTCAAATGAGTTCATTATCACTCAGATCAGGAGCCGACCAAGCCAGTTTGACTATTTGCCAGTGCCTCAAGTGTTTATGCTGCGATTTAAGAGAATGCTGGAGTGATTCCTGCAATTAGGTAAGCATATGTCTTGATGTATCATTTGAGTCAATTAGCCAAGTGCTCTTCAATCTCAGATCTTTACCGTGCTGCTGCTTCCTTTTGCATTAGGATTTTGTTTGAAAATGTTAGAGGAAGGATGGTTTTTATGCGGGTCCTGCGGAGTTCAGAGTGTCAGGTAGATAAATACATGGGCTGACCAGATCGCTCACTCTCTATCTGTCTCAGCCCTCCCTCTCACCGCTAGCATTGGTTTCCATTTCTCCAGGTCACTGCTGAATGACTGCAGATTACATCGGCCACTCTCTGATGTCTACGGGGACGAGGCCATCAGGCTGAAATGACACGGGGTGGTGACAGGCGGACCCCCTCGCCGACACCCACCGACATGACTCCCATTCACGGCAGCTGGCCCCATGACACTAATCTGATTCTGGTCTGTAAAGGGGCTGTTTTGCCCCCACCAGTCCCATGCTAAAATAGGAAATGACCAGCAGGGCAGGCCATTCTTGAGTGACTTAGATTGCAGAAGAACCTGATGAATATTTCTTTTCTTTCCGCTCCTTGAGTGCATCTATAGACAGATACACAGTGTATGCCTTTTTCCCTCCATTTTTCTTCTCTAAGTGTAGCACTACCTTGATTCAGTGGTTTTTAATAAGTGACCTTATTATTTTAAGTAATTAATTTGATAATAGGGTGTTCAAAGACCATAGAAAAATGGGTTTGATGGTCAGTGCTGAGTGGCTTTTGAATTAAAAGGGTTTTTGTATGCTGGGCAAGTTCCAGATAGAATATATTGAAATTCTTTCATTAGGCTAAGGCCTTGAGATGTACTATTTCGTTTTCGACAAAAAAAACAAAAACATTGCACACATAAAAAACACAAGCAAAACTGAAACAAATAACCTAACAACCCACATCAGCAAACAAAAAAGAACACACCAAGCCTACAATTATAATATAGTAAGTAACAGTGAATAATGATCATTCAGAATATAGCCAAGCTTTACTGTAAAATGTCAGTGAGATAGATAAGTAGTTCAGTAAAGAGAGAAGAGGGAGGAATGAGATAAAATTGGAAGGGTGTTAAAGTCTATATATATATATATGTTGAGGTGGAGAAAGTTTCTTCATTCAAATTCTCTTTTTGTTAATCCAAAGTTTCCATTTGAAAAACACCTCTGCTTTGCCTGGCAAGTGCATTTGCCAGATTCTTCACATTCAAAAGAAACACTTCTGCCCATGTAAGCAAAGATGCCCTAGCTTTGTCCTCATCATTACCATGACTTTGTATTGTCGGGCATGTTTTGACTGGCTAATAGTGTAAACCATCAGGGAACACTGGATATCCCTTCAAAGAAACTCACCCTCCGACCATGTAGCTGTGGGGCATGCAAGGTGAAGATGAATTGGGTCGGCTCGCTTGTTTTGAGACGAGCGACAGGCCTCCTAATTGGATATCATCTCACTCTCTTTCCCTAATTAGTGCTGCGTTGCTTTATGAACTGATATTAAGATGCAAGAGAAATTGTAATTAGCTAAAGGTTAATACCAGCTAGGGGCGCATGGACATGGAGCATGCTGGGGCAATGTAATGTTTTTAACACAGGTTTGTTTATTTTGGCTTATTGTTTCGCCCTTACAGGTAAAGTTTTTTTTCCACAACAGATGCTTAAGATGCTGATTACTTGGCTTCACCCTGTTAAATTATTATATGATCATATTAATTATATTTTAGATGTAAGAATGCTTTTAACCAGTGGTTGAGGACTTATCTATCTTTTACTTAAGTAGAAATAGAAACACTAGACTACAAGAATAAGTTATACACTGAAAATTTTACTTAAAGAGTAGTCTATATCCCCTGTGTTCCACTTCTGGGATTATTCCGGTGTTGCAGGAAAAATTCCGCAGGATGCATGTATTTTTGCTGATGTCTATTTCCTTCTGCTTTCCTTATGTTGGAATTTTAAACTCTGGTCGTTTTATGAGGACTACGTTGACCAGAGCACATTTTTCTCTCATCCCAGAATGCTGTGTGGACTAGCCAGACACTCCTCCACAGCACTGTAGAGTTAGGTCTGGCAATACAAGACTAATTAAAGAGTAACTTAACACACAATCCACTTTTGAGTCACCACTGCCTCTGCTAACGTTAAGCTTGCAGTTCAAATTGGGTTGTAAGGTCTGTAAAATGTATGTAAATAGTTAGCTGCTCTTTAAGTAAAAATGAATTATCAGTTAATGTACTTAAAGTAAAAGTACTCAGTGCAGAGAAATTGCCCCCATGTGATGGATATTAAATTAATCTGCTAACTGTCTTTTTTTAAATCAATCCATAAATTGTTTATTTGTAAAAAAAAAAGAAGGAAATAATGAGAAATTCCCATCATCATGAAAAAGGGACTTTTTCCAAATATCTTGTTTGTCCATCTAGAAGTCTAAAAGCAAAATCATTCCATTTACTGCAGATTGGGAGAAGGAAATGCTGCCAATTCTAACATTTTGGAACCTAACATGTTTTGTATTTTTGCATGTATCAGTCATCAAAAAGGATAGTGATTCATTTTCTGATAGTGGTCCAAGCTGAATTTAATATACTGTCAAGTTGTAAACTCTAAAGTTAGTTTGTAAGTAACTATAGCTGTCAAATAAAGGCAGTGCCGTGGACAGTACAATATTTTTACCACTGTAAAAGTATTGCGTGACATGAAAAGGAAATACTCATGCACATAAAATTGCTATAAAAGATTAGCACTTGATACTTTTCACCACTGTTCTTAACATAACAAACGTAATCCTGATACAATATTTGGCATCCAACATTATGGTCATCTCAATGTAAACACACACACTTGCATGCAGGATGAGGAGGCAGCAGCAGAGCATCAATATTGTGGAACCGTCTGTTGTAGTTCCAGAACCAGAGACAGTCACAGTGATGAAATCTAGGCTACAAATACCCATCTGTTTTGTGCTGACTGTACACAAACAATTCTTGTGTGTGTGTGTGTGTGTGTGTGTGTGAGATAAGTGCATTCTGAAAAATTGATTTGATGTTGATAGTCAAAGTCAGATAAACATGCTGACGTTGCAGTTTGGTTTATCTGTACGCACATATTCTCAGGTATGTGTAGAGAGTTTGCTGTTTTTGTCTTTCTATCACTCGGTTCTTTCTTTTCCTCTCCTCCTTTCAACACTGTGGGCTCAGCTCAGAGCATGCAGTTCTCTAATTGTCCAAAAGAGGACAGTGTGGAACATGTTGTCATCTCCAGGGAGAATGTAGAGATGTAGTAAAGCTGAGAGAAACATGGAGGACTATGAGCGGCAATGCAATGTCCTGGGTGATAAAAATGGACAAACAAAACTACTGTTAAAGCTTTATTTTGTTTCTGTGTCATGGCTGGAGACTTTATTTTGGCCCTTTTCAGGTCATCATAGTTTAAAAACAAGACAATTGTTTGTTTTCAAGTGAAATTGTCACTGTTTTTCTTTTTTTGTAAGAGAGTATGAACCGTATACAAAACTCAAAGAAAAAGCATGACATCACCAGCTCCCAAAACAGAACAATCCATCCCAGGTTTTGTCCTCTTCTGTTGACACTCCCCCTGCTCTTTGGACTCATCTTGAGTCTGGACAGAGAGGGCAGCGTGGTGAGACATTATTACAATAGCGTGTCACTCTGCCCTGCATATTCAGCAGGCAGAAAATCACTCGGAGGTGGAGGTGCAGGAGAAGAGAGCAGGAGGGTTGAAAAAAAAAAAAAAAGAGACAGAGAGAGGTTGATGGCTAAAGACAAAGTGAGAGAGGGGAGAAGGCGATGCGGGGCGTTAGTGGAAGCGAAACAGACAGCTATGTGAAGCTCACAGGAAGAGGCAGAAGCCAGGGGAGAGATGTTGCATGCCGCGGACGTGAGCCGTTCTGACACATTGGGTAGCAGAGCGAACAGGGCCGGCACAATGCAGGGAGGCAGAGAGCACCGGGAGGCAATTTGATTTACAGTAGGGCTATAGCCACTTCAGGTTTGCTGTGGCTCCACAGCCAACAGCTCAGTAGGGATGCATTCATTCCAACAGCTGAATGGAGCACTCTATCCCCAAGCCCCCTCTCCCCCTTCCTCCCATCATAGCAAGGATGTGTAGGAGCTTCAGCAAAAGGTAATTTATTAAAAGCAATGGAAGGGATAGAGAAGGATCTGCACATGCTTCTGCTACTGTAATGCAGTAGAACTTGCAGGCTCAGCAACCATTGTATTCTAGCTTTGTCTTTGACAAGATACGTTTTCAACTGTATGTGAAATGTCTAGCCTGTTTACATCTTGGAAAGGAAAATGGCCAGTGCAAAGTCCTTATCAGTGACATATTCACTATTCAATATAGAGAAGCACCAAACACAATCTTTCACTAACCTTAGCTTAGTATATAGAATATTTAAGACTCCACATTGAAAAGGCTCATGCATGACTTATATTTCCCTGATATGATGAATTTAACTCTGTGAGCACAATTTCTATATAAAGGGGCATTAGGGGACTGTATATACAGTATTTCAGTGTTCAATATTTTAACAATACTAGAACAAACATGGCCAGCAGTGATGGGTGAACCTAGCTATAGATATCCGTATCATGACACACAGTGTAGCAGCTGTAAAGTCTTAATTTTTATGGCGCGCGCGCACACACACGCACGCACACACACACAATTCTACATTCTTGCAGAAAATGAGTTCACTGAACATTCATACATGCATGAAGTGACAAACCTGAAAAAACATACATGGCAAGGAAATTGGTAGCTTGCCAACGGCCTCAAGTCGGAGATTAGCACTGATATAGCCTGATTTTAAATATCACTGGTGTTCTTGGCAGCCATGTCATGTGTTC
The DNA here is from genome assembly GCF_008692095.1 of Etheostoma spectabile. Classification (NCBI taxonomy): domain Eukaryota; kingdom Metazoa; phylum Chordata; class Actinopteri; order Perciformes; family Percidae; genus Etheostoma; species Etheostoma spectabile. The sequence continues at coordinate 14,714,069 of NC_045751.1, read as the reverse complement.
ATAATGCTACATCATGCTGTTATCACTGCCCTTTCAATGACTAATCAAGTAATTAAAGGCATGCAAACAGTACTCTATTTATAACACCAACCCCAAAGCCACACAGGATGGATGTTGTTGTCCTCTGAGAAATCAATATGTCTGTAATCTTATCCTTCTATATACTGTAGCCCCTCATGCTTTCTAGCTGCATCACTAAGTTAGGGGCCCCCTGTAATTACTGGAAATGTGGCATGGAGCTACAGACGTTGGTGCTCAAGATTTTCGGTTCACTTATGAATGGGTTGTCTGCCAGACTGCAGGAAGCTTGGAGCAGCTAACATTTAACCCTAAGTCTATACAAATGTTGTTCAAACCTTGTGACATTTTACCTGAAAATTATTATTTTTTTTTTTAAAGGAAATCTGCTCACAATAAACACACCGACTAGGACAATACTAGCTTCAAAATCCATTTTCATTGAAAGAAACAAGCAAGGTAAATGTATTTCTTATGATGACGAAGACAAAAACAGTCTTTAGTAAGTTACTACCAAGTTACTTATTTTTCAAACTAACTCCACACTCAATGTCAAAATCTTGTTAAAACTCAAATTGTTTATATTTTATAATTAATGAGGGTGGCAAACCTTCAAATAAATCAGCCTGAAAGAAAACATTCAACACTAATTTAAGTTAAATGGTACTATAAATACATTAAGATATGGAACACAGCTCTACAACTATATATACTGCATACATACATTACATACATACATACAGACATACATAAATATACAGTAGATACATACATATATACAGTATGTATGTATATATCTCCCCCATGGGCTCTTTATAGGGACTTACATAAAAACTCACAAATCAATAAAATTCTCAGAACAAATTTGAGTTGTCACTGATGACATATGACAGTGAGAAATTGTGGTGGATATTACTGCTGCAAAAAAGAGAAAAATACAGCCTTTACAGGCTTTATATGGCTACAAAAGCTGGATTTTTGGGGTGCAGTTTTCGGAGACATTCCACAAAAGGATGTATTCTTGGAAAGATAATTGCAAGGTGATCAAAGAGGTTTTGACAGTTTATTGCATATTTCTTTGAAATCCTTATATCAAAGGATTAATTTGACATTTCTATTGTAAGGTTGACTATTTTGAAAACATTTTAAAGATCTAAGAGATATCAGTACCTCCCAGATACCTTTTGTACTTTTGCGTATTTTTTCCCTGTATTCTGAAGATCTAATTGAGCATTTTATGAGTTTGCGTGAGTGAATTTCCATTTCGGTCATTGTTAATCTTAAACAGCTGATTAAATCAACCATAGTCAATAGTCACAATAATCTCTCTAGAGCTTGTTTTTCTTTTACAAGACACGTGTTACATTTCTCCCAATGACCTACACCCTCCACCTCATCTGCATCCACAGACAGAAGTCTATATCCACGACGTTCCACTTCCGGGATTGCTCTGGTGGCGCCGGAAATTCCGCCAGGATTTTCGGCCAGATGTGCGTTTCATTCTGCTTTCTTTGTGATAGAATTTGAAATGCCAGTTGATTTATGAGAAATATGGTAACTGCTCCTCAGATCTCTGCAGGGTAGATCCAGACAGCTAGCTACACTCTGTCCTATCTGAGTTTACTGTTTCACGACTAAAACAACTTTTGAACATACACATGTTCCACCAGAAAGTTTAATCCCAAGGCTATTTTGCAGGGGAACCATGCCCAAGACGATTGTGATTGGTTTAAAGAAATGCCACTAAACCAGAGCACAATTTTTAAATTTGGTATGGACTATACCGACATCCGCGGCGCTGTGGAGAGACGTCTGGCAATGCAAGACTAATAGACAGTGACCCACTCATGCAATCCTACAATATCTGCATCCTCTGCACTCAATCTGCTCGAGTGACATAAATACATATGAATGTTGTTGTTGTTGTTGTTGTTTTGAGCCGAGGCATTAGGCGCTTGTAAGGATTTGAACTGCAAAGCTATAGCGATACAAAAAGCCAATTCCAGCTCCTCAGATCCTGAGGAAATGAGTTGTTTATGGAAAATGGGGTTTGTAGCAGCACACGCAGTGCTCAGTATTGATTCAACGAATCAGATTTTCAAATATGAGGAGTGGCGTCAGCTTTCCACTTTGTGAAACATCTACTTGGACCGCACATAGGAGCAGCTGGAAGGCTGATCTTTTTTCAATGTGGGACAATGGCGAAATACGATGATTTTTTTCAGTGTGCACACATGCCATTTCTGTCCATTAACAAATTAGAATTTTGAAATATTTGATTGGGTAGCCAGGGAGCTGCCAGTGTGAAACCACACCTACACAGTAATGAAGCAGCTTAGTTTTGAGTTTAAAACGTTAACTTGCTGTAACACCATGTTATACCTTGAATACATCTCTATCCATTTTTATTTTTCAAATATGGAAGAAACCATATGCCGCACAAAATTCTAGACAAAAAGTTAAACATTAAAGAAAGCAATTACAAGTGGCATTCACTGTCTGTCTGTGCACAATGTTTTTATACCTTCAAATGGAATGGTGGCTTTCAATTTCAAAGTTTCAGAATCAGAAAGTCACGAACTCCAAAATTGTTACACTTCAGCGAGCGAAACTTGACTTTAAACTGTATAAGCAGTCAGTGGTGAATTCTAAATGTTAAAATGATAAGCTTTGTTTACATAGGTGTGAAAGCCCTCCTTGAGGCAGTGAATCGGTTTGCCAGTTTCAGAGCTGAAGCTCTTAAAAGACGTAGAACAGCAAACTGAGTGATAAGACTATTGCTGGGTCTCTGAAAGAGACAGATTAATAAGAAATGTGAGGAGTCACCTATTTTACAACATGGCGGGCCCCTTGTGAGCACCCCTATGCCTTGATCAGCGCATGCTGAACTCTTGCACTGCAGGCGGCGAAGATACCACTCACCACTTTAAGTCATCGGCTTTGAAATACAGTGCCGCTTGTGTTATTGCTTTAATTTTGATCTCCTTCATTTCGCTGCAGGAAGAGACGACATGAAAACATGGGCACGAGGATCCATTTCAAATTTTAATTAGTTGCCTTTTGTAAGTCGAACGGTGATACATTCAGACCAACATTATCCTTTCAAATTTTTAATTAACAGCTGCCTCTTGGTTTCACCACATAAAAAAGGTTGGTGGTGGTGGTGGTTGGGGGGGGGGTACTTGTCTCTATGTGTTGCGGGTCTAAATGTGTTTGAAGCTGTGTGTTTCTAAGAGCAAAGGTGCAGAGGTGTGCACATTTTTAATGCCCAGCATGGTGTGTGCCGGGTGTATGTCAGGAAAGTTTGGGAGGGACGCTGGAGGGGGGGCGGCATTTCAAATCCCTCTACATTTTAAGGGTGTTTTAATATCTATTCATTTTCTGCTCGGTTGCAGTTTGTCAGGAATACCACAGAGGAAAAGGAATATACATTATAGGATTAAATGAATCCAAATGTAGCACTTCACATTTCTGCCAGTGCATATTTTCGGATGAGTCTCTTTGTCCCTCCCTTATTAGCCACACAGGGAGTTTGCAAATATGCATGATGTTGCTACAATATGAACATAGAAAAGAAATCTTGTCACATACTGCATAAGTAATATATTTGCTACTGACGCAATCACTTAAGGGGAAAAAATAAGTGCACATTCTCTATTGTCTGCACATAAAAACAACATGCATAAAGTTACCTTCATCTGGGAGGAGCATATCAACAAGCTCATACCTGTCATTACTGCAACACAGACAAGGCTGAAAATAGTCAAGTTCACAGGCATCATTCTTACCTGCCAAAGGAGTGCGTAGGATATAGAAATGGGTTGCATTGTCAATACATGCTGACAGCTGCTCTGAAGAAAAGCGAGAAACCCATTCCGTAAGTGACGCCTCCCTGAGATGCAATAGACTCGAAGCCATGAAAAAAAGAGAGAGAGAGGAAAAACCGAATGGAAAAGCAGTTGCATTATCTTGGCTAAAATCTTGTGCTATGTCTGTAAGTTAATGAGATGTAGTCTGTGTGAGAGAGCGTCTGGAAAGAGGCCCGTTATCAGTTGTAGGAATAAATTGATGCATTTTGGGAAAGTCACCGGAACCGTAGAGTAGGTGCCAATAACTGAAGGCCAGAGGGAGGAGAAGGGGAGGACATTTAAAAGGAATCCAGGTTTAACCGGTTAAAAAAAAAAATCTCATTTAAAGACTTTCAGATATCAGATTCCTACTGAAAGCCAAGAATAAACAAACTGTTAACAAGCAAGTATCTATGCTAGCCTTACCTTTTCTATGATCTGTGAAGTCTGTCTGCACCAAATGTTTGAATCTTAAAAGACTGCAAAATGGAGCCCAATACTTAATTTCACAGATGTTCCTTTGAGTTCTAGCTATTACAACTTGATATTTAGATATAATGAACTTGTGCGTTTACCCAAGGGTGCTAGATAATTATAGTCCTCCCTGTTTCTGCACCAGCGGGAGATTGGCTTCATTAGGAAACACTGACCAAAAGAAGATGGCTGACCTTTCTGGAGATCCCTCCAAAGTAATGTCTTTCTCTCCCTCTAAATTTACCCCAGATTCCTAATTAACCTTGTGCTTTAAAGCGGCTATAAGAAACGTTAGGATACATTGAAGTAGAAAATAACTGAGAATGCTTGCAAATCTGGGACCAGCACAAGATACTTTCAGCAGCAGTCAAATAAACTGAGATACATCTTGTTTGTCCAGTTGAAGTTTTGACACAAATATCTGATCATCAACCTTTTCCAATATCCTGGACAGTTTTTTTGTTGTTGTTGAATAAGATACCTTACATGGTTCACTAAACACTTATAAGCTTATTGCAAAACCTTTGAGCCTGGTCTCCACTGGCTACAGCCGCATGGACGCCCAATGGTTAGCAAGTACGGTGTTTGAACCCAGGTAGAGATACCCTGTGTGGAGTTTGCATGTTCTCCCCGTGTCTTTGTGAGTTTTCTCTGGGTGCTCCAGTTTCCCCCATTACCAAAAAACATGTTCCCCTCCCTCTCTACCGAGCTGATGTGTAGAGAGCGTGTGGCGTCGTAAGGCTGTTGTTCATCACCCAGCTGGGTGCTAGAAAGTGGTCCCCCACCTCTAAAGCGCTTTGAGTATCTATGATAACGCACCATACAAATGTAACGAATTAGTCTTGAATCTCTAAAAAGAAAGCATATTTATTACTTTACTTTAATGGTCTCATGGCATGCACACTTTTTATTAGGTGGGTGTAAACCAAGCCCTGGGTGTCCTGCTCCGCCTTTGGAAAAAATGAAAGCTCAGATGGGCTTATCTGGAATCTTCCCTATATGTTGCCATAAAGGAAAACGTGAACTCAACTTTCTCTGCTTTGCCCACCCAAAGAAATTTGCCCGCCCAAGAGAAAGAGAGAAACGACATGGCTTTCAAAAGAGCAAAGCATGGCAGTTGGTCAAGGCCACACCCTCTACCTTGCCCCGCCTCTCTCTTCCTCAATAGCATTTAAAGCTACAGACCAAAACCCAGGACTCCATGGCGCTAGAATGCTAAAGGCTACATGTCTCTTTCGCCTGATTGCCGATGAGAAATGTCATATTTCATAGTAGTTTTTCAGAATGTTTTGAATGTTATATAAAGACCATAGGAGGTGTTTAAAGGTACTATGACATGCTGCTTTTTGGATGCGGTTATTACCTTAGTGGTCCCCTAACACTGTATCTTAAGTCTTTTTCCCGAAATGTAGCCTCAGTGTAGAACAGCCACTATGATCTTTCTTTAGGACGGGCCATTTTGCAAAAGAGACAAATTTATTTATTTAGAGTCCCATTTGTAAATGCATCCAAAAAGCAGCATGTCATACTACCTTTAAATAACTCCTATGGTCTTTATATAGACCACTATATATATACTGTACGCCAAAACCAACAGATTCAGGAACAGTTTCTACCCACAAGCCAACTCTTTGATGAACAGCTGATTTCTTACCCACAGGTCCAATTCTTGTCAATAACCCAGTAAGACTGTCTCTACAGCACCTGTTTACTGGTTCCACTTATTTTTCCACTTATTTAGTATTCTTCATCATTCCCATTCTCAAATCTCACTTATTGTTTTATTTATTCATTCATCATTCTCATTTCCTATTTCTGAACTGTTCATATGTTCATTCTGTTCATACTGTTCATATTGTAATATAACAACATAATACTATTTATACCAGTATCCTTGCACTATGCTCCATATTTAAATAATTTTATTGATCTCTTCATTGGACTCATGCCTCTATATTGTTCTGTTTAGTGTATGTATATTAGTGTGTATATTTTTGTTTTGTATGTGTAAGCACAGTGTGAGTATCGATGCTCCAAAGTCAAATTCCTCGTATGTGTCCTCATACCTGGCGAATAAAGCTGATTCTGATTCTGATAACATTCAAAATATTCTTAGAAATCTTAGTTTTTGTTGTTTGTGCTTGTTCCAAACTAAGAGGCGTTTTGAAAATGCTTGTTCATTTGATTTCATGTGACTTTACAGCATAAGAGAAAGTGATTCAGTTAGTGGGGGGCAAATAAATAAATGAAGAAAGCAACAAAAAACACACCACAAACCAGCTTTTTAGCTTTGTTAGAAGGGAAGCCAACTCTTTAATGGAGAGTCCAAATTGGCCTTAACTGTAGGAGCAGGTCAATGTACAAGGCTTGTTCAGTAAGATTCTTCTAACCTTAAAATTCTTCATCCCCACATGCTGCTGTGTGCTCTCTCATTGACTGAAACACCGTTTTTTTTATTGAATTAATCTTTTATCACAAGCCTGTGGCTACGTTTTCAGTCTGGGCCAAAAGTGGAGTTGTTTAGGTCCTCCCTTAAATCTGGGCAGCAAATAGATCTCAGCTTTGCCTGGCTGCTTGTGGGCAGTGCCAGACGTGCACATGGGGCATATGGTGTATCTGTGCAGTCCAGAGGAAGAAAGAGACTGTGATTTTTCTAAATTTCTCATCAAAGCTTGACAGATATTTAATATTAGGCACATCCGCCACTTGAGGACACATCCCTTCAATCATTTACAAAATTATCACTAGTCAGAATAAAGGAAAAAGGAAACAACATTGTTTCTAACCTTCATGCTAAAATATAATGTAATAGTATACGTAGACAATATACAGTCAGGGAACCACGGCAAGTCAACAACTGTCATCGAGCAATATAAAGTGAGTTAACATTGGGAAACATAAACTGTTGGTCATACCGGACCAAGTAAAGTTTTAGCAACAAAATCATTGGATGCATTTAATTGGCGAGGGTGTGTTTCATTGGCTAAGGTTGTTTAAAAAAACCTAAAACCTGCATGTGTTTGTTTTTGTCGCTTAGCAGTGCTTACCATAATTGAATGCACCCATGCTAAAGCTGACTAAAAAGAGGAATAAAAACTTTTAGAATCTGATTTTAATGCCTTTTAATTAAAAAAAGAAAAGAAAAAAAAGAGGAAACCTTAAAGGACACCAATTTTCTTTGTGAATGAATTATGTATCGTAATTCCAAAGGCCAGAGGAACTTTCTCAGGATGCATAGTATCCTGGATCCATGATATAACTGGCCTTAAAAATTAAAATCTGCCTTCTTCTTTGGGAATTTAACATAGTGGTGTACTTACTTATGCCCCCTGTATTTCAAGGAAGAGCATTTATTTATTTATGATACATAATTCATTCATAAAGAAAATTAGTGTCCTATAAAGTCAGATTATTCCTCAATTGTTTATAATTTAGACCTTAAGATCAATTTCCAAAGGAGGATTTTTTTTGGTGCTCTTTTTAGTCAACCTTAGCATGAGTGTATTCACTTTTGATAAGCACTGTATATACAGAACATTGACATATTTCCACTTTATGGCAAACATGTTGACAAAGACTGGCCTATTTAATAATGGTTGATGCTGCAATGGATAGTTTGGAGGGAAGGTCAAAGGCATGGCCAGGTTAGGATAAGAATATCAGGGTAATCCAATCAGAGACAGAGTATGGCAGGTGATGCCTTCCACCTCCCTCCAGAACATCTATTCTAGCATCAAAGGAATGTTGAAAAGTTGGTGTTTAAAAGTTGGAGTCTTATTTCTGGACACCTAACCATTGTAAGCTCTGTATTTAATTTGCTTTTTGCTCTGTTTTGGTCTGTATTACCTGCTGAGGAAAATATCTGTCTCAACAGTCGATGTTCACTATGTTCTTTAGCTAGCTGCTAACTAGCTAATCGTACTTTTCATTACAAATATTAATTAGCAATCAGCAATCATTTTAAATTTGGTGTGAACATGATAATGGACCCACTAGTATTTCTCTGAATGAAATAAACTCTGTGTCTCCTAGTGGCCATAAACCACTTACTCTCGACTCCTATTTTATACTGCCTGTCTTCCCAATGTCTACAGGATAAACCTTTCAATTCCAGGAACCATCTGCATGACATTTATGCCATGTGAAGGCTGTGGTAAGAAGGGGCTCAGAAGCATGCTCAGGGGGGATGGTTGGGTTATGGCTTTGTATGCTCCCAGCATTCACCCTTGTTAGCCTTTACCAGTTAGACAATGCCTTGATGAAACATGACAGGACAAGATTTCATATCCATGTTGGGGCTAACGCTTTAAAATGCTAGCAACTGCACTGTTTTGTAGCTCTTGCCGGGAAAGAGAATTTTAAATGGCCACACACTAAGGCTTTGTTTGCCAGTGGTACGGTGTGAGGAAGAGCAAGAATAGGAAAAATACCATCCAGATACGCGCTGCAAGCCCAACAGGGAGTGACTTCAATAATGACAAATATGTTATTTGTAGTAAAAATCCACCCAAAATAGAAGTCCATGTTATGCTATTAATCTCTGAGAATATTCAGTACAGTGAATATGGAAATATTTGTGAACATAAACAATCCCAGGAGGCTTGAGTCTGTGATGCCACCAAAAAACACAACCTGCAGCTGCTCTATTAATAAAAATCTGAATTTGTGGTCGTTCAGAAGGACTTCTCAACAGAGTTCCAAAATTACCTCAGGTAATGTCACTGTGTACTTCAGTAGATTCACATCATTTAAAAGTCAAGTCCAATAATGTTCTTTCTAAATGTATTGCTTGCATTTGTGACAATCAGGGAACAGTGGGAAGCTCACAGGATTTTGTGTTTGTGTGTGTGTGTGCACGTCCATGTTGGTAGCTGTGCAGCTGATTGATATCATAAGTGAACCATGGGCTGAAAGGTCCCCCAGCGCCAGATGAAAGGCAGGATTAACAGAAGAGGGGTTGAGTTGCGATGAGTACCGGGAGTGCATCGGGGAGATCAGATGAGGAAATAATAGAGAAGGGTCCCTTGCCTTCAGAGAGGGGCAGACAGGAAAGCAGGGCTTATGAGATGCAGAGGAGTTGTAGGAGATTGAATGATCTGTTCAAGAGAGTTGGCAACTTTCCCGGAAAAGTTCCCAATCCTCTGAAGAGCTGCAAGAAAAGCAATCTTGATGGTGAAGAAAGATATTAGAATTAGAAAAATTGGAGCAGCAGGGTCAACAAAACACAATTTACCTAGGCATTTTTTTCTTCTGACAATCTGCTACTTAATCCACCTTTGATTATTAGCTGTGATTAACATGTTCACAGAATACAGAATTATTATGCTAAGGTTTTAGGGAGGATGTCCTTCGTACCTGACTGACATTGATGTCTCTTTGTCTGCATATGCTCTTCAGAGCGGCGTTGTTGTTGTTGTTTTGTCTGGAGTCCCAAATAGACTGATTGTGATGCACAATGCGATTTAAATCAGCTAATAAAAGAGGCTGTGATTGGTGCACGCAGCCCAGAGGTAAAAATCCCAATCATGCAGTACGATGATGAGGTGGAGATCTCTATTGATCCACTTAGGCACTCTGTTTCCCATTTGCCCGCCCACAACAGGGACACTGCCGCCAAAGTGGAGCATTTTACGATTGATTGCTTCATCCGGGAAGGGCTCATCGAGAGTCATCCCAAATGAAGCACTTTGTGTGTTGTGAGCCTTTTTTTGTTCCATGTCAAGTCTCAAAACTCAAATAGCATTTTCTTCTCTGTGTCAGACAACATCAATAGTGTATACTTCAAAGAGTGAGTTTGGTCCTCCCATGTAATGTATAGTTCCGTTTTATTTTTTCGTGAAAGAATGACCATGCAAGACACTTGTTTATTCACAGATATACAACAAACACTCATCATGTGGACCCATGAATAACCAAGACAAAAAGAAAAAGGATTCTGTAGCATGTAACACAACCAAGATGTTCTGCATGTAACTAAGCACGACAGGATAAAAACACCTAAAGCAACATGATTTGTTTCCATAGTGATCTTGGAGGAAGGATCTTTTATTTTTTGTAACACTGTTTTTATTTTCCACTTTAAAAAGACAGTGACTTATGTTGCCAGCCCAAAAAATACTTGGGAAGAGAGATGTGTCCCAAATCATTGCTCACATGCACAAAAGACCTCATTTATAGCTAATGTTTAGATACTCAATTTTCATTGTGTGCCTCTTGGCTGAAGCATATTGTCATCCAACATTTAAAAAGTATGAATACAACCTATAAAAATTAAAGACTCAGCTGGCTCAAACCACCTCAGAGGGTTAGGGTTGACAGGAATAATGTTATTGAGAGCTTTAAGTGACAAGCTCCAGTGTATTCATTTATTAACCCTTGTAGGGTCTTTGGGTCTGTGGGACCTGTTTTTAATGTTTGCTAAAAGAAAAATTAGGCTATTTATTATCTTTTAACTCAAACTCATTGGCCCATTTTCTCTGAAAAACATAAACAACAACTTATTTTCAATGACTGCACACGGTACACCCTCCCTACACATAGCTATTATATATGAGGTGCTCAGGTCTACTGGACCCAAGTGTATTTAATTGTAGGTGCTATGAAACTATGTTGTCTTTCTGCACCTACTATTCCCACACAAAATTAAAACATTGTTACATTTCAAGCACTTTCACCAGTTCTGATTAAGGTCTAAGAAAGAGGCGCCACTAATTCTCAAAAAGTCTTGTTTGGATTTCTTTTTTTAAACTTTTTTTATGATTGAATTTCCTTGTTTTCTCACAAAAAACAAAATGATCATGAACATAATCTCACCGGGGTAAATGGCAAATGTGAACCATAAATGATCTATGTATCATTGGTAATTGAGCTAAAGTAAACATATATTAAGTACTTTTTACATGAATTGTTATGGCTGTATTGATTTAAAAGCCTAATAATGTGTTGGGGCCACCAGACCGGGGAACATTCGCTGTGTAACAGAATTTGAACACCACACAAGGGTTTATAGAGACTTTGTTACAAGCATAGTATCCATTTTTGTTTCCCAGTCCACTAAGGAGATATAAATCAAAAAAACTAAACTGAGATAAATGAAAAGCAAAAGAGAAGCGGCCTTTGCGTTTTAACAGGCAACAATGTTACCTCACTTTGGTGGCGTTTCAAAGAACATTTCCCTGTATTTAATGTTTCCAGGTGAAAAACAATGGCAGACCCTTCTACTCTACCACTAATTGGCTGCATGAAACATTCAAACACAAGTTCAGACACTATTTTCCAGAAAACACGAAAGATTAACTAAAGCACCTTGTTATTCAAACTAGTCAGCACTGAGTCAAAAAACATGCTATTAATGATGTAACAAAAGAAATGGTTTGTTATGGCCCAGCTGCAGTATTAACGCAGACAAGTGCACCACACTGTTTTTCAATTATTGTACGGAAGAGAGAATGCCCTATAGCAGTTGTTTTCGTTATTCCATTTAGATGATTATGATGATACAAGCCAGGAGAATGTGATAGTTTGCAAACTGCCAATGACTATATGGGGAGCTGCTGGAAAACTCACACAGGAAATAGATGTGCGGAGAGATTGCGTGTTAGCCATATTGAGCTCCTGTGCATTCGTCTAATAGTTGGAGCAGTTGTTTTTCCATGTGAAACTTATCATCCAGTAAATCTGTGCCTGCAGCCGCAATAAATTCTGAATAGTACTGTGTTTACTCCCTTGTGTTAGCTTCCTTACTGATATACGCTCGCATTAGAATGGTTTATCATAAACAAAGGGATGGAGAAAATGTGTAGATCTTTGCCACTGAATAATTTACACACTTTTATATTCACACCAATGTTCTCAATCAAACGTGTCCCTCGGTGAATGTTCAAGTTGGTTTACATCGGGATAAAAGCCGTGATTGTTTACACTCCACGTTTTGAGGCTAAGTGTGTCTATCATTGATGTTCTTAGAACTTTGGCAAAACTCTAGTCAGAATCTCAAAATATCAGCTTGGCATGTACAATATGATTCTGTTTTACCCTCACAGATATACCCCAGGTTCTAACCGTACTGCATCAAGGTATTTTAATAATACATACATTGTTGAATGTTATAGCACATATCCAGTTTTTGCCCATTAAAGGGCCCATTCCCTTTTTTCTCCTGCTATTCCATGTGTGTCTGTTTTTCAGCCCCTTCCCCTTAGACCATATTTGGTGTCCTGACAGTCCTGTGCAGATTTCTGGGGAGGGGGGGTGAGGCTGCTGTTTGTACGATGGAGGGAGAGGACACTGCTTTGACAGATTGGTGTGCCACTGTGACGGTCTTAGAGCATCTTGGGGTCAAACGGCAGACATCTACTCTCTGACAGCATCAGACTCGTTAGCTCCGGGAAGCCTTTGATCCGAAGCCTGCGCGCTGGCATGAATAGGGTACAGGATACACTGCATGGTTCAAGTAATAATTGTGCGGAGAAAGCTGATGCGTATAAGGAGAGTTAGTTAAGTTTGTACTCTCTGTGGTGGAATACAAGTATTTTTAAATATATATATATACTATAGATTCAACTCGGCTTACTTTGGAATACATTACTTTGTGTTTCTTTTTTTAAACAAACTACCGTATCTTTTGAGCTTTTTCAAAGCAGCATGTGCACTCGGTCAACAAGATGTTGATCACAGCAGACTGACTGTGGGTAATGGAGATATCAACACATTTATTTTCTGTCTGTCTTTCAGAGATTTAATATAACAATTCCCATATATGATTCCAGAACTGACTTAATTTTGAGTGAATGGACCATGGCTAGTTATGGAACATAAAAACGAGGGATTTCCATATTGTCAGTAGTCTAATTGTCCATACTCGCGTCCAGTCAATGCCTACAAATCCTCATGGATATCATATCCATGAGCAGATATAACTGGGCAATTACTGTATCATATTGTAGTAAGTAATCTAAGTTAGTGTCTGGCTGTATGCAGGAGCCACAATCTGTTTTTGTGACATATGGACGATGACATGATGATGATGACAGAAGTGCCAAAATTCTTCACAGTAATTTACAGAACAGTGTGACCATTGCATATAATTTTTAACCATTTAGGTAGATACCTTGGTCACAATTACTGAATAATCAAATATTAACAACCATGTCTATTTTACGCATTTTTGCTAACAAAATTTAGATTCACTCGACATTTTCAATAAGGTTGACCAAATAATATGGATAAAGAATCAATAATAATATAACACATGTTGATAATGGGGCACAGCCATATTTTAAATGTATTTTCAGTGTTGAAATACATTACAGAGTAAAACAAGTCATTTTCTGCCTATTTGTTTTGTACATGATGTACTGTAGATCATGTTGAACACATACATATGGCTAATTATTTTGAGTCCCCACTCCTCCTGTGCTGTGTGTGTATATAGGCTAAATAAACCCCAAATCAGTTTTCTTTCTTAATGAAATCTTCAACTTAAAGTAAGTTCTACAAGTGTTGTAACATTCTCCCACACCAGTCAGAAAACATTGCCTTCTTCTATGCCTCAAGAAAGAACTCCAATTAAGTAACAATCTGTTTCCTTGTAATTAAATGTACCAGCTTGCTTAAATTAGGCTGAAACCCATTACAGAATTAGAACTTGAAATTGGGTCAAGAGCGTGTCAGTGTTTCTACTGATGCAATTGTGGCAGTGGGGGGGAATAATGGTTGTACTGTACTGTAGGGATGCTTGGGAGGTGTCAGGATGCCCAACTCACTGGTAAAGACGAGGCCCCTGGAGTCACTAATGCTTCCCTCACAACGCCCCGGTCAAGATTCTTCAGACAGCCACAGAGCAGCCACGTCAACAAACAAATGCTTGTTTTCTACTCATTAGTGCGCTCTGGCGAAAGAGGAAAAACCTACCCAAGAGTGGCTCGAAGGAATGGCGTGTCAACTCATGTTAAACTTTCTAGTTCTTTATTTCTTTCCTTCTTGAGGGCAAGGAATGTCAAATAGTGCACTGTGTGTGTGTGTGCGTGAGTATATGTGTGTGCTTTTTTACATTTACAGTATATTTGTGAGGAACTATTTCAGTTTTAGGCCTCTTGTGGTCATCACCTCTTTAAACGACTGTTTTATGGTCATGGTTGGTTCTCTGGTAAAAGTTAAAACATTCAACATTGGTTTCGTCTGAAGGAATAGTTTGATGTTTTAGGAATACCATTTTACGTTGTCTTGTTGAGAGAGATGAGGGGTATCAATCTAATCATCTAACTCTAAAAAAGTGAATTAGCATCTTTTTATTGCTTTAAATTACTTCATTAGGGTTTATAATTAATAAACAAATGAACACAACATTTCTATTAAATGGCTTCTACCTTGTCTGTGCTAACTAGGCAAAGCGATTTCAGCAATTAAACATGCTATATACTATGTAAGTGGGCAGTTTGCATGATTCCAAGAAGAAATATGGTTGTTCATTGTTTTTGTCATGTCTTGGGCTTGGAGCCTTTCTCATTAGTGTTTCATAAGGTTTCCATTTCCAATTAGGTGCTAGCCTCAGTGGACAAAAATGAGGCAAACAAACAATAAATTAGGCAAGGGTGGCTCCTACATCTGCCAAGAGATGCTAACTACATTGCATAGCTTAGTGCCAACACAGTTTTCTTCTATTGACATTTAATGTTTTTTTTATTTTTATCCCTAGACAACAGTGAGGAAAAAAAACATAGATAATCTGCATGTCAGTCTACCTGCAATAATAGTACATAGTACAACAGGGCCTACAGTAGCTGATAATACAAACCCATATAAGGCTACTTATTAGTTTGCAAACATTTTCAGCATTCCGTGAGTATAATGTGAAATGATTACATGATTTCCTGCTTATCAATGCATCCAGCTGTTCCTTGGGCCTTTTGTCTCATGACAAGGCCCTAATTGCTTCCCATATGTGGTTAATGTAAGTTCATATGGTCACTAATGAGAACTGTCATAGAGCAGGGGCTTTTTTTTATCCAAACCTCAGAATGGTTGAAATAGTCAGGTTTAGCCTACGGACATAATGCGCAAAATTATTTAATTGGAATTGGAAGCTTTCTTTCAATTTGGCTTAGTTGTTTAGTACAGATGAAAAAAATAGCTTCACTTCATGTGACAGTACATATTGCAGCAGTTATTTTTTTTAGATGTAAAACAACTTCTAGGTTGCAACTTCATGTGTGTAATGGACACCTTAACTACAAGAAAGCAATCATTTAGTTCCATTAAACTTGTTGAATATCCAAATGGCAACAGCTGTAGACTAAAACTAAAAAAGAAAGTGTCATAAAAGTCACATCAGTGTAATGTTTTCCAGTGGATTAAGTTGCATGG
Organism: Etheostoma spectabile; assembly: GCF_008692095.1. NCBI lineage: Eukaryota > Metazoa > Chordata > Actinopteri > Perciformes > Percidae > Etheostoma > Etheostoma spectabile. The sequence goes on along the minus strand of NC_045751.1, from coordinate 14,698,365 downwards.
CTGAACACCATGCACAACTTAGTTTCAATATGCTTTGAATATGGGCGCCCAGATAGCTCAGTTGGTAGAGCGGGCACCCATATATAGATTTACTCCTCGACGCTGCATGTCATTCACTCCCTCTCGCTCCGAAGGGCTGGAGAGCGCTACAATAATAAGTGTCGCAGGCAACAGTGACGCATGGGGGAGGCTCCTTGCTAGTTTGGTGCTGCATTTCTGCAAATGAATTTGGATATTTGGTCTGGATTAATGATGTCGTCAGTGCTGAGAAATACAGGCAGATACTTATCCATCATGCAATGCCATCAGGGAGGCGTATGATTGGAACCAAATTTATTCTACAGCAGGATAACCACCCTGAACATACAGCCAAGGTCATTAAGAACTATCTTCAGTGTAAAGAAGAACAAGAAGTCTTGGAAGTGATGGCGTGGCCCCCACAGAGCCTTGATCTCGACATCATTGATTGTGTCTGGGATTACATGAAGAGACAGAAGGATTTGAGGAAGCCTACACCCACAGGAGATCTGTGGTTAGTTCTCCAAGATGTTTGGAACAACCCACCAGCCGAGTTCCTTCAAAAACTGTGTGCAAGTGTACCGAGACACCAAACGTTGATTTGATTTAGATTTCTCTTCTGTACATTCACTGCATTTTGTTAGTTGATGAAAACAAAACTATTAACGCTTCCATTTTTGAAAGCATTCTTTGTTTACAGCATTTTTTCACACATGCCTAAAACCTTTGCACAGTACTTTATATACACCAATATCCTGGTTCCTTTGACTCTGGCAATGACACTCTTCGATCTGCATTTCTGTATCCTATTCCAGAAACTGCTACGACAGAGTCCACAAACCATGATGCCAGAACATCTGAGCCAGAGCCCAAAGCCTATTGTTTTACTCAAAGCTTATATTATTAAAAACTGCTCATGAATATACATATGGTTTACTCTTTCAGTCACATATAAATGCACATTTTGTTTTTAAAAATAGAGGCACCTGTGGCACTGCTGTAAGTATACCGTATACACACTTCTTGTTGGATCATTGTTAGTTTTGATATTGTGATAGAAGTTGCCCATGAGAAAAATGCCAAATGTTCAAAACTAATAAAACAAACAAAACTGAAATTATAAAATGTATTTATTTCTACAAAGCCACACAGTACTGCTTTCGGTTGTAGTCATACTAGTGAGTAATTCCTTGCACACTTTATTATTTGCTGTCTCTCTCCTGCCAGCATTTGCTTTTTGTTGTGTTTGTCATGACAAGTATTATCGGTATGGGTAAATAAGTGAGAGTCAGTGTGAGTTTGTGCATCTGTTCCTTTGAGTTTGTTCATGTACCCAGTTAGAGCATCAACAAAATCGGAGAATTCCAACAAAGCTACATGTTGGAATTGACCGGAATTCTCATTTAAGTTAGGGAAGATAATCTTAGACATGGGTAACAATGAACGTCAATGACAAAAAGACCTTGTTGCTGCACTTTCAAAAGACACGACACAAATTGAGAGATGAGAAATGAGGGTGCTGTCATTGTGTTTTCAACACAGTCACAGTTATGGTTATTTCTACAACTTCAGTTTCTTTGTCACAAAAACATCTCTGAGTAAAATGTGTTTTCTCCAATAGATATGGGATGGATATATTGGGGTGGTGCCACTGCATTAGAGAGATACAGAAACATGTCTAGGAATTTATCAGGTGGGCACACAAGAAAGCTTTGCAATGGTAGCCCAAAATTTAACTTCTTTCAGACATCTGGACAAAAGCACCTCTCACTTGAATGAGATTAGTCTTTACTTTTGATTGTTAAACTAAAAACTAATTTTGGCAGTTCTGGAAATGTTTACATTTCTCCTCAGCTCCTGCCTCATCCTCATCTGCCAAAATCAGTTTCAGAAAAAAACAGAGGTGTAAAAAAGGGCCACGCAGTGTCAGAATCATACTTTGTTTTATAACACCTTCTGTAACACCTGGTTTTAACAGATGTTGAAGGGGTGCGGCAGTTGCGACTGGCAGTGATTCATGTCACCATCAAAACATTCATTATTGTTTGCTGATTGGTCCAACACGCGAAAAGCTCAACCATTTTTTCGTGAATATTTTTCACGCTTGAATCTTGTAGCAAAAAGCAGAGAGTCACATCATTACAGAGTATTAATATTTAACGCAAAAAAAGGCCTGCGCATACATTAGCAACATAGCAATGACACATGCTATAAAATTTACACCTTGATGTGGCATATTTCATTTTCATTTAAGGATGATCATTTTCAAAGCACAGGTTTATTTTCTGACTAACAAACCAAAGACTTAAAGGAGAGAACAGGGCAGTAAATAAGTCCTTTTTTGTTGGATACATGTCAAAAGAAGTTGAAATCGAAGACAATGAGGTTTCTTGAGTTTTCTTATTACCACAGTTGTTTTACCTTTTACAAGTGACATTGGGCATTTGGCTGTAAACAAGACATATTGTACTGAGTTCATTTGAGGACTTGAAGGAAAATTCCAACATCACCTAAGGTTGGGTACCGAACGGTACCAAATTTCGGTACCTGAGGGCACGTAAGCACAAGCTCATTTGTCGTCTGCATATTGACAGAGCGGAGCCCCAACACACACACACATACACACACATACAGGCTCGGGCCCACAGAGGTGCGGACGGAGTAAACTCAAGCAAACTGCGTTGGCTCTGCAGTTCTGTTGAAGTCACTGAAATGCCGATAAAGTGGTTCCATAAAGTATGGTTACAGTTTTTGAAAACCTCACAAAGACACCATTCACTGTGATATAATATTAATGGCGAGCCAAAAGCAGTTGCGGTGCTGTTGACCTCTGAGACAAGCAAGCCCAACAGTGGTTTCTACACCCTGGTGAATGACATCAACCGTATTACTTTTATATCAGCTGTGGTTGGAGGAGGTAAGAACTTATTAACCTTAGCTGTGGGTAAAGAGTGCACTGCGGTTTACTGAGGAAGGTAAGAGACTTGTTTTCTTCAATCAAAAATGTGTCACATGGCTGCACTGTATCCCATTCTATGTTATAGTTCCATATGGTACCACTGTGTTTACATGGAGTCAAGTCAAGTTTAAATTGTGACTGACCTGCCAATGCTAGCTAGAACAAATGGCTGCAAACAAGTCTGGCAGCAGCAATGAAAAAGATTCTTCCGCTTTAGGCTTGGTGGCATGGCACTATTGGAAGTGGTGGACCGACTGACCGACATTGGTCAGGATAATGACCAAAGTGGATAATCTAAACAATTGGAGGCTTTGCCACAAAATTCAGTTCAGAAATGAATGGTCCCCAGACGATCAATCCTTCTGACTTTGATTATCCTGAGTTTTCCAGTAGAGCCAACACCTGTTTGAAGTGTTTACCTATACTGTGAAATATCTCGACATCTATGTTTATTTAATGGATTGGCACAAGAAATTCTACAGTCATTCAGGGTATCCAGACGATGCTTCTTACTGAATTTTGGTGCCACCAAGAGGTTCAAATGTGTGGTTTTGAGTGAAATATCTCTATTACAAATGAATGGATTTTGATACACATTTGTGACCCCCAGTATGAATTGTAATACCCTTTGATGATTGTCTTTGCTACCTTTGATGATCTAGCATCACCATCAGAGCAATTTAACAATTTGTTCAGAATTTAGGACAGCGGTTCCCAAACTTTCCTCCTTGATCTCCCTCCCCCCTCCCACTTATGTCTAAGAAAAGCTGAGGGGCTCTGAAGACCGTCTCAGACAGATATGTGTTGCTGAATGGGAGAATCGTCCTTGTAATTGCGTGTTTGGCCAGTTACAGTGTGTCCTCTGACGATTCAAAACCTTTTGTATCCGTTCTCCTATATTTCTTTATATTTCTTTGACGCAGAATCAGCTTGAAGTTCAGCAAGCTCATCTTCCCAGCCGATGTATTCCACTTCCTCCATGCTGGAAATGTAGGGGTCCATCACCCACGACTCTTTTAATAAGTACTCGTCAACATCAGCAAAATGGGACTTCATTTCCTCCTGGAGTAAGTTCATGTGTCGGGTAAACTCAGTGTGTAAAGATGCACACATAGTGCAACCAGACTGTTTCATCAGCAGTGGAAATTATTGAAGCTCTACTTTTTTGACATTTTCCCAATTGTATTGCAGTTTACGCACAAAAGCGCTGAGAGCGTCTTTGCACTGCATGACATTTAATTCGGGGCCTTGCATCCGCTTGTTTGTCTCATTGGAGCAAATATGTCTGCTAGGTGTGCTCTTTTGATCCAGAATGCGTCAGTCAGCTGTTCACACAGTTGTCGATTGTGATCTTGCAAGAATTCTTTAGTTTTTTCCCGCAGTTCCATAAAACACACAAGCACCTGTCCAAGCGACAACCAACGTACCTCTGTGTTTAACAGCAGTGTTTGATGCGCTTCATCCTCACACAGCTGGGCAAACATTCTCTTGTTCGTTTGGCAAGCTTTGATGAAGTTTACAACTTAAACAACAGTTGCCAGGGTGTCACTGAGGTCTTCTGAAAGTTTCCTTTAATCTGCTGTTATATCCCTTGTTTTTGCCCATCATCGCTGCAGCGCCATCAGTGCAGCATGCAACAACATTCTCATAGGGCAGGTTGTTGGATGAGAGTTAATTGTCCACACCCATTGTCCTGTTGTTGTTGTGGTCATATTGGTAGACAAAAGACTGTCTTTTTTCAATCCTCACCATGAATACATTGCACATAAACAATAAGCACAGACTCGTCTGACACTGTTGTATATATGCTAAACTGGGATGGTGAGCATTGTACTGTAAACACACCTGCTAAACATCAGCATGTTAGCATTGGCATTGTTAGCCTTTAGAATCACAGCCTCACAAAGCCACTAACATGACTGTAGACTCGGGTCTTGTTTGATTAAAGGTTGAATGACAATGTTTGCAGGCAGAGGGGACGTAACCACTCACTACCAATGTGTTTGTTTTGGATAAAATATTGGGCCCCAGTCTCGTGAGGCAGTAGTGGATTTGAAATTTTATCAGATGAAGAAAACAGATTTGTGAAAAAAGGCAGAGGTACAAATAAGACAACTAAAGATAGACAAACAGGAAATGGAATACAATTTGCTGTTGTGCAAAATCAAACAATAACAAATGCAATTTGAAGTTAATCTCCTTTAAAAAAAAATGTCCATTAGAGAGGGCAAAGCTATGGCCGTGACCATGTCAGATTTGTTAATGTTTAGACAGCATGAGTAGAATTGCAGTTGGTGCAGTTCCGCTTGTCATGCTTCACATTTAGGAGAGGGTGAGCATGTCCTGGAGAATAAGGAGATACGTCAGTAACAAGGTCACTGAGCAAGGACTCTGCAATGACTATGCAATTGTACAGCAACCTCTTCTCTTTTCATTTAGACAGTGGTTTGTCTTCTTTATCCACGTTTCTCTTTTGCTCTTTCTCTTTCGTTCTTCTGTACTGATGTTCTTGTAGCTCATGGTTTTCCAATTTGCAGCGGAGTGTTTGATATTCCTTGAGGATTTTTCCCCCCAAAAGAATCACCTTAACTCTTTTTTTTTAGTAAAACACTGGATTTAAAGTTTCCATTTGTTCTAAAAGCTTCCCTTCTAATCGTTTACCAGAAGAGATCACAGACCTGCTGCCCTTTCAGCTGTGCCTTAAGAGACATGTTTCAACTACAAGTATCTAATCACAGTTCATGCCCTTTCACATGACATCAGTTTTGAACGGCGCCAAAGGTTTGGCCTCTGGGCTGCTGAATTGTTTGTATGTGCTGACCTTTTGTCTGCATTAAATATATGATTGCTAAACCTAGCAAGCAATGTCTCCCTTTTTTACATTAAATCTGTTCATTCTTATAATGTTACTACCTTTAATGTCCTCCTGCTTTGTCTCCATCCCAAAAATACAAACGTGAGGATTAGGAATCATCTGACAAAAATCTGAAATATTGTCCAGTATTGCATCCTGCTCCTTGTTTCTTCCCCAGGTTTGTTCATGATGATATCAGCCTGTCAGGGGAACCTTACGGAAAGCGGCAGTGTGAATACCTGTCCTTTCCCCTGCAATAAGGAAACTAAGGTGAACGCCTTTGATCACAGTGACATAAGTGAATGAAATGAGGAGGAAATGGAGAGATGGCAATTGGGACAAATTGCTTCTAAAATTGAACATGACAAGCCTCTGATTGTAATCTCCATGTTGAGTTTTAGGGGATGGAGGGTCTATGATGTCGGAGAATATGAATGAATATGAAACTCATTTGAAAGCAGAGAGGTAGAAGGGGACTGACCCAAAGGTGAATATTTCAGTGTATGTGATATGCACATGCATCTACACATTCAAAACTGTAGTAGGTAAAACCAACTTTGTCATATTTGCTGAAACCGGCACTATGTTTGAGAAGAACTACACGTAATAAAAAAATTACGGGGGGGGGGGGGGGGGGAGAGAGTTGTGTCTAACTGCGTGCCAATTACTGCTTACGCACACACATTCATTCATCCTTGGGGGAGGGGCTTAGGAGGCTATAGCAGAAAGGGGGGAGAGACTGAGAAATTGTCAATGTTCAAATTTTTTGGCTAAGTCCTGGATCTTCTCAATCCTATCTACAGAACCTTTTTAAAGAATAATTGTGGTTCATCAAAACTTCTCAGGAGATTTTTTATTTTTTTTTACCAATCAGAAGGTTGATCTTGGACCCGTGAAATCTATTTGTCAGGTGTTGTTAGGCAAGATACTGAACCCCAAATTGCTTGGTCTGTGAATGTGCGTAAATGTTAATGTGATGAGCAGACACCTTGTCTAAATGTTTGAATGGGGTGAATGGTTCCTGTAGTTTTCAGCACTTTAAGTGGTTGCTAAGACAGAAAAGCACCTAAAATGCAGTCAATTTACTATTCATAACATCGGACGTATAAAGTAAATTGCTGAGCTCTGGGAATGTATTGCCAAAAGTAGTTTAGATAAGACAAGCATACATGTTCTAAAGGAGGACAACGTATGATCAACTGTTGATTATAAACTGCATGTTTCTTGCCCCATCTAACTTTATTTAGCAGTATCAAGTGTTCCCAGATGAGAACAGTATTATCATATCTGATATATGATCATCTAGTCCTCACAAGAATAACTAACATTCAGAAAAATGGCTTAATTGACTTGTATGGCTGTTTAACCCCAGATGGACATAGGGTTACAAATAGCATTGATTCATGAAAATTAAAATTAAATGACGGAATACTGCATGTCTTATTTTGGGAGGCAATGCCAACCTTTATTGTTGTTTCATTTAGACAACTTTGGAGGACTTATTCAGTGACCAACTCAGTTTGCTCACATTATGGTCTCATATTATACTGCTCCAGTGCATTCTAGTGCTTGGGTCCAGCTTGATGAGATGAACCACGTATGCAGACCTCGGTCCCCATAATTACCCAGCCAGGCCCAATTGATGTCGTAATGAAATATGAGCTTATCACACACAAATGCAGACTTTATGAGTGTGTACAGTATGGTTTGCAGCTGTAATGTGGTGTGTCTGCGTGAGCATGTTAAAATCGACATTTATTTACCACCTGTTGATAGGGACACATGCTGCTGTTTGCCTGCTACCAGCACAAAATTAAAGCATGCAATAGTGTGTGAGAAATGGAAACGCCCCCAAACCCACTTTCACAACAAACACACACACACACACACACACACACACACACACTTGTACAGTGTAAGACTTAAAACATTAAAATGAGACATGATGCCTCTATTTCATTTGTTATTCTTTCACACGTGGCTCACGAGTTGATTTAAAATGTTTAAAATGAATGACCTAGAAGAGGACAGAAGCACAGCTAGAATCATAGACGGTAAAATAAATGGACAATGTGACAATGAGACGAGTGAAGTCTGTTAGAAGCCCTTTTCCAGTGATGGCTGAGCTTAATGACGTGAGCAACCTGTCTTAAAGTTGTAAGTCTTCAGGTAGCTGTGCCAAGAGAAATTTGAGACGGAGAGCGTAGGTACAGTATATGTTAGGAGATAACGTACTGTAGGTATAGGTGAATTATTGCTAACTGAAATGCTAGTGAACATTAGTAATTAAACTAAAACAGCTAATGTAAGTCAGTGCGTTTAGCCTTTTTTTTTTTTTACAAAAACCTCTGCTATGGAGCCATAACGTGAGATACAAGGTAATGGAACCTTTTATACATTGTTGTGTTTCTTTAAAAAATAAATAATGAACAAAAAGTCTTTAAAAGCTTTAGATTTAAAGTTATTCGCTGTCAAAGTGGTGCCAAAATGAATGGCAGTAGAATGCTAATGGAAGATGATGGCTTGTTAGCAACTAAATGGCTGCATAGGAGGTCCGCTTTGTGGAGGCTGGCTTACCCCTTTGGCCAGAATAGGTCTACAACTCTGCAAAGGCTATTAACACCTTCAGCACCTGGGCCCATTTTCATGTGCATTGTGTGAATGTCAGCCTAAATGATATATATATATATATATATATATATATATATATATATATATATATATATATTGTTATTTAAGAAAAAGACAAATTACTTTTGATGTATAAAATTAGAAAAATACAATCGTTGCAATTGCAAGATTTTTGCCATTCCATTGTCAAAGACCTTTGTCCAAGGGTGAGTTCACAGGTCAGTGCATTATAAGAAGTATCACCATTTCATTCATTATGCATATGTTTTTTGATATGTGAAGTAAATCAAACATTACTTTTTAAACCTATAATTACAATAAGGCCTGGCCATTCTAGATGCATTGGAAAAACATTAACCTTTTACAAAGGTTTTTTCCTGGTGCACTTACATACTATTTGCACTCACTTATGAAAAAGGACTTTTGACAATAGAAATGTATTATAGGTGAATATTTTTAACATGTTAAATGTTTGATGTGATATGAATTTTGCTACATGTATGTGTATGTGACAATGAAGTACCTTGACCTTTTACTTTATGTTAGAATAATTAGAATAATATTGATTGCAAGGCATATAGGAATATTTCCATTGTCTTGCTTCAGGCTTTAGCTACGCCTTAAAAATAAGTACACCAGGTCATAAAACCGGCTGGATTATTTTGCCTTACTGGCTGCGTGAAACCACACAGGAACACTTAACAGTTGCTTTCTCCTTGTGCAGTGACCTACAGAAAGTATAAATACAGAGTGTTCATGTTCACTGAAGCAACACAAAGCATTAATACAACACAATAAGAAAAGCTACTGTATGTGGAGTAAGCCATCGCTCTGCGTTACTTAAGGGAAGTGTGAAACAAGTGTTAATGCACTTTCAATGTCAGTAGTTTTAAGTACTTGGTTGTTTATTCCATAATTGTGTACTAAATATTACATTTGACTGTATGAAGTTCTAGATGTATAGAATTAGAATAATGCTTGGATTATAATGCATACTTAGCTGTCCTGATAATACAGGCCTATGCAGAGTAGAGTCACACAACCATAAATTAGGGGAAATTCGGATGTTAAATACAGCACTTCCCAAACACTTATATTCAAGTTAAATCACAATTAAGCTAGTGTTAGAAAATTTACTCATTGATTCATTCATTCATTCAAAAAAAAAAAACTCATTGCAATGGTATATATCCTTTGGTATACTGTATGTCATTAAATGCTTTTCGTTTTCACTTTATTTCTCCCTTTCGGTTTGGTCTGTTAGAGGGACAGCTGAGCAGAGCGCCTGTGATAACTGCCATTAGCATGCCACTAGTCGGGTGTTATTATGCAGTTTCCCTGGGATGGCATTTTGCACCGTGTTATTACCGCTGTCCAGATGTCACTGGAAGGGTCGGACGGGCTTGCGTGTGTTTTGGTGTGTGTGTTTCTGGTTTTACTGCCTTATCTCTTTCAGACCTTTTCACTCTTTCTCCCTGCCCATCTCTCCCATCCTAGCCTAGCATTTATCGTCCTTATTCACTAAGGCAAAAACTATTCTTTGAGATTTCCTATCATTTTAGATAATTCCAGCCAATTTGGCTGCCCCCATTTATTTTTTCTTCATCTCTGCTTCCTATTTTGCCTGTAAAAATGCTGGTTCTTGGTAACTTCCTTAGTTTTATTGTGCCTCACAAACATGTGCTCATGTTTGTGTGTATTGAAATTGTATTGTTTTTATAAAGTCTGTATCCAAGTATGTTCATGCATATAGTTATTTTCTGTGTAGACACAGTCTGCCTGCTCATGTGTCTTTAATGTGCATCATTATATGCAGCTGAGATGTTGGTCTATTACCAGAGAGTGTATTGTTCTTGGTTGGGCTAATCTGTTCCCTAATTGCCTGGACAGACAGGGAGTGGTCCAACCTCCATTTGGCCAGTCCATTTCACACAGGCCTGTTTCCACGTCATTTAGCAGGTGACGCACATTACACATCTGTTGAAATGAGCTGAGAGTGTGAGATGAGACAAGGGCCACTCCAGTTGTAGCATTATCACGTTATCTTGAAAATGGCCAATAATTCTTGTTCACAAGGTCTGGAAGCTACAGTATTTGACCACCGGAAGTTTGTTCGGTAGCTAGTAGCTTTTTTCACAACTGTCTATATGCCCCGGCCTACACTATTAAATGGGAGAAAGATTACTTTGAAGGGCGCTGCACCGATCTACAAAGCAACTGGGTGAGCTCTGTCAAAAAAGATACAATTACTAAAAGGAATATCAAAAAAATGACAGAGGCTGTTTTCCAAACTGCGTGTGGACGTAGACAAACATGGCTGTTAACCTGGGAGGGACTAATGTTTGTTAGACATTAAGGATACACACAGTGCATTTTGGTGAAAAACACACTGGAACTTTGTTGACATGGTTATTCCACAAGGGCACCTTTAAGTTCGGCTTTGTGCAAATGGAATATGTGTTTATGTTTACAGTTTTTAAAATAATTTCTTTAGCATTTTAATTTGATAGTAATGTTTGGTAAGTGTGATATATAAATGAATAATTTGAATTATTATGTCAAGCGTAAAAAAAATATGCCCAACCCAAACAGGCTTACAAGACACACTTATTTACAGCAAGGGACCAGATACTAGAATAACATAAATTACATTTATAAAACAATATAAACAGTCTTGTCAATTTTTCCCATGCTTTAGAAAAGTTACTTGTTTCATGCCATGCAGAGTCACAAGTAAAAGTCACAATTGTTCAGATTTTGCTTTTTCAATTTAGAGGTCTCTTTTTTCGAATTAAGGCTCAGGCTGTTGTGGTTTATTTTTGTCTGCAATGTGTTTTTGTATCACCTTGCGTAAGCTGTTCATGTAAGGGGGTCTGTATGGAGTTTGTCTGTATGAGCAATAGCCCTGCTCTCAGACATAGCCCCAGGGCATTTAAGTATTTCTCTATTTCTCTCGCTGAGTGTGTCTGACTGACGAGCAGGATGTGGCAAAGCATTCAGCTGCAGAGTACATATTCACCCTGAAACTTTTATTTTGCCAAGTTCCTGTCGATGGCTGAGGATACCCACTAAACCCAATACACCTTACACTACCCTGCACAATATATTTACTTACTGTTCAAGGACTCACATTGGAAACAAAATGAGCTAGGATTAGGGCAATGCTGAGGTGTGTGTTTGGGTTTGTCAGTGTACAACTGATGGCGTAAAAAAAATAAATATATATATATATATATATATATATATATATATAAATATATAAATGGCACAATGAGATGCCAACTCTCAACTTCGGTTGCCATCCAGGTCATCTGCCTCCATCTCTTGTATTCTCAGCACGTCAGCCCTGACGTGATAGGATGTATCGTAGAGGGCAGAGGCAGCCCAAACAATGAGAGATACACAACCTCGCCTAATTTAATCTTACAGCAGATGGCAAAATGTAACCCATGGCCTTGACAGATTGCTGTTTTGGTAAAGCCTTCCAGCACTATCCGGAAAAGTAAGAGAAGCAGACGGATGAGGTTGGGAGGAAGTGAAATGACGGAGGCAGAATTCAAAGATAGGAGAGACAAATATATGGAGCTGAAAAGTTGAGTTGAATAAAAGCAAAAAATAGACAAAGACAGTTGGAGTTTAAAAAGTGGAGCCCGTGTTTAACCTGACAGATTCACAGAAGATCAACAATGTGAACTTCTCTGGGTCAAACAGGAACTCTGGGTTAGAACTCAGGAGAGAGATGTCAGGAACCATGAAAGGCCAATTAAGAGTAAAATCAGAATGGAGATGAGCAGCGTGAAGCAAGATGAGACGAAGAGCAGGAAAACAACTCAAAGCGGGATAATAATTATGCGCATGATCCTCTGATCACTTGTCATCTGTGATGCAGGTAATAGAACACAGGAATGAGTTTTAATTAGGCATGGCATTCGGAAGGCTAACCTTCAACCTGCATCAGTGCTTTGTTGGGATAACCTATTTCATTTCCCTGCAGAGTAGAAAAGGGATAAGATAAACCAGAACAGGATTAAAGACATGCATTACCAGTAACACATTGTGACGTCTACACATCTTTTCTGTCATTTTGGCCTTGAATAGACCTCAAATTAGATAAAGACCTCAAATTGGGTAAAGTCAGATTTTGAAATATGAACTGTAAAATACCTAGAAACATTGCATTTCAAAAATGTAAATTTTTCATGGGTTTGTTTGAAATTATGTCCTTATAAAGTTGATATGGCTAATGTGTTCGCAAACAGTTTGCTATATACACGTTCATGTGGAGTAACATTAGCGTTCACCTGCTCAGTTTTGGTCTCCACCAGCTGAAAGAGTTGTGTTCCTTAAAACCAAGACAACGAGTGTACAACGTTTTGTAGCTGAGGAAAAATGCAGAGTCAGATGTTAATTATCTGTGAAATCATCAATATGAGTGACCCCTATAACAATAAAAGGAATTGTTTGATTCACTACTACAATAAAAATGTTGATTAGCACATTCACAGCAATTTTGAATACTAGTAAATATACATAGACATATATGCCGAGATATCAAGTATTGCCACATTGTTGTCCCCTCACTTAGGCTATCCAAACCAGACAGATAAATTATACAAAATAATGTCAATTTACAAACAACAATATGACACAATACAATGATATGCACAGAAACAGTGTAGTTTCACTGGCAACAGTTAATGCATTTAACCATCTGGCTTTGTATTCAGCACCTAAGACCATTTTTATCCACTGCCAACAGTCCCATAAAATGCCAACCTAAGGGGAGGACCTACACACAGCTGTATAATGTTACAATCTACAGCTATAAGCACTGCGCTTTGGGTCCTTGCCATCTATAGACGTAATGTGAGGACTTCTCCTAAACAGCCAATCCTGAAGACGGATGCACTGTATGTGTAGTAATCTAAATACATGCAAATGAAGCTGCCCATAGCGCACAGGACTGCTGGTGCTATTTAAGTAGTAGGTTGCTGTGGGAGGACATCAGTACCCCTGGCTCTGTTCTGTGTATTTTATATAGATTGCTTTAATTTGCTTCTCCAGGGTACACAAGACCCACCAGAGTGCGTTTAGCAGGTCGGCCCTTAACACCTGCCTCCACAGCCGCACGTTTTGTTGTGTTTGTTGATTTGTGTTATCTCAAAATTATGATATTGAAAAACCCTTGAGGGCTTTCTGAAAACCCAGGCAGACCGAGAAGTAGGAAAACCATTCTGAATGTTAACAAACTGGTAATATCTATAACACATGCTTGGTGCTAATTGAGTTCCACGTTGCTGTAAGCGAGTTTGAAAAGGTTAAATTGGCTTTGCCAAACAATGTACACAGCCAGAGTTACCATTCAAGATTTTTTTATTTTTTTCTCAAGCAGTTTTGTCTTCAACGTGAATTTTATTAAATAAACAATATCAATATACAGTGTGAGCCTGCTTACACATTTTTACATCTCCTCTGAAAAGTTTTATTTTGAGTAAATGTCAAATAAATTTGACTTTGATAACTTAATTGCAATGAGTTGATATACTGTATGTTAAGGAGACGTAGAGGAATGAAACAAAGCTATTAATATACTCCAATGCAAGCTTCTGTCCCAATTAAGGAGCTGCAGATGAAAACCTTTTCATTTCTAATAGCAGGGCACTTTGAGGTTCAGCCTGTGATGAATAATGTTTTTATTTTCCTTTTTTTCCCTTCCAATTGCCATCGTTATTTAGATTTTAATTGGTTTTTAAATAGATCAAACGGAATGCAAAATATATCAGTTTCTCTGTGGCTATGGATATTGTCATCTACAAAAGCTTAGGACATTTAAACACTTTTTGTATTGAATCTGCAAAAGAAAATATTCAGGGGAGAGCACCCCTTGCACCTAGAGCCATAAAGTGTGCCATTTTATTCCCCCAGCATTGTCTGACTGATCCTTGATCAAGGCATTGGACTCCTACCAGATCAAGAACTATTGCCTGTACCTTAAAGCTATGGTAACCAAAAAAGTGTGGTTTTGATCATAAATATTTTATTGGAAAGGGTTGAAACATATATGGAGCTCAGGGCATCTCTAATCTATTCTGTCTGGTAACAATACACAAGGCCAAGTCCAAACACAACAACACATTGTTATCTCAAATTCTGTCAATTATGTTTTGCAGAATACAGACATATTAATTCAAAACAAGAAATGTTAGAAATTCTACAAACACAACTCTGACCTTACCAAGACATTTCCATCTGATTCGGGAAATTGCTTTTTCATTCGAAGAATATTGATTGCCAGTCATGAGCAGGTGGACGGGGGGGGGGGGCTGATCATGTGTTTATACACCGAATCACTCAAGAAATGGTTATGAGTGATTGCTGTACTCCTGATCAATATGGCAGCCACACATTCCATTAGGCTAGCGATTAGCTATACCGATGCTAAAGTAATGTATTACTTTTAGAGGACGAGTTGGCAGACTCAACAACATAAATCATTTTTGGGGTTTCAATTTCCATCTTGTGCAGTGGAGATTTTATCAATTACAAAATGTCTCTTGCATGGCTTTCAACAAATGGAAAACTGTATATATATTTCAATGAATCTTTTCTTCAGCTCAAGGAAGTTAGTTTTAAAAATTGTTTTCATGAGCTGGACTGTATGAAAACTATGACTGAGGCACATAGCGAGTAGGTCAGGGAACAGGGATGTTAGGCTGAAAGAGGTGCAGCAGGGGTGAAAGTAAGATGGCCGAAGAGAAATAGCAAGACTCAGTGAGGTGTCCTCCATGTTTCATGAGGCCCTCCACTGTTTCAAGTTCAGCCTCAAGGCTTGACCCGTACATACTGACAGCGGGCTCAAAAACATCTGTGCTAAAAGTTTCAGTAGGAGCTGCGTAGGATTTGACACACTTGGCTTTTGTAGATAACTCTCTCACCATTGTCCATCATCCAGACCAGGTGTGAGCTTGCAGAATTCGCCAGCCATCCTAAATCTTTCATCTTTCTTTTCAACACCATCACTTTTTATATCATCAGGCTATCAGGATAAGAAATTACCTCAGCTGGCCGAGGTGTGTCCTATTTGGAAATTTAAGAATGGTGTTGAGAAAACTCACAACAGCATGGAGACAGGTGAGAGGCTGCTGGATCAAATAAATCAGCTCAGGTCAGTCAGGTGTGGTAAAGTGAAGGGTAAACATCCCCTTAACAGCCTCTTTCCGTCTGTCTTTAAATTGTTAGATTTTCTATTCCAAGTGGAAATCAACTATTGCTAACTAACAAAATGCTAACTAAAATAAACAACCCAGGCTCACGGCAGTTCGTGAAATGGTCACGTTATTTAATTTATGGAATCGTGTACAATGACTCTCATTTTACTCGTTTGTGAGGGCGATTTTTTAAATATTGTTTTTAAATGGGAAAATCCGCAGGAGGTTGGTTTGGGTGGTGGATGGGTCAAACAACACAGGACTCTCACCCCAGAGACCAGGGGGCGTGTGGCGTGTCCTTTCACGGTTCTCGTTTCCTGGCGTGTCGTTTCCCTTTTGTTCTTTTCCTAAAGTGATGCTTCCTATTATGTAGTGACCAGCACAAATACATTATGTTCTCAGCAACATGAAAAAACGAGAAAATCGTGTCATCAAATCAAAGTGATCATTGCAAAATGAAGCATTGTAGTTTTATTTCACAACATGACATTCTACTAGATGAATACTAAATTATTTACTTTTTGTTCAAGATTTTCTGTCTAAATCTAAATGGTTTTAATTCCTCGAAAGTCCAAAAATCCTAGAAAAGGGACTTGATGTCATGAGTATCATCAATGGTACTATAGTTACAGCCCTTTAATTCTTAGCTGTGTTGCTTTCTGGATAAAGGAACAACCATAACAACCTTGGAAGCTTGTGAAAGCAACATAACCTTAGTCTTATGTGGCAGGGCCTGGAAAATAAACCACAATGACAATGTGAAAATAAAGTTTGGTAAAACAGATTTGAATTTAACAGTTAATTCATAACCATGGAATCCGTAATTGACCATAGTATCTTCATTTAAGCTCCAAGAGCTTTTGACCTCATCAGCAGATGACTGATTGTTTGCTCTGTGGTTAAAGAACTGTGGATGTTTTAAGCACCTCTAGTGTCTCTCGTGTTGAGTTTATTCTTTACCTTGAGTTGAGATTGTTTTCCTAGCTACTGTCAGTAGCTAGGAAAACAATTACAACTCAAGGTCCACTTACTCATCTATTTTTTTAGGCTCAGTCGCTGGGTCTTGCATCTTTATGAGCCAGTTACAACATACTGTACATCGGGGGAACAAGGGAAGTAATTGTGGGTGATGAAACTTGAAAACTTGAGAGTGCACAGACAAATTTATTGAAATTATTGCAAGCACTGTGTGGTTCATACAAGAGATAAAGTTGACATCCAACATCAGCTGAAGATTTTGTGACAACTATCCATACGTTATTGCTTTAGCATTCAGCAAGTTTATAACTGTTGGCTCATGACATTTATGCTGTAAATTATACCATTGGATACCATCCTTATATACAGGCTATTCACTCAGGTGTAGATAATGCAATCTTCCACCATAGTTTGCTTGATTTGCTTTGTGTCATCACTGCTGTTCTTTCAGTCTGAGGGAGGTCAAGGTGACATGAAGACACCTACATGACTGCAACGAGACGGCAGCCACCCCAATGCCCCTCTTTTCTTTTTGCCTGCTAATATCCTGTGAAATCCAGCAAACTTAATTTGAGGGGAAAGGAGCTGAACCTGAACTAAGCGGATTGAATTAATAAATGTATTTTCCATTTAATGGTTTGATTTCTCCAAAGCCTGTTTACAGCCACCGAATGATCTGCCTTTAAGTAAGGCGCACGCCCAAATCTGCTTACAGTTTCCTAAATCTATTATCTGCGCTCCACCTTATGGCAAGTCACTGACTGTGTGTGTGTGTGTGTGTGTGTGTGTGTGTGTGTGTGCGCGTGCGAGAAAGAGAGAGAGTGTTTTGACATGCACATCTGAGGTTAGCTGTACAAAAAAAGGGAAGTTCAGCCATGATTTGCTCTTTCACAAGTGACTGAATAAGTATATTTTTTATTTGTAGGCAAACTGTGTTACCAGAAAGCACAAAAGGCCAAAACAAACATAATGGGCTTTTTCATTTAGCAGATTCAGAGTAACATGAAAAAAAACCTTCAGGTCATTTATTTTGTTCCACACTTTCTGCATTGCTGTGGGATTAAAATGCTCTAGTTTTGGTCATTTTCATGTGCAATGTCAAATACAGGATTACATGATCTGCACGATGGGAAACTTTCTCATCTCTTTGAGCTTGTGAATCATTTTCAAAACCAATTGGACACACTGAATGCTTGGTAGTCAAATCTGGACTATTATTTTTGTTTAAATTCCCCTAAAGCTGATATTGTGGAAGGAGAAGGTTTTTCAGGTTTATTTTTTACCTCCGTTTATTACATGCAATGTGTTCTGCTCAGTGGTTGTCCTTCTGTCAACCAAACAGTATCAGTCTTTGCTTCACATTTTATAGTCAGAAACATTTACTTGGGGGTTATAGAAACAAGATCAGCTTCTGAATGAAATTTGAAATGTTGGATAGGTTACTAAGTTGCTATGGTCTTTTATGATTTGAAACCCTTGCCACTGGTTGGTTATTATTAAGGTCACAGTCAAAGTTGGTGTAGTATTGGACTAGAATATATTGAGGTGTTTTTTGTCTTTACATACATAAGGGGAGCAGAATATTGGAAAAATCTCTGAATAGAGTGCAGTTCAGTACAACACCATCACTATCTATGACCTCAATGCTAAAACATATCTCTAATTTACCTTAGAATAAAACATAACAGGCATGGAAGTAGAAAAATGTATTAGACAGCATTGGGCATTGGTGCTTAATAAAATGCCCTTTGAGTCTTTGCTGTTAATGTGGTTTATATAAAAAAAGGAAATAATAATCTTATTGTGACCCTTTAGAAAGACTCTTTAGACAGCTTTACTTTCGACCTCACGGGAGGGAGCGCTCTGCCTTTTTATTACCACTAGTTTACAAAAACCTCTCTACTGATTATCACCTGTGACCTGAGCCAAGACTAACCCACAAAGCGAGAGAAATTAATTTCTTAATGCTTCACGTGTTGTCAAACTAATAAAGACGTTTTCTTAATTTGCTTCTGTTTTGTCTAATTGTGTGCGTTCCATTTAGTTGCAGTGCGTTTTTCCCTGTAGGCCACCATACTTTAGAATCAGCTTGTGATCCCTATGTTGGGAACTACTGATCTATAAAATTCAGCAGAGGGTTGATCTTGTGTCTAAATGTTGAATTCAATCGAATTAATTCTCTTTGCAAAAATTCTGTTTGTGCCGTTTTAGCATGCCTTTACAAAGCTAATTAAAAATGACAAAGTACCTTGAACAACTTTAACAAACAAATATCTGAATGAAAGACTAAAACAAATCATAAAGTCATCTCTGTGTGTATTTGAAGGTCTCCACCTCAGTTTTCTTTTTTGAGACAGGGGCTTCTGTGAAAGAAAATCTGAGGCCTTTTCAGGATTTTGGTTTTCTTAGGTAATTGAAATTGCATGGTCCAGAGCCTTTTTTTAATATTAATCGAAGGTGCCCCAGATGCTATAACTTTTTGTAAAAAAGCTAATTTGGCGCAGCTCTTCAATTTGACTTCATTAATTTTTCTTAGGTGAATGGGGACAAGAGATGGAGGCTGAGTACATCAAATCATACTCCTTGCTTGTATCTGTAATGCCTCATGATGAGAGTAATTACCTCATTGCCCCTCACATTCATCAGTCAAAGGATGGAACACACTGTCGTTGGTCTGAATGAGGATCGGGTTATTTTAGCAGTAAAGCGTTTGATAGGAGTTAATGTTTACCAGAGGCAAAAGAAACTGAAATAATAAGAAACACACACTTTACAATGCTAGCACAAGAATTGTAAACATAGTAATCTCGAATCCTTCCTTTTTTTACTACATTGTTTCACAGGCAGAGTACTGAAAGGCTGTTTCTTGATAGGTTACGTGAACTTCAGTATCAACAGTCTGCGTTTACAATGAAGCTGTGGAACAGAAAAAGCAACATTTAACCGCTGACAGTTCCATTCAGCAGGTAGCTGTCAACCAAAAAATTAGCGCTGCACAATCCATCCAGGTTCAATTCTGACCTATGCCTGACATTTTCAGACACAGGCATTCTAACTGTGTTTTGCAGACGTTGACTTCATGTGGGTTATTTGTCAGCAAAATAGGCACGCCATCAGCCTAGGGGGGAGGAGGGTACTTGTGGACATGAAAAATAAAGTTAAATGATGTCTGCAGATTGTTCTCTCTGTGACCATTAAATGCCAACAATATATATTGTCTTCCCAGAGCTGCATGTCAACCTTAATGTTTATGAAGATGCACTTGTAGCCTCACAAAAAGCATGTCAACTTGACAGCAGGAATGTGGGGGGGTATGAAGATAACAATGCCTATAAAATAGTATTCATACACCTTTGGAAATCATGTTTTATTGTCTTAATAAAGACGTCTAATGTGGCTTTTTTTGGACACTGATGCACAATTAATAATGACGCACACAAACATACTGTATTTACTGCATGTATGTACATCAACAAAACATAATCCATGGAACTGCAAATACATCTTACCAAAAGAAAAATGCTGAAAAATCTTTTTTTTTTTTTTACTTTGTCCTTATAATGCACTTACACCAGCAACAACAGTGAGAAATAATGAATCCCAATTTAAACCAAACAAAATAAGTGTGAATGAAGGTAAAGAAAACTCAGTTAGTGTAAAAGTGTTAGTCAGTGTGAACATTCCAAGTTACAGGGGCTACCTGGCCATTTGCTAAACTGGCACTATATCAGATAGTGTCAACCGTGATATTTTGGTGCTAATTTTTACATGAATACTACTAAAATTGCCAAACCGTATGTCATTCACCTGGACTAAGCTGATAGTGACAGTACTTTCACTTCACTGGGCTTTTCCAATGGACCAGCTGGATAATAAAGTAGTGCCAATAAGACAGTTTGCCAATAACGGATTAAAAGCTTGGGCTCTCTGTTTAAGCAAAATGGGGAATTAAGTACAGCATTACTTCTGAGAAAGAATGGCTGAGGTGTGACAGGAAGAGATTTTATTTTGGTAGGGAAGAAAAACTAAAGACTCCGTAGCACATCGTGGATCTAACATACAGCATACAGTCATCAGATAATATTGTTCTGCCACTGTAAAGCGCACGTAAATAATAGATAGCATGTAGTAAAAACATTTGTACTGCTGCACACTAATAACGATGTCTTAAATTATCTCGGAGATTGCCAATCTGGTCTTTCCACAAAAGAAGTCAACATGCCGAGCACCAGCCAAAACAAAATCGTAGAATTAGAGCGATTCATTTGTGTTAAGCTTCAGATTGTGACTTGAAACAAAGCCAAGGTCTCCTGCATCGCTCAAAAAAAGGAAACTTTAATCAAGATCTAAGAGGAGAGATGTTTTGAGCAACTCTTTTCCATACCTGCCCCTTTGTAGCACCAAAAGCTGTGTAGGGAAAAAAAACCAAAGCAACACAAAATTAAATGGTGTTTGATTTTGTAATTGGCATTCATTATAAATTATAGATTTTAATCATTCTGTGTTCCAAAGGGCTGTCACAAGAAAAAAATCAAAGATTGAAAAAAAAAAATGTAAATCACAAGTAATTCATTGAATTCATTACAGGTACACACAGTCCAATCCTAATCCTACACTGTGTTGTACTGTAGAATTGACATTGCTTTCATTCAGCTAACATTATAAGGTAGATCTTTTTTCACAAAGACTACAAACAGTGCTACCCTTAAAGGAATACTTTGACATTTTGGGACGTGTACTTAGTCGCTTTTTGGTGGCTGTTTTTGTGTGTCTGTTAAATATAAACCCTTGAGCATCATAGCTTAGCACAAACATTGGGAACAGGGGAAACAGTAAGCTGTCCAAAGCACCTCAAAATAACATGTTATATGTTGTTGGTTTAATCCGTGCAAAAACTGAAAGTGTAAAAAAAAGAAAAAAAGGACTAAAATCCAGTTGCCAGGTAACCAGCAGAGACGTCAGTGACTGAGGTCCACTGTTAAACCGCAATATAGTTTTTTTTCACTTATTTTTTGTATGGATTAAAGAAATAATTATCACGCTTGCACTTTTAAGTGAATTGTCAGAGCCAGGCTAGTTGTTTCTACCTGCTTCCAGTCTTTGTGCTAAGCTAAGCTAACCAGCTGCTCGCTGTTTGCCTCTTATTTAACACCTGGCTTTGAGTCGGTGGAGCCCATCCTAATGCAGACACAGAGAGACAGCCCTACAAAACAGGTGACCAATGTTGGCCAGTCAAGTGTAAATCCAGAGTCGGAGGATACTTTACCTGGAGCCACCTTTCCAACAAGACTGCAAGTGGTCTAGACACTACTTGTGACACTACTCAGTATCATGATTGACAGATCATTAATCATCCACACGTCTGTCATTTATATAAATCACAACTCATTAGTACTGCTGAAACTCTACCAACCCCTTCATAAGCAACAACAAGCTGCTTCGGGCCTGTTTTTATCGACTGCACAGGGTGTACATTTTCTAAAACTGTTTTGAATTTCTGCATTACTGACCGCACACAAATGGCTGGTTTATAGTATACAGGTCAGTCATGACAAATATGCTGCCGTTCCATTAAGCGATATATAGCTTTCATGTGCTTTTGTAGGTTACAGTGTTATATGAATTGTCTGAAGATTATACATAGTACACAGAATATGCCACATATTTTTGAAGATGTCCTTGTGAATTAGCCAGTAGTGCTAAAGTCTCTTGTTTTTTTTTTAAAGAAACATGCCTTTCATGTCGTTAATTGAAATTCCACAAGGTCACAGCCTGATTTGAAATGATTTGTTTACAACAGCTTCAGGCAAAAGATTTGGTTAATTACAGCTTTGCCCTGGCCTCACTGGGAGACGGTTTTTATTTTCTGCTTGTGAGAAATGCTGAAATGGTTTAGATGGAAACTGTGCAAAAGGGACACTGCAGTTTAGCTGCATAAAGTCAACATTTTCTTTCAGTGTGGATCCATGCCACACATCCGGAAATCTATGATGAGTTCTACAGTACTGGGAAGGCTGCATGTGTGTGTATGTGGACTCTTTTGTTCTATGAGTCTGCATAAATATGTGAGGAATTTGGCTTGAGGGTATTTAGTAATGCTGAGCACAAGATTAATTAATAAGATATCACACCCTTGCCATTTAAGTCAGTTTACAAAAAAGGTTCTATCTGCTATGAATCCAACATCAACATGTTCACATATTTAATGAGTCTGCTAATTAACTGAGATGATAGCACACATTGTGGCTGTACCATGTTTTGCCCAGCAGTGCAAGCCTATTTGTTTCACTCCTTATTTATTTATTTAGTTGTGCACATATTTTCCCCCTGTAGAGAAGTGAGAAACATTTGCTGGATCCCTATCTCTGCCTCCTCCCAGATGATATGGCAGGCTTCTACTGTTTTGAAGCTTCATCTGATAAAGAAACTAAATGTCAGGCTGTGTTTCTTAACACCATCAGAAATAGGCTGCCATAGTTCTGAAATTGCAGGTATGCAGTGTTGAAATTAATTAGTAAAAGCCATAAAAATCAAATGAAAGAAAGTCGCTGAAGTGAAGGTAGCAGTTACTTAAAGTGTTTTTAAGACTAGAAAATCGGACTGGCAGGGTCATAGAGCATAGTGGTAGGCTAAGACCTCCTGTGACACAAACTATGCTCTTTCTTTTATACCTCAGGCTATTAGACAGCACAACAATCACTTTAAACGTAAATTTTCATAAGTTTATTTTTTTTTTTTAAATTGTGTTTTTGTATAATATTGTGGTGTATTTGTGGTATTGTATTTGTTCTCTAGTTTTTATGGGTAAGATGGCGAGTGTGAGCACTGCAATTTCCATTTTTATGGAGGAAATAAACTTGACTTGACTTGACTAGTCAGAATTGCATGTGTACCGATGAAATAATTTATTATTCAAAATATTTTTCTAGGTTCAGCCATGTTAAAAAAATCTTAAATATATGTACAATTATGTTAAATATATGTACGATTACAGATAAAGGATATATATTCCTGAATTTAGGATTTGGGGCAAATATTGATCTATTGAGAGAGTAACAGAAAATTTTATGAATAACCTGTTCCGGTTTGTTTTCTTAATGTTCTTGAAAAAAAAAAACATGAAAATATGTTGTGTAACAGTTGCCCTGGACACCAATTGTATTTTCTTTTGTGTTTCAAGTGGCTGCCTTAGCTCACATCTCATTTTTATTTCATCATATTAACCCTGTTCCAATTACTTACATTTCTTAAGACACCACATAGGTTGAAAATGTCATCACATTACCATATGTGAAATGTCAGTGTGTGTGTGTGTGTGTGTGTGTGTGTGTCTGTCCTGGGCAAGAAAATACAAATGTACCTAGAGGTAGTTTTACTAGGTGACCACCGGTTTTACAATGCAGTGCATTCTGACATTTAATACAGCATCAGTTATGGATGATGTGTAATGGTTTCATGCGCTGTGAGCTCATGCAAAATGACATGCGACTGAAGATTTTTAGGGCTAGAATGCACGGTTGTCACTAAGAATAGTGGATTTAGTTGGACTTGTAAAGACAGATGTGGACTTGCAGAGAGCTTGGATGAGATTTTTGTATATTTTTGGGAGAGAAATGAGTTGAGACTGGGAGAGAGAGAAGAAAAGTATAGTGCAAGATGCACACACAACTTTGCTGCCACCATTTTAACAATTTTCCAAGTGTGAAGGTTGTGGCATAATTTGCAGCCAGTTTGCCTGCAGACTGAGACAAGAGCCTGCAAGAGGCAGAATGTGGAAATGGTGGAGAAGAAAATGGAACAGAAGAATGTAAAAGGGTGTTTAGCTCTCTTAGCTAGTTTATTTCTTGCCATTTTTGTTTCTCATTTCTCGTTTAACATTTTTTCATCAATGGTTTGCAGCATATTGCTAAGTTGCTGTTGTAGCATGTCTGCAGACGCTAATGTAGCTTGGAAAAAAGCCTTTGCTAGTCATTGGCTTTGTTTCAGATCTCTGAATCACTGCCAACATCTCACATTGGTCCAGATTTTAGATTGGCTATTTCAGCCAATTGAAGAAACGGTCAACCAAGGAGAGCTTTGTTAATGGGATTAAAAATGCTGGTGTTATATACATACAGCTGGCGAACCACAGCCATCATCAATGAAAAATAGCAGAAAACGGCTCAAAAATGTCAACAACCTTTGGGAGATTGATGACATTTCACAGAAATGACAACTTTATGGAATATTTGGTGGGATGTATGACATTAAGTGCTACTCATCCCACTTAGCTGCCATTGCTGAGAAGGAGAAGCTAGTCAGCAGCGCTAATCAGAGCTGTAGAAAAAGGTTGTGCAATTCAGGTTTGACAGCACATGTATGATTGTTTTCTTTCACTGTCACTTCAGGAGAGCAGCAGTCAGTCTCTTGACTGACTTGTCTAAAGATTCGTCAAGAGAGGGTATGAATGCTGTTTGTTTTATTGGGCAATACGGATATATATAACCCACAGAGACTAAAGAAGAGAAGATGATGGGAAGATTGAGGAGAAGTGAGGTGGGGTTAAAAGGATTAAGGTCAGCGTGGAAGATTAAGCTCAAATTGATGGCTTGAATTAAAGGGTGAAGGTGGGAATTGGTTTGGCGAGTAAATTATTAGGAAAGAGCTGATGAGTAAGAGCTGGTGTAATTATAGATGATTAGATGATTTGATCTAAATTTAACACAGACAATAAGATATTTTTTTTTTCTAATAAAGAGGGGTTCAAAGACTGGGGGAGGGGGAGTCCAGAATGAGGAGGATATTGAATCTTGACAGGGCAAAGGTTTTTACAGTCAGCAAGGTTGAAGACTTCAACAGATTCTGAAGATTTAGACATAATGGTAAAAGGCAAACGGTTCAAATATGGGTAGCAGGGCTTTCACTCAGAGAGACAAAGACATGGCTGATTCAAGACAAAGGTTAAAAGGTTCTGTAGGAGGACAGGAGCAGGTCAATGGGAGGAGCAAATGGCTCCCTCTTTTTCAGTGGTTGAATTTCCTTTTGCTTCAGAGGTCTTTTACATCTTCCTCTCATCTCAAAACCAGTAATCCTGCCAAGTGACTGAAAACCTTCAAACACTCCATATCTGCGCGATATCTCTCCAACAGCCTGATGATAGGAGTCGGCTCGGAGGGATTTGTGTTTAGCAGAAAGCTTGTTTGTTTTTTATTCCAGTCCTTGTGAAATCAGAATTCCACTTACAAGTGAGAGTATAACACCATAGTACTGTAAATATATTTTACACATCTAAAATTGGTAAAAACCAGCAATGCAATATTCAATTTGTTCATGATACTTGAAATGCAAAATACATTAGGTCAGGAATTTGTTAATACATACATGCCACAGTACATAATGTGTAAAGGATAGGGTTGGGTATTTATTTATTTTGTTCTGATACCGGAGCTAAAACAGTGCCGGTGCATGAACCAATATTTGTAAAAAAAAAAGTATGTTTTTAAAAAAAGGATAATTTTATCAATGTCATGTTTATTGCTAAGGCCATACGGTCCAAATGAAATGATTTATTTAATATGTAATAACAATTACTTATTTCACCAGTAAATTGCTGGTCAATGACAAAAACAACCACTAGATTGTTAGTCAGAATTTGAATCTATTACTGCTCCATTGGGCTGTGATTATGAGGCGTGTTTCAACCGAACCAGAAAGAAAATGTCTCTGCACTCAATTGGATAGACCTACAACCAGTCAGAACAACAGAGTATGTGATGTGTGTTGAACTTTTGACAAATCCCGTAGGAAGGACTGTGAAAACTTCTTTCCAATTGACCAATGCCTTGATCACGGTTCTCTGTTCCTTTTTTTAATTAATGCACTTCTTATCTTCTATATCATACGCAATGGCCAAATCCACCCATCTCAATTCTCCAGAAACAACCATCTTTGTTGTAAACGAATTCAACCAAAGCACTGTTAATCATTTGTCCATCATCGTGTAAAGCCCGCCCTGACAATTTGATTGGTCGAACAGCTCTGGTTGGAGCATAGTTGTTCCACAATGGATCAAGTCTGGACCAGACTTCCCAACCTGAAATGTTGTGGGCGGGGCTAAGTTTGGCTGACATCCAGGCTACTGCTTTGCTTTAGTGGAAAAAACTAAAGCTATCCTCAACTGTCAATTAGTCAAAATTGGTAGCACTTCAGTGATGCAAGAGGCCTATGCTAAGAGACCGCGAACAATGTAATGACCATTTCTTGTTTAATTGTGCATACATGATCCATAAGGCCCACACTGTTATACGGAAATGGACCCTGTCTGAAGTCCTTTTTAATATCCTCCCTGATGATAATTACTGACCATTTCTTGAGCTGTGGAGGAGAGGGAGAAGTATGTTGAATGTGTGCCTGCCACAAGGTATAGGGCTAATTGCAGCCTCCCCTTAGTGCAAAGCTCATCGTGTAAATGTAACGCAGAGAGCAGGCAGATGGAATTACTGTAAATGGTGCGTTTAGAGAGTTTATGTGTGTTGCCATGCACAGCCCTAACTGACACTGATGAATGGCCAGCTGTAACCTCTTTAATAGAAATGACTGCTCCATCACAGAGTGGTCATTTCCACTGACAAATTAGCGGATGTATCTACAGCTTTTCCCTATCCAGTTTGGCAGTTTGCTACCTTAAATGCAAATCAGCTTGCGTTCGTAGCATCTTTCAAGAGAAGTGCTAGAATGATTCTTATGGCTGTTAAGTTGAGGATATTTGTGTGCTTAATGGGCCAGGTTGCAGAGGACAACTGGCAACAAATTGACTTTTATCTGCACTGGTTTGGCAGAGCCAAAACTGCTTATGCTGCAGCGACCAGTTCAGGAATAGAACTTTGATGAAGGCCAGTTGCATTGGCTTTTGGTTGTGTATGGATGGTTGATGTTTTGCACCCCAAGGAAAGAGGAGAGGATATATATCATCAACCTATGATGGTTTACTTTTCAACATAAAAAGTTCAACGAATTACAAACAAGTGGAACGACAACCTGTGCATTTAATCTTGTATTTTCAAATAACCATTAAACTACCAGCTAGTGTATGATAAGCCAGCTGCACAGGACACACCTCCAGCAACTGGATTTGGTTTTAATGAGCCTACAACACCAGCATATATAATTACAAGATAGTTGGTTTAAACATCCAGCTTCTGACAGTCCAAATGGTACTGCATAGTGCAAACGTAAACTTAACCATACCTAATGAAAAAATGACTGGTGGTGGACACCAAGGCAGATGTTAGAAATATCATCTGGTCAGATAAACGCTTAGGAACATGATAGGTGGTTGAGATGTATGCCTGCAAGCTTCTCAGTCAAAAACATTTGGAAACAACTGGCCTTTGCTTACTCATAAGCCACTTTTACAAAAAACTCATGAAGCGTCAGTTCACCCAAATGTTCAGTGTGGCTCCACAGGAATTTGAGGTTAAACCAACAGTGTACAGTCCAGCTAGACAGTGAAGCATGTGGGAAACAACTTGGGGATACTCAGGTACACCCTGGCCAATGGAATTATAGCTCTTTTTTGTTAGATAATTCTGAAAATAACATACACTAGAACTGAGATATTCAGTGATGCACCCCAGCACTCCTCGCATATAACATTCAGAACAAAAGATAGGTAAAATCTCAAGGAATGCGTTCTAATATAACTTCAAACCTGAGAGGGAGCAAGCAAATCTACAGTATTGCTCACAAATTAAATGTTTGAGAGCAAATATTACTATGTGCTCTTTATGAGATTCATCAAAACACACAATACAGATGCTTTGAAGCAGTTTTGCCTGGAGTGCAGAAAGTAATAGAGATTAGCCTTAATTATAATTCCTGTCTCATAACCTCCTAGTTTCCATTTTCCAGCCTTTAGTTTTTGATGTTGCATGCTCAACCTGTTACTCACATCACAAAACCTGAATAATCGAGTCTGATAGAAATCAACGCGCTAACGAGAACAACATCTGCATGTAACAATAACTTTGCTATGTAGACGAGAGACAAATTTACATGGCTTGGTGCACACACACCTGAACTTGTGTGGGTGTGCATGCATGTGAGTGATTGCATTGAAAGGATGGATGGGAAGGGATTTTTCATGAATAAAGTCACCTTTAGTTTGCACAACTTAATTCACATTGTGCACACCGTCAGCTCATTAGAAATGCACAGCCACTCAGTTAACTAATTAGTTCACTAAGTCCCTTCATAAAGAGCTATCGATCCTCATCCCTGCTGGGAATGAATCAGGGGGATTTGAATATCGCTTTGTTTACTCATGAGCACACACACGCACACACGCTCAAGTTCAATTGCAGTGTCCTGTCGCCACGCTTTTATTTCACTCGCATACAAACCTGGATGAGATATGAATATTGTCTCCTGAAAGCTCCTCAACTGCACACAATCTGATTTCCTAGTTTGGTAATAATGGTGTGTGTGTGTGTGTGTGTGTGTGTGTGTGTGTGTGTGTGTGTGTGGTGTGGGTGTGTTTGGGTGTGTGTGGGTGGGGGGTGGTGTGGTGTGGGTGTGTGTGTGTGTGTGTGTGTGTGTGTGTGTGGTGTGGGGGGGGGGGGGGGGGGTCTTCATTATTTCGCTACCTGTGATCCCATTGGTTGTGAGTGTGATCAAATGGAGACAGGCTCATCCCTGTGCAAAGGAGTTAAAATGGTGGAGAGCCTGATCATCGAGCCTGCACTGTAATCTTCTGTGAATGCAGCCTCAGCACTATCCCTCTCTCTAAGTCCCTCTCTGTCTTTCTCTGTGTCTCCCCACTGAGGCTGCTCGCTCACCAATAGTCACGTGATTGAGAGCAGAGGAGGAGTGGAGCATAAAAGTAGAAAAGTAGGGATATGTGAAGAGACCCCCTTCTTTTTTTCTTTGTAGTGTCCACGTGTCATCTCTTTTCTTGTTTGTGTGTGTGTTTTCTTGGTTGTTGTCCCTCCTTCTCCTGTTGAAATACTACTCACTCCATTACATACCCCTCTCTCTCTCTCTCTCTCTCTCACTCTCTCTCTCTCTCTCTCTCTCTCTCTCCAGCCCCTTCATTCTCCCCCTTTTCCTTCCCTCATGCCACTGATGCAGGTTCCTAGCAACAGGAAGCGAGTAGCAGCAACAAAAAAGCCTGTACTGAGCCCCTAATCTCTACATCCTCCCCTGCTTGGGTTTTCTTCCTTTTTATTTTTTCTTCCTTCCCTTAGTGGATTTATTTGTCACTATTAAACATGGATGGCTTGATGGGCAGTGCTGTTGTTCCTCTATACGGCCTTCGATACATTACACGTCTGACACTCTCGCCCTCTGCTGCAGCTCCAACTGTCTCTTTCACCTCACTCAATTATCTTTGTCTCATGTCTCCCTTTGTGCCCCCCCCCCCCCCCCCCCCCCCCCCCCTTCAACTCTCCTGTGCTGCCCTGGGGAGGGACCTCTGCTCTCAACAACATTTTCTGGCGAGATATACGGACAGACATATGGTTGAGATCTCCAATGAGGAAAAAAATACTGTTGGAGAGCAACATAAACAAAAATAATGGGAATGCAGAGGCACTGGAGATGTGGAGTGCCGAGTCAGCACAGCCTTGTTTAATTACTGTTCACCTGGGCCAAAGGCCTAATGGAAGATTTGGCTCAGGGCCCAGACAAACAACGTTCCACTTGGCCTCGACTGCTAGAAAATCCTGGGTCTGACTCATGCAAGCTCGTCGGTGTCGTCGTTCCACACACTGCGAAGAAAGGCGACGACAAAGGAATCCTCATTAACGACGTATGTGCACAGGTCCAAGAGCCGACCACAATGGTGGAATTATAAATTGAAAGGCCAAAGAAGATCACAGTGCTGATAAAATGATGGAATGCACTGCTGAACTTAGATGGCCCATGTTTGATGGTTCTTTTCTCATAGGTATGTCTGGGGTCGATGTTTATTCTTTATGTGAACAGCAAAACGATGTATATAATATACACATTAGCAATCGTATAAAATATGTATCTGAGGAGTTGTTGTTGATGCATGTGGTGCCAGTGTAAAAACCGTGTATACTTTTCTTTTGAACATTTTCTTTTACATCTCCATTTACAGGTTACTCATACAACATTATATAAAAAAAACCAAAAAGGCACACAACATAGAAACTTGACAACTGCTAACCGTCAAAAAAAATCAGACTATCAGACAAATTATTAATTGAGAAGGAAAACAGAGGCACAACAACGCAAACATAAATCACCATCCTCCATTTTAAAACTATACAATGACAGTGTAATGTTAGGTGTGGACTTTAGTTGTTGGATATTAATTGGCTCCCAAAGTTGCAAAACCTTTTAATATGATTTCAGCATAGTCCTCTCCAATAAAATATCTATTACAGGGCTCCATACTGAGAAAAAACAACAACAAAACAGATACATTGGATTTCTAATGTCTTCAATTTCACATTTAATATCTAGGTATGATGTTATTGACATTGCCTGTTTGTGTGAGCGCACCTGCGCCTTGGTGATTAGAAAGGCATCCAATAGATGGGTGTAATACAAGGGCGACGTGACAGATCTTGAACAGAGTCAGCGTTATAGTCTCTCATTTAGACTCTGTCCTATTGATTTGTCCCACTAAAGTCTTGATTGAAATTATAGTGAAGACAGCATCAGTAAAATACTTAATAGTGGGGCTCCCATCAATTACACAAAAGAGAGATTGTGGAGGGGAAAGTGTGCTTGTGAGAGGACTGATCCTTTTTCAGCGCAAATTGACAGTGACTTGTCTGTTAGGATGGGAGGCATTTATCTGTAATGATTAGGACGTGGTCACATACAATAAGGCAAAAGAGAAACATTTAATGTATACAGTGCTAAGAAGCAATTTTAAAATCAATGAAATTGTAGTTTAACAAGGGGGGCATAGTGCACATCTTTCTGTGTAAAATGTCGCTGGTAGTCTTTGAATGGATGGAATTGGATGGATGGAACACCTTCATGCAATTCAAGTCATTTGAAATCACACAAAGGCAGTTATCTTTCCAACCTTGATCTATACAGTCTATTTTTTTACAATGCATCACTGCCTCTTTACAACCAAAATGTGTATATGTGAGTAAATATTCTGCAAATATATGTTACATATCGCAGTTGTTCTATGAAAACCATCCATCTCTAATCTCTAATCTAATCGTAATTTCCCCATTGGGGATCAATAAACCGATTAAAATTTAATTAAATTAAAATTAAATTAAAATGATCTCCAATGTACATGAGTTACTTGTAAGACAAACTGCAGCTTTGTTATAATACATTTTTCAAACAACCCAACAGGTTTTTTTAATTGTATATTTTGGTCATGAAGTAGGAGAATATTAGGTTCTCTTAATCTCCACATATGGCAACACGTGTTTTTTTTTTTTTTTTTTTACAGGACAGCTCCATTCTACTGCATAGTACAGCTACTTTATAAAGTGCTCTCTGTGCGTGCAGTAGATAGAGCTGTGCGAACAGCCCTTATGGTAAATGTTGCAGACAAAAGAAGTTAGAAACTTGACTTGTGTTAGATGATGATGACTCATGATCAGAACAGAGGCTTCAAAGATTGCTTAGGCATTTCGAACATTTTAACAACAATGCTGGTCAATCATGCTGTTGCTCACAGCACGACTTCCACTTTATCCACAGCTTGTGACTTTAAAGCCTCTTACCTGCGGGGGGAAAAAACAAGAAAAAAACACATGTAAAGAATGTTAATGGAAACAGCTGATCTGGTCATAAGGCTCTTGAAAACAATCAGACAGGTCAGTGATTTTTTGCTCATCTTAGCAGCAGCATTGAGCTAATGCTACAGCTGCAATGTTAGACAGGTGGCCATCCCTATGTCCTCATGATTTACTGAACAGGATATGCTGAAATTCACGACAGAAAATGTACCACCAGAGATAGATGCACATTAAAACTAATTACCAAGTCATTTTGGAAATAGTCACAAGTATGAATCATGGAGATTTGAGACATGACCCAATAATATCTCTGGTGGGTGGAAATTATATGTGATGGATGGCATTTTTTTCAACTATGAGAGAAAAAGTGGTGTTTGTTCCACCAAAGCAGGAGAACAGTTGAACTTTGTCCTGTGGTACGTGTCCAAAAGAAAGAGAGAGAGAGAGAGAGCAATGTCAGACTTTTGTCTGCACTCTTTCTCCCTTCATTGCTCTCGCTTTCTCACTCTTGTCACTCTGTTTCTGCCTCTCACTGCTTTTTGCTCTGCCTCACGTCCCTTCATTTCTACATCCATCCCACCATTTCCATCTCTCATTTTCCAGATTTTGCTGACTCACATTCCACCTGTCAGCCAGGAAAATTCCTCTGAAACTGCCAAAATTGTGTCACAAAACACTTAATTATTTACATATTTCTTCTACTGCTTTTTCCCACTGAAACCGGTAGTTTAAACGATTAGTGTGTTAGATGGAATGGTCTTATCATAATATTACATAATTATATAACATTTTACTGCATTTAACTGCTTTTATTCACAACGATTTGCAATCAGCAGGTGACAAAGTTGAGTGACTTTGATGTGACACAGTTTTAATAGAAATTGATTGACTTTTTTTTTCTTGTACAAAGAGACCACACAGTTTTTAATGAAATCGTTTTTACTGCACGGAAAAACCGTAAATCTAAAGAACTTAAAAAAAGATGGTAAAAAAGATAAGGAATGGAAACTGGTTGAAGGCCATTTCTTCAAAGAGTCTGACAGGAATAACATTTTAATTTCAATGTGGATATAGGAGTGATGAGATAAGAGATGCTCTACCCTTCCATTTAACAAATTATGCATATAAAAAATTAACAACACAGATAAAATGTGACCTGTACAATACAATTTGCCTGTCAGTTGTTAGCGAAATGTATTCTACTGGGCCATTTGTTGTCCATTATCCACAAATGCATTCAACGCAATGTTGAACTGATTAATATACAATGTTTGAATGTCATATTGCCACGGAATTATTCATCTTATCTGTGTCTCCTAACACAATCCATTTCGGCCTTGGTCCAATTGCTTTTGGCATGGGGCGCCACTGAAAACCAGATAATCAAGTTCACAACACACTCTGCCTGACAATATGCAGTGAAAATCAAGTCCATCTCCAGACTGGAAATTCAACACTGTCGCCTCGACTTTTACAGTTTGTAGGTCACTTGAGTGATGTAAATATTCTGTGACACCCTGTTAACAACAAAAACAGACATTGCCATCACATGTACAAAAAGTATAAATCCTAGAGTGAAAATGACTGTTTGGTTTGCAATGCACTGATTGCTTTCTGTTGGCATGCAATCGATACCCTGTTTTACTGTCCAAATAATTATGATTTATCTTTTTCTTTCCTCTTACGTATAATCCACAGCATGTCTTCATGTTCCCTTTTCCATCCCTTCAAGCTTAAAGGTGTAATCCTTTAAACTGTTACGAAATAAAAATCAAGAATTATTATTGTTGATACTATAAATAGTATCAACAATTTTCATTTTTTCTTGCAACATCCATTCAATATATTTTCATTTAGTTATTACCTCTCTATACATTAAGTAGCTTTGATTGTTAGTGGCGGAGTCCATAATTTGCATGTGAAATCCATGTAATCCAGTGTAATGGTATCACATTGACATTACCATCACTCTTAATGTTTACTCTCTTTACACCGTGTCAGCTATATTAAGTACTTTAAAAAGAAGAAGCCATAGGAAACGTTCGTCATTGTGCATACAGTACAAAACGAGATATTTCTGGCAGTTTTTGTGAGAAGAACAACCTTAGTCATGGGTATGTGGATGTATACTGCATGTACATAGATGGCATTTCCATTTAGTTGTTAGCCAGTCCTACTGCACATTTGCTTTGGGCGTACCTAAGGTTGCAGTGTTCTCAAGGTCAAATGAAAAGAGAAGACATTGTGAATGGCTGCTATTGACTTCCACCCTGCGCTACAAAGGGTTAAGTGTAGTACTGTAGTAGGTTGGCAGGAAAGTGAGAGATGTGATGGGTGCTATAAGTGCACGAGCTGCCAGATGGTGCTCACAGAAGCGTGATCATTTGACATTTTTTCACCAAAGGGCTCCAGGGAGAATGGAGAGAGAGGTGAATAAGTTAGTGAGGAAGAAAGGGGTGCACAGAGACCCCCCTGTACCAATGCAGCATCTCTGTTTGCTTTATTTTCACATCGTTGTATTATATTAATTATCTATCCACCTAGCATGTTTCATCATATTTAAAAAAAAAAAAAAAAAAAAATTAAGTTGAAGAGACCACAGTCAATGCACTCATGTTGGAAACACTCACAGCAACATCCATCCATCCTGTCTGATATTTAGCCTTCTGTCTCATGTCGGAATCAAAACTAATTGGTTTGGCTGGCATCGTTTACATGTTGTTCTCAAGCTGTGCCAACAGGGCAAGTAAATCTCGTCTGGTACACAATCGGTAAACACTTTGAAACTAAAGCCATGGCTGCATGTTCTGCATGCGTGTGTTTATGCATGCGTGTGCACATTTTCCATCAGCGTGCCTTTGCACATGTGAGTGAGCACCTGAGCGGGTTGTCTTAGCGTTGTGTGTGGCCACAGAGCTGCTTCATTAGTGTGCTCATTTGAGCTTTGTGTCTAGAGGCGCACCTGCTTGGGTGACTCATCAACCCTTAACAATAATGCTGGCGGCCATGTTTACATTTGGATGATGCATCACCGACTTGGTGCCATTTAGATATCTTTTATTGGCAGGTGAAACATTTGAGTTTTAATTGTTACCTAATGTATTTATTGAACCATTCAAGCATGTAAAGTGTATCCATGCTATCTACTGTATGTGGAAAATTGGGTTTTCTTCAGCATTCCAAGAACTGCATACATTTCATTAGAAATTAGTATGCCCCCACACAGGAAACTATAAATGATGCACCTTATTATCTAAAAATAATACAATTGAATTTAACCGAAAATGCAAATTAACTGACCTACACACTGTAATAAGCAATGTGCACTGTAATTACAGATCTGGGACAGCATTGTGCAGTGGGAATACATTGCTGTCTTTCTGTGTTGCCCCCCCAAGGTAGTCACATCCTCCACCCAGACATGATGGCACTCTTTGTTGGCTCTCTTTAATTCTTCAGAGGAAAAGAGAAAAAAGAGCCGTGATGAACAGAATCTTGAGTGTACCGCAGGAAAAAAAAGAGTGCATTTCTTGCTCACGGCTCCATTCACATCCTCTCATGCAATTATCATTATTGTATGCCTTATGGTTTATTGTCTCCATAGCTCCCTATACCCTCCTTTAGATCTTTCATTCATTTCTTGAATGGTAAATGGAAGAGGTCAGGCTCTAGAAAATCAATTCTCTTCCGGCTGTAATTAGCGCCATGTAATAAGCAGCAACAGAGGGCAACAACCATGGAAGAGATGGTGGTGATGGTCAAACACAAATTACCAGTTATTAAAAACAACATGCAATAATGCTTTCATTACTGAAAAAACATTTTCCACAAATTCATCTGGTGACAAAATAGAACAATAAGAGGGGATATATCCTTTGAAAAGTGATTATGAAATGACTTTAGGGAGATTGGCAGAAATGGGAAGGGGGACGGTGTAGCACACCCTTGTGTTCTATAATTTTTTTCCGAGGAGATTGCAGACGCACGCAAGTAATTCCACTTGACGGAACAAGGGGCTCTTTTTGGAAGCAATAGGGAAGAGAACCAAAGTCTTATTCAGGGAAGTTAATCCCCGTTAATGGGTTTGTTTAAATTCAATAAAAGGAGAATATGCACAGAATGAATTATGAAAAACGATTAATGAATGCTCCAGCAAGTAATCATTTCCCGGATAAATATGCACATACATATTCATTTTTTCCCTCAGCCCTGCGCCCCCCTAACCCCCCCCCCCCCCCACACACATCACACACACAAAATCTGTTTTTTTTTTTTTTGCAAATCCTTACAGCAACTCCACTCTGTTGAGCCACCGCAATGCAAAGTCACTAACTTTCAAGTAGATGAAAAGAAACCCCCTTTTTATGTGTTTTAGAAGTGACTCAATATACTGTACCCTGGGAGGCAATATCATCGTGTTTGATCGCTTGCCAAGCTTATTTCAGCGGCTTCTTGTCATAGAAGAGAGCCCCTTGATAGCGCCGATGACCAGAGTGAGAGGACTCTGTGGCAGGAGTGACAGGTGTGGGGACAGGGGGACACCGTCTGCCACACCAGGTGATGCCTCCAAGTCTAGCAAGGCCCTGAGGCTGTGAAAGAGAGAGATGTATTTGCCTAAAAGAGGGCCTAGAGACATTTTAGAGTTGTTTAGGCTAGAGGATTTTGAAGGCTTTAGCGGATGATGTTAAAGTTATCCACAGTGGTTTGGTTTCTGCCTTTCCCCACCACAACTAATATCTTATATACATATATCTCTTCTGTATCAGTATCTAATGCGTAACTTGGTTGTCAAATGTGAAATGTCTATATCTGCTGCAGGATTAACTTTAAAATGCTTAATTACTTACCCGTAATGTGTTTTTTCCTTGTGTAAAATTCCGGCTCTGTGGTAGTATACATTATATAGCCTGTAGAAAAAAAGCCTAACACCCACAGAGGATTTTACCATTTCATTAGATTGTCTTCATCCTTTTTTTTAGGTAAATGTTAGAGGCACAATGTTTGCCTAATTCAGCATGTCATCTTCAGTGTTTACACTATATAAGCCTCTGGCTTGGCAACTTAAGGTCACAGAATGGGGTGACAAGTGGGGAGTCATCCCAGCATCTGCTTCAGCAGCAGTCACTAATAAAAACACCCACACCGACACGCACGTATGTGACGCAAAGCCGCAAAAAATGCGCTTGGATACAAACAGACACGCTCATAAGAGCACACAATCACACACAACAGCAGCAGCAACCAAGAGACATTTACAAATTGGCTTCTTGGCTTGAACATTGCTTCCGTTCATAATTATTTCTCCCTGTCATTGGGGCCTCTGCACACTGCCGGTCCCCTGCTAATGCTGCAAGCATGCCAAACAACTCCAGAGCTGTCTCTTTGTTCAGGCAGCCAACGAAATCTCTCTGCAGCTAAAAGCCAATTATTTCCTCGTAGATCGGCAGGACTATTTGCCACAATAATTATTCCTATAGAACGTCTTTGCAGGAGGAAATTAAAAAAAAAACATTGAGGCAATAATAAGAGGATCATTTTACCATGTGCATTCGTCATTTTGTACGCCCAAGTGGGCCACAATAGATAGATAGATAGATAGATAGATAGATAGATAGATAGATATGTATTGATCCCAACAAAATGGGAAATGATAGTGTTACAGCTGCAAAATATCAGTCACACAGCACAGAATCTAAATATAAATGAAATACTAAAATGCATTCATCCATCCATCTTCATCCGCTTATCCGGTATCGGGTTGCGGGGGCAGCAGCTCCAGTAGGGTACCCCAAACTTCCCTTTCCCGAGCCACATCAACCAGCTCCGACTGGGGGATCCCGAGGCGTTCCCAGGCCAGGTTGGAGATATAATCTCTCCACCTAGTCCTGGGTCTTCCCCGAGGCCTCCTCCCAGCTGGACGTGCCTGGAACACCTCCCTAGGGAGGCGCCCAGGAGGCATCCTTACCAGATGCCCAAACAACCTCAACTGGCTCCTTTCGACGCGAAGGAGCAGCGGCTCTACTCCGAGCTCCTCTCGGATGACTGAGCTTCTCATCCTATCTCTAAGGGAGACGCCAGCCCCCCTCCTGAGGAAACCCATTTCGGCCACTTGTACCCTGGATCTCGCTCTTTCGGTCATGACCCAGCCTTCATGACCATAGGTGAGGGTAGGAACGAAAATTGCCCGGTAGATCGAGAGCTTTGCCTTCTGGCTTAGCTCCCTTTTCATCACAACGTTGCAATAAACAGAATGGAATACCACACCCGCTGCTCCGATTCTCCGACCAATCTCACGCTCCATAGTCCCCTCATTCGTGAACAAGACCCCAAGGTACTTAAACTCCTTCACTTGGGGTAAGGACTCGTTCCCTGCCCGAAGAAAACACTCCATCGGTTTCCTGCTGAGAACCAAGGCCTCAGATTTAGAGGTGCTGATCCTCATGCCAGCCGCTTCACACTCGGCTGCGAACCGATCCAGTGAGTGCTGAAGGCCACAGACCGATGACGCCATCAAGACCACATCATCTTTAAAAAGCAGCGATGAGATCCCTAGCCCACCGAACTGCAACCCCTCCCCGCCCCTACCAAGCCTCGATATCCGGTCCATAAATATTACAAACAGGATTGGTGACAAAGCGCAGCCCTGGCGGAGGCCAATCCTCACCTGGAACGAGTCCAACTTACTGCCGAGAACCCGGACACAGCTCTCGCTTTGGTCATACAGAGATTGGATGGCCCTGAGAAGGGACCCCCTCACCCCATACTCCCACAGCATCCCCCACAATTTCTCCCGGGGGACCCGGTCATACGCCTTCTCCAGATCCACAAAACACATGTAGACTGGTTGGGCATACTCCCAGGCCCCCTCCAAGATCCTTGCGAGACTTAAGATCTGATCCGTTGTTCCACGGCCAGGACGGAATCCGCATTGTACTAAGATGCAACATACATGAAATAATAATAGATTGTTGACATTCCAACAGAAACACCTGCAGTGGCGCTGGGAGGAAACGAAGAGATGCAACCTTTGGTGTGTACATCCCCCATGGGAGGCTGAGATAACATCAGATTGACTGAAATAAAAAAAAAGGTGAACAAGGGCATTTGAGTGTTTGTTTGGTGTCGGCCCATACGTTTAAATGTATGTTTTGGCTGTGTGTGTAGAGTACAAATTTGTACAAGGGAGGAAATAAGAGGCCTTCAGCCAGGGGTATGTTAAAAACAAAGAAGTTCATATGCGATTCAACCATGCTGTAAATGCGAAAGGGTTTAGAGCTGTTCCAAACTGCCGCACACAAAGGCAAGATGTAACGGTCATTTAAATATAGGATGATGGTTCACACTGTCAGTCGGTCTTTCCTCAAAGACATCCATTGTGTGCTTGTTTTTCATACAAAAATGAAAACGAGCTTGGGACAGAACTTTCCTACACACACACACACACACACACACACACACAGACACACACACACACACACACACACACACACACATACATACATCCCATATTACTGCGTTACAGTACGTGTCGACACAACCCCACAAGCCAGAATGGTGTGGTGGAAGGGCGCCTCAGACACTGTTTGACCATACAACAAGCTCTCTGAAATATAACAATGGCTTAAAGGCCTCAAGATAGCTCATAGAGATCCAAAGAATGCTTACTAACACAGTGCCCACAACATCACGTGAAGCTGAAGTAATTTGAGTCGGAGATGTGATTATCCTCCACAACCTCCATTAGTGTTGCCAAAAAGGGACATGGAACCACATACAACAGTTACACTTGCAACATACAACTATCATGTCAATCACCACAGCACATGCCAGTGAGTCATAAAGACAGAAAAAGTCAAAGAAATGTAGTCACTCAGACAGTACCAGTTGTTTCCGCGAATGACCAAAAACAAGATATTTAAGCAGATGTAGAAATGATCATTCAAAGGATAACTTGGTATAACGTTATAGAGGTACAAAGTCCCCATCTAGAGGAGGTAGAGGTGGTGGGTTGGGTCAAAGAAATGGGAGAAAGCTGTTTTCTTCCCATTTCCTGTTGACAATCTGCCTTGTGTCTTGGTTTGAACTTGTAAATGTTAACAAAATGCCTTCGAGAAAATCCTGGTACCTCCAGTGCCTTGAACAAGGAGGACAACAGGAAAAAGAAACAACTGATATAATTTTATGTTCACAGAACTGATTTCCCATTTGCAGTATTTCTTAGTTTAAGTACTGCAGTGGCTGAGGTTGCTTGTTTTGTCCTGATATGGCCTCTGCATATTCCAGACAATAGCTTCCCCTGAGAAACACAAAAGGTTAGGGATGAGCACAGGGAGATAGAAAGAAACATTATCTGTGGCTCAAAATCCCTTTAGTTCTCAAGTGGAAGATGGAAATAGACCAAGATTAGTATGCCAAGTTTTATTATCTTGAGATTTATTATATGTTCTAGAAAGTACAAAGAGAAATAAAAGACAAATGTTTTTTTTTTTTAAAGTTCAGACCATCTATAATCTATGAGCGGCAGAGACTATTTCAATTCAATTTGGTACTCTGGAACAATGTCATGGACCTTTTAAAGGTATATTCAGATGTAAGGGGAATGAGAAAGTAAAATATTGGCTTCGGGGCTGAATTCTTTTGTTAGCTGCCAGACCCTGGTAAGGCTCAAGTTGAAATTTCAGGCCTGTGCAATACTCTTAAGTAATTATAGTATTTACTGAAATGACTAAAATAGACTGCACTTGCATTGTCA
Organism: Etheostoma spectabile; assembly: GCF_008692095.1. Classification (NCBI taxonomy): domain Eukaryota; kingdom Metazoa; phylum Chordata; class Actinopteri; order Perciformes; family Percidae; genus Etheostoma; species Etheostoma spectabile. Next base: position 14,657,243 of record NC_045751.1, on the reverse strand, counting down.
ACATGATAGGCTGAACATGACAAACTCTGTGGCCTGAGTGTGAAGCATCTTCAGCCACAGTTTTGTTGAAATAATTCCTATTTTTTCCTAGACTCTGCATGTGCAAAGCCTACTTAGGGGTATGCCCTAGGTACATAACGGGTTAAACAAATAAACTAAAAGACTGGTTTTCATCAGTATTCAAGTGTAACAATTCATTCTTTAACCACGTGGAATAGCCAATATGAATTAATTTGACCCCAAGAGCAATATCCCCACAACTCCAGCAATGAAGACAAATGATAATTCTAACCCCCTCTGTAGATTTGTGCGCTGGTTTGGTAATTACTCTAACAACAGCACGGCAGCAACAGTGTGGGTGCATTTAGCCCAGCATTTCAATTAAGTATTGGCAAATTCTAATTTGTCATTTACCAATTAGGATAAAGGCTGAATTGGCTCACTATTTCACTGCTAAATGGGGACTGAGTTAAGATGCAAATCATGAGCCTTTTTCAACTTTCAGTCTTGTTTTGAATTCCAGTCCTTCCAAATGTTGGGGACAAGAAAAATGTAGGAGGTATACACTGCTTTTTGATACATGTGGAGTTTTTCTGCTTTGTGAACACAACGCTTTTCTGCTAACTTCAATCCCGAACTTTTCGATTACATGTCTGTGCTTTGACAGGGATCTCAATAAAACATTGGGCATCAGTGAGCTTTGCCTAAGGCTAGCACTTGGTTTGTGGTCTGCTCAAGAGCAATAGAGGTAGAGCCATCACGCCAGTCAGTTAAATCGGTAGCAATAGTGTTGTTCAGAGGCCTTTTAGATAATGTGTAAACTAAAAGTACATTTTACCATACCATACCATACCAACTTTATTTGTTAAGCACTTTACAAAAACCAAAGTTGACCAAAGTGCTGTACAGAAAATAAACAAACATATTTATAATTAATAACCATACAATTTAAAAACACACAAAGTAGCAAATAAGAACAAGTAAATGAAGTCGACATCTTACTATGTGTCAAAAGCCAAAGAGAAAAGATGGGTTTTAAGAAGGGTTTTAAAAACAGATAAAGAAGAGGCCTGTTTTACATGCAAAGGCAGATCATTCCATAGTTTAGGGGCAGACACAGCAAAGGCACGGTCCCCTCTGAGCTTACGCTTAGTTTTAGGCACAGTCAGGAGCAGCTGATTATCTGACCTGAGAGCGCGGACGGGTTTATAAGAGTGTAGAAGCTCAGAGACGTATGGCGGGGCAAGACCATTTAGTGATTAAAATGGATCCTAAATTGAAAAGGAAGCCAGTGTAGTGAGGCTAAAATAGGGGAGATGTGCTC
>NC_045751.1:14651815-14655909 GCF_008692095.1 Etheostoma spectabile | reverse complement strand
GTGCCCGTTAAAAGACGTGCTGCTGCATTTTGTACAAAGTACAACTCATTAACTACAAGTTAATCTCATTGACTATTATTACCAGTTAATACATTTTTGTATTAGTTAAAGATCACATATGCTCACACAGTCTCACTCCCTACTTGTCCCTACCTACTTGTCTGATGCATGGCCAAGCACCCCTGGTGTCAAGTTCCAACAAAAGAAGTGAACCTTTTTGCGTTATTTTTTGACGTGGGGGTCTGTCAGATAGACATTACAAAAGGAAGAACACGGCCCCTCACCTCAAAACTGTTGCAGTTTTGGTATTTTTAGCCCTTGAACCGCTGTTTTAATCAACTGTTATTCACGAGATCTTATCACGGATTACATGGATTTCTTTTAATGTTATTATTTTGGTCTATTTTGGCCAGGGAAACTGGATTGCTTTGTTTATTGATATTTTTAAAACTATGATGCTACATCTGTCATTTATTTAGATGTTATCATGACCTCAGCATCAAGGCTAAAAAAGGTCACCCCCCCATCTCCTTCTGTGTTGTAAGACTATTGTGTTTTTCATGATTTGTATACCTTGCTGAAAAAACCATTGCCAACTAGGAAAAAAATTAAGTTGAAGTCATACAGTCTGTCTGAATAAAAATGTTTTCACCCACTGTCTGAAATACTTGGTTTTCGCCCCTGTTTCTTCAAGCTCCCCTCCCGAAAAAGCCCAATCTACTCTGATTGCTCATCGTTTCTTCTGCGCTCTTACTCCGGATTTCCACCAACTGCAGAATGGCTGAGGATCGGCTCCGCTGCAAGTCTGCTGCGTGCTCTGCCGTCTGTCAATGCCCACCAGTTCCGGTTTTGTTGCGAAACGGCTGCGGCCATTACGAACAGCTGAAATCACGAGCACCCACGAGATCTTGCAAATTCACGTTGAATAGGATCACAAAACCAACAACAGTTTGTTTCCATCCGAGGAGTAGAACGGAAACAACTCTGTGCTGTGTTTTCAAGTTGTCGTTCCGTTCCGTTGTCAGTGGAAATACACACATTGACTTTAATGGAAACCTAATAACTCCACCGTCGTTCCAGAGTGGATCTGCAACCATTCCGCAACAGGTAGAAGTTAGAAGTTAGTGTCTCTGCACCATTATTGCAGCCAGCGAATGGCTATTACATCACTGTAGCGCCACTTTCTACCTATATTTAGTATAGTTTTGATATCATAACTGTACGGAAGACCTGACGGCTTGTTCAAAGGCACTGTTTCTGAATACAGGCAGTGTGCATTTTGTTGTGGATTAAGCGCTGTGATACTTCTACATTGTTTATATAGCACATTAAGCTTCCTTAAAAATTAAAAAAAGACATGTAAATACAGTTAGAAGCTTTGTCTTTTACCTCTTACAAGTAATAGCCATGAAAAGCCCCACTGCTACTTGCCTTAATATCATTTCATCTCACCTGATGAGGACGTAATTGAAAATGATTTTTGGGAGCATCAACTCAGTGTGTGGCTGCCTTTTTTAAAGAGTCATTTGTGCTCCATCATAAATTGTCAGGCACCTACATCAGCAAAATAATTAAAAGAAAACATAAAAAACATAGTCATAAACTGCAAGAAGTTTAACAGATTACCACTAAAAGTCATCATAAGCATCATAAATCTAAAACAGGATTAGCTGAGGAGAGAGGGGGGTAGAGGACCAAAATGTAATAGATGTGAAGGGAAAGGCTCTAATGTTAATAAAGGTGGAAATTGTGTCATGTGGATATGCCCTAGGAATCACAATGAATTTTGTAACATAAACACATACTTACAAAGGAGTGTATAGAATTGTTCATCTGGTTCTGGTTTTGTCTTTTTGCATGTGCATACAATGTTAGTGCACGGCATAACACTATAACACATGTCATTGCAATCCATCCAACAGATGCAGATAATTATATATCATATTTCCTGATAATTGAAAATTGGACCTGCTAGTGGCACTAGAGGTAAAGTCAGTGGATCACCAACCTCTTTAGGATTCACCCTTTTAGATGAATATAAAAAATGTCATTACTGTACAATCCAGTAGTTGTTGAAATAACAAAGTGGTGGACAGACCAGCAGTTTGACATTGCCATGCCTAGAGCTATGCAGCTAGTTTGCGAAAAAACAACAACAACAACAACAACAAAAAGACAGACAAGCTGCTTGGAGGAAGTCGGTAAATCAATGCTTTTAATAAAGTTTCTATTCACGCAGTCCTAGTTCTTCCGCCTGTAAATTCTTTACAGCCTTAGAGCTCTCATCTTAACCTATAGTCCAGGCTTTATCCTCAGAGCAACCAAGGGCCTTTTTGGCTTGTCAAATGGTTACTGAATGAGATGCTAAACCCCTGCCAGCCCACTCACATCAGGATAACATCGTCAGCTAAATGCCAAGTGTGAATGTGAGTGTGTGAGTGTGTGTGTGTGTGTGGCTGATATAAGGACACAATTAGGCAAAGGGGTGCATGTAAACACAAATTTCAATGGAAAAGCAATGCAGGACCTTTACTGCTATGTATTCAGAACAAGGGTTTTTTGTTGTGGTTTAATCTACCAACAGTGTTACCTGCCATAAACAGCATGTATGGAGATGAGAATTTTTGATTCAATTGGTCCATTTTAGCCTGAACTCTCCAGCGGAATATGAGCTGCAGCTTGATGGATGGCTTAATTAGAACCCTGCATCCATAGTTGAATCACTTTATAGAAATGAGCAAGCTGTCAACACAGCGAAGCAGATCAATCCTCCCAGTCGACCCTATTCCAACATCAGGCACTCCATTCCAGTCCAATTGTTTGATGGAGTCCCAGCATTAATCTGGGAAGGTGTTTTGGGAGGGATTTTTAATCACAACAAAATGATGAAAGATCCAAATGGATTCAGATCAAGATCTCATCAAGCTGCTCCCGTGCTTGAATGACTCCATTTGGCATTTCAGGTTTACGCTAGTCTACAGCTCTTGTCTTGTGTAAACATGATTTTTAACAGATGTACATGTTAGACGTCACTTGTATTGTTTGCACATCAATCATTTGAATGGTCAGGTGTGGTAAATGGCACTTAGGCGTGTTTGTCACAGGATGAGTTGCCCAGAGGGGGAGCAACAGTGTTGGAGTCCGTACTGTTTGTTTTCAGTTTGTTCTCCATGTGTGGACAAGCGGTACTGTGTGGCAGGCATTCAAGCTGGCCATGCCCTCAGGGGGTAGAGGGGAGTTGGGGGCGGGGGCATTGTAGCAGATGTTTCCTGTCGTCCAAGGCAGGGGAGAAAGGGGGGAGGGGTGGGTGGGAGTCAGCGTCTGATAACAGAGACGGGCGGATCGGTGACCTCTCCTACTCTCTTCCTCACACCTCCCTTTCCCGACATGTGTCTGTCAGTGCCAGGTCAATATGGTGGCCCAGTGCGCCTGCCGATCTGCCATGTGCTTCCAAGGCAGGGACTGCCACGCAGCGCTGCGCACCGGCACTAGTCATTTTCACCCCCTCCGCTTGCCAAGTGTTTCGGGACCACGGGAATAAATGAAACCTTGTGGATAAACAAATACGCCTGATGAGCACTTAAGGGACATTAGAGACCACAGCTTACTTTGCTTACTTCATTTGCATAGGTAGGGTTAGTGAAACCAGTGTTTACTCTGCAGTCAATTTACACTGTCAAACGGCTACTTCAACACGCTTAACCAAAACACACATAATTAGGCAGGCAAATACACAAAAGTGTACCCATTTTCCACTCACACCCCCAACCCCACCTTCCTTCCCTCTCTCATGCTTTGGCCATTGGCTGACATGGCTACCCACTCTCATCCACCCACACGCGCATCACCCAACCGCTGCAGTTTATCCCATTTGTAACACATGGCTGGACATCGTACAGCCATGACCAAAGGGAATGCAACGGAGCCAGGCAGAGAGAAAGGGGTGTTGGGGGTTGCGGCGGCCGGATGGAGGGGCGGCTGGTGGACTGAAGCAGTGTTTGGCTCGGTCTGTTTGACTGTAATTGGTGGCCTCTCTTCCAGAAGCCCTGCAGTGATGGCCGACAGGATGACTCTCTCCGCATTTTCCTTGCCAT
>NC_045751.1:14651130-14651792 GCF_008692095.1 Etheostoma spectabile | reverse complement strand
GAGTGAGTGAGTGAGTGAGTGAGTGAGTGAGTGAGTGAGTGAGTGAGTGGAGGTACACACATTGGTGACAGAGACACTGACAATGTCCATAGGGGTTCTGTGAGTGGGCAGCCAAGGGATAAGTGAATGTGGAATTTCATTTGATCACATTATAGCATTTATCTTGCACTCACTTTGTCTTCGTTGTATCCCTTGCAACCTTTGTTTACAATATTAACAGAGGTGACGATTTATTTCAGGGGGGAGGTAGAAATGGCATTGAATTCCAAAATAAAAGCCTACTTTTCAATAGAATTGAAAGAAACAAAGCTTTTGATCTTTGACTGTTGCTCTTTAAGTCTGCTTAACCATACCATCACGTGACCATGTCTTAACCTATTTTGAAGATTGAAAATACTGGAAATAAAATCTGTCAGCATGAAAGCATTACTGCAGGGCTTGAATATCCCACCAAAGCTCATGGCTAATGCTTCTATGAAAATGTATGTATTGGCATTTTTCAATAGAGATCGGATGTAACCACCATTAGATCTTATTATGTATACATGAGGCTAATGGTATTCTGGGACAGGAAAACATTACAAAAATGCATTGGTATAGATATAGACAGGAAATAATGTGAGCAAAGGTAAAGGGTATTTATTACATGCAACAAATGCTCA
>NC_045751.1:14643031-14651120 GCF_008692095.1 Etheostoma spectabile | reverse complement strand
ATTGCAGACACATGGTATGTCTAAGGCGTTGTTTATCTTGATGACATTTCGGTTAGCCTTTTTAATGTTGTTGCGTACACATGAATCATTATTGCTAAAGGCAAATAAATTATCAAGTTTATTGAATAGTAGCACTGATAATGTTACATTGCACTTGAAAACAAATACATTGCATTTTCATAACAAAGCTTTCTATGTGCATCTCATTGACATCACCCATCTTGATTTTATAAGAACAAGCGATTGGTCTCAGGCTTGCTTCACTTGTTACACAGAACTGTAGTGTTATGGTGGAGGATAGCATAGCCTACATATGTTTCAGTAGTGCCCGAGCGCCGAAAGCAGCAAAGGCCCTATTGATTTTAACATAGATTTTTTTTTTAACTAATTAATTTTTCGAAACCACCAACAATCAACCCACATCATTTGGATTAGGACTGTGCTACCAGCACCCAGCAGTGCACAGTGTTTACCGTCTTCAGATGGAGAGCATAATCTTCAATTCCTAGACCTTTGATAATTAGATTTAAGAACAGCAGTTATCACTTTTTCTATAAGAAAACTGTTATAAAGTAAATTGACGCCTTAGTGTGCTTTCTTTTTATCCCCCCACTTACTCACTCTCACTCATTATCTCTGTCTCCTCACAGAGATGTGTTATCCTTGTCTGACAACTCCCCTATGAGTGAAAGAAAGCGAAAGTTGGAATCAAAGAGTGGAGACTAAGTGGAATGAATGCCAAGAGGGATGAGGTGAACCCTTTTGGCCTGACAAAGCTTAGAGGGCTCGGGAGGGATCTAATCATTACCTGTTACAAGCTTATAATGACTTGAATGGCCGTGTAAAACAAAATATTAAAGTTTGGAATCTTATAGTTATCATGAGAAAAAAACAAGGTTATTTGAGCTCCAAAATCAATATTTTGTGTAAACCAATTAGTTGAAGATACTGGCTGAAGTATCTGTCTGAAAAGAAAATGAACCCAAGCTGCTTATTTTGATTAGATGGTCCATGCCAATTTTAAGTATTTATTTTGCACTGTATTAGTGAGGATGTACCAGATAGCAGCCAAAGCGGGACAGCGTGGAAACCATGAGCCAACAGTACCTTACAATACAGTTGTAAAACACATTACAACTGTATAAATAAAATGTAATATTGTAATCCTTTTCAGTAAGAAGATATAAAGACATCACCTGGTTTCAGAGACAATGTATAAGATAATCGCATGCTGGCTATTGTGGGCCATAACTTGCACCAAACAAACAACGGTTGATTGCACTGCACTTAACATTCTTTTCAATATCACTGTCATAGGTAGTTAAATGCTTCACAGTGTCTAAGCGGAGAGCGTGTTTACTGACAACCAGGAAATCACATTTGCATTCAAACAGTCCTTTTTATTAGCTCTTTAACTTAATTTACATCCAGCATAACATCACAGTTACTCTTAATGTGTCACCCAGTCCTGTTATAGTATCAAGCACATTAATTCAATATTAGTAAGCACCTCAATACCAAAACACAGTTTCTAGCCCCATTGGAACAAAAAGTGCATTTCTAAATCATTTTTGCATACCCGCAATGTTATATATCATTTTAGAGATCTCAGATAGATAGATAGATAGATAGATAGACACTTTTTTCATCCCGAAGGAAATTTTAGGCATCAAGTAGCAAGACAACCATAACACAACAAACATATATACCCACCCACATCACACATACATAAGACTTAAAATAAAACTCACTCACAGAAATGCAATGTCCATGATAAGGTAATATACTGTGGTGGACTGTGTGCAAAGTGAACAGTGCAGGGATTACAAACTGCAGTACATCATGATTTAAATATTAACTATGACTATTACATATAAACGTTACAACCTGTAAACTGACTGATTAAATAAGAATACTATGTAACCGGGAATAAGTGAAAATATGTAAGATGTAGAAGTTATGGCCACAGTCCAGATTGTGTAGGAGGGCTAATATAGCCAATAAGACAGTTGTACAGCAGACAAGTGATATGATGGTAGGGGCTGAGAGAGACAGGCTCATGCTGTAAAGTCAATTTCTCCCCTCCCCCCTTGAGTGGTATTGAAGAGTTGGTTGGCCCTGGGAACAAAGGACCTCCTAACCTATCTGTTGTGCATGATAGTGACAGAAGTCTGCCACTGAACATGCTCCTCTGTTTAATGAACGTGCTGTGTAGTGGGTGGTGGGCATTGTCCATGATCGCCAGATACCTTCTCATTGTCCCTTTCTTTGCAGTTGCTATGAGCGACTCCAGCTCAATGCCAACAACAGAGCCAGCTTTCTTTACCAGCTTGTTCAGTCGCCCAGCGTCTCTATTCTTAATGCTGCCTCCCCAGCACACCAAAGCATAAAACAGGACACTGGCAATGACTGACTGGTAAAACTTCCCAAGGAGCTTACTGCAAACATTGAATGACCTCAGCCTCCTCAGGAAGTAGAGCCAACTCTGCCTTTTGCGATTTAGCGCATCCGTGTTGACCAGTCCAGTTTAATGTGGATAATGGATACTGGTAGCATGTGTGGTTTAGATCTCCTGGAATCCACCCCCAACTCCTTGGTTGACTCCTTGTTGTATCTAGCTGCAATGGTTGGTTAGCTGCAGATGGTAAGATCCATCATAGAATTTTGACATAGAAGAGGGGGGGGGGGGGCACGGTGAGCGCTGAGCAAGCAGGTACAAATAGTTTTCATCTATGGAAAAAGATGGATAAAGCAAAAACAAAGCTGTTGGAGGCTTAAAATAGAAAAAGAAAAGGATGTGACAGCAGTTAAATGGCCAAGTGGAGGGTGAAAGGCAACAGGTAGGATTTAGACTGTGACGTCTGTGCTTGGAGGCTTGAAATGATATATGTTACTAGCTAGCGTTTGCTAAAACTGGGTATGTAGCAGCCAAATGAGGGTATACGGCTAGCTTACAATATGCAAAACCGAGGTTGCTGAGCTGAAAACTGGAAAATATAAGGTAGCATGTACAATAAATGACTAGAAACTGGAAAACATAACTAATGCAATAACTCTGGTTTAAAATGGAATCATGCATTGATTTGCTACCAAACGTGGAGGCTTGCAAATATTCATGTTAACAGACTGTTCTCAGACTAGCTAGTGTTGGCTAACACTAGCAGCTAAAGTGGGGTTTCATGGTTAGCTTAATGCTAACCAATAATGCTGATAACTACATTTAGATTTTGGTTAAACCCTACCATTCCCATGCATGACATATCTCAATTTTATTAAGGTAAAATACAAGGTAGCATGCACAATAAATGACAAGAAGTTGGAAAACATAACTTATGCAATAACTTTGGTTTACCATGGAATCATTAATATATTAGTTTTACCATTAGCTGTCCATGTTAGCTGTGCTGTCAGACATACAGGCTATAGTTATGTCTGTTGGGTGACATGGAAGCTGTAATTACAGGGTCGCATTTCTCGCTCTATAAAGGTATATGCTAAGTGGCTCTCCATAACCTATTTGTACTTTTTACAAATGTGAATGTAATTTCCAAACTGTAATTGAATTTAGGCTGTGGCAGTGAAATAATTTCATTCAGGTGTGTGGATGGTGGATCAGAAACAATAGGGGAATACAACAGGTAGGTCTAACATTAAGTGGAAGTGCAGGGGGAGCCACTTGATACTAACAGATCCATATCTTAATATTGTTACTATGGAAGAACTAATATGGAAAATACAATAGTTTTTATTTGGCAGCATGTCTTAGTGGAGAAGAACACAGGCAAGGAGTGAATGTAACAGACATGAGGGTGGCAATGGCATCAAGTAGATATGACATCAGTTATGACGCCAGATAGGAGTTCTATTAGTTAGACAACACAAATATATATGCCATATAATTATTTATAATTATGGTAGGCATACTGTGGCTGATTTTCTTTGAAAAAAAACTTGTACTATTTAAGGCCCATATCGTGATGTTCGGCACACTATTTATTTTTGCTGCATTCCCCTCTGACTCTGGGCATTTGCGCCTCTGTCTAGCCTGCAACTAGCACTAAATGTCAAGTAGCACTAGGTTCATTTGAGATTACGAATTACTAATTTTGTGTGTGAATTTGACACCTGCTGGGTTTTGTTTATATGCGTAGCGCAAGTGTGATGGCATGCAAGCACACGCACAGACATGAATTCCATCAAAAACCTTATAGTGATATTTTCAATTAATTACTGGTCTTGATCAAGCTTTCCCGCCTTTCTCCTCTGCCTTTTTGAGATTCTAACCCTGAGGCAAGCTATTAGCATGGTAACTGAAAAGAAATTCCAATTATTTCTTACGTCTGAGGAAATGAAATGGCAAATTAAACATAACAATCAATGTACCTTGTGATTAGTGTTCTCACATTTCTGTGTCACACATGACCACACTGTACAATGCAGATATGAGCCCACCAGTAAATAACCCAGATTTAATGTTTTGTAAAAACCTCCAAGTCAAATACAACATTGTTCGAGATGAAAGCTGACATATATATTCTCAATATCTTCTTCAAAAATCTTTCACTTGCTTTAACTGTCTGTGATAATCAGGGTAATATAATTCTATGGGCTGGTATTAAGTGATTAATCAGGCCTTTATAGACTCTACAGTAATGCAGAGGTCATTTTGGATGCAACACAGCCACTGCCTTCTGTCTCTCTTTGGCTTTTGTTTCCTACAGTCACTTGTTTATGCCCGAGTTTAAAGCATGACTGGTCAAAAATAATACATCTATCACAGATGGATACTATCTCATATATCCAATAGGAAGATATCTTAATAGCAGGAAGTTATATAAATTGTATTCAAGTATGGTACCCAAGAGCAATTGTCATTTTTGGAACTGTGGAATGAATGCTGTGATTGTCAATAAGGGTAATAACATGTAGGTAGGATGGGACTCAGGTTGACAGAGAACCATTTGATTGTCATTATGAAGGTTGCGTGGACTGACACTACCTGTGAGAGAATACTTTATAAGGTTATAGTATCTAGGAAGGGACGTTTCTTTAAAACATTGTAAGTGTGTTGTTTAAGTGAAAATGCTTTAATTCCCATTGTCCTGATGGTGTATCACTGAATGGCTACTGTTACCCTCATTTACTGTAAGGTTTAGTCTCACTGCTCTTATCAAGCTTGTTTTAGCAGCAGGAAGCCATTTTTTCAGCAAACACTATCTGATGAATACGCTGTATGCTACCTGCCCAGCACCCAATGGAAGAGAGACAACGTTAGCAACCTGCTGCTAAAGGAAGTCAAACACTTTTCGGCTAAAGAGCCAGCATTTATTTTCATTAATTTGCAGAGAATAAACCAGAGAGCAGACTTACATGTTTACAACACAACACCAATGGGATAATACAACATGTTGATTTGTGTTGGCTGGATGTTAAAGAAGCAACTGTTTGCTAGCATGTTACCCATACCAACTCATGTACATGTGTTTTGTTCTTTATTTTTTCTGTCCTCTGGTGGCCAAAAATCCATTCGTTAACATGAATCCCCTGTTTCTCATGTGGAACTTTTGTTTTGGCTTTAAGAAACATATCAGGAGCTTAAGTGAGAGTAGTAACACACATTTTGTCCTCAGGATATCCTCCATACCCTGAAGCCCAATGCCAGCCTGAGAGGTAATCTATAAACCATTCCCAAGTCCTAAACAACACAGAATACCAATATCAACCTTCATAATATCACCCTTCTTTTCTTTTTCAACACACGTAGACATCTGGTGCATGCATGTGACTGGCCCCAGACCAGAACTGAGTCCAAACTTAGTGGGATCTAGATTAGCTGGACCCAATAATGCTGACCAGGGATTAGCCAGGGGAAACCCCACTGAATATACAGCCACAAAATTAGATGTTCTCCCCCTGGGTCTTATTAAATCTTTAGAGAGGAGACATTTGGTGCTTATGAGACTCAGCAGGTAATCCGGTGTGGGGCACCAAAGGTCCCGTTTGGATGGAACTGGCCAGATCTACCCACTGGTTTGGGGATCTCTGGAGCTTTGACTTTCCTAAGAGGGGATTGAAAGGGAGACTCAGTGGCCGCAAAGCCTCTCCCCAGCTGGCCCTGCATGGCCTGGGCCAGTGAAAGTGTCATAGCTTTGGATGAGTATTTTGTGAGGCTAAATGGAACCAAAGAAAATTATAGTTAATCGACGAGAGTCCATAGTGTGCATCTCTGTACTTGTTTGTATGGGAATGCCTGTGTGCTCAACTGCATGCCTGCCCTCACTGACACTAACTTCTCATGTCTCGTTTGTCTGTGTGTGTGTGACAGACGTGTCAGCAAGAGGCCGCGCCCTTGCCTGAAATAGAAGAAAAATAATCTCATTCTTGCCTCTATCTTTCTCTTGATGCTGTGTGCCTGGACTGCCCTGTGAGATGTGGGTCTGGACTGCCCTGTGAGATTTAGGTCAGTTTAGATCTATTGACCCTACAGGCTCAGTCTCAGTAAGCCTGAGGGCTACTATGACAGATGTTGTCTAGTGGCAAACTGAAATGAACGGGGGAGGGGGTTTGCCTGTCAAAAATAAAAGGATAGACAGAGAAGGAAGTGTGTCTGAAAATTGATCAGTTGAGTTATCGCTATGGTAAAATGTGAATGTACATCTGAAAATGCAAACACTGCAGATAAAGTAATAGAGAGAATAAAGGGCTGGTCCCATCAGGTTTTATATCAAGGCAGTTTTGCAATACTAAAATTATATTAAAATCGGAGCATAGTTTTTGCGTTGAATTTAACTTGATAGACTTTTACCTGCAAATTTCCACCGTGTACCAAAATGGAGTAAAAATGTCAGTGCCTCACCATTGTCTTTTATTAAACCTTTATTAAACAGGAGTCTATGACACTTATAAGTATTTTGAAGAAACTGTCCATTAGTCTGCTTGTAAGCTTTGAGTGCTGTACTTTCCCTCTTCAGTAATGTTATTTGACACAATGGTGAACAAAATGCCAGTGGGAATAAACAAGCTAATAGAGAGGGGAAAAAAAGAGTATCTGGCTTCTAGACCAAATATTTTGCAAAAACAGACAGATTCATTTCATCATACAAGTTTCTAAAGTGAACAGACCTTAAGAAATATCCCTGGAGACTTTAAAGCAATACCTTGTGCATACCAAAGGACGGAAGGCTGCTATTTGCGTTCTGTATGCTGGAATCTACAGTATTTTACCAGCTAAAATAGATAGAAAGGGGAAACAATTAATCAAATTGTAAGAGGAAAGCTAACATGTAAAGATGTTAGATAGGCAAAGGTAACACACCTTCATTCAGTTTCACCTTTTCATAAAAAAAAAAGTATGCAAGGTTTTCAGTCCGAATGCAAAACTAAATTCTAATTGGAACTATAACGCTACAGACCTTGACCACAACCTTGATGTGATGAACAGTATTATTGTGTTAATGTATAACGGTTGTGGAGAGCCTAAGACGTGGATTCAGTAAAGTGGTGTTTTTTTCACATTTCTCTCAAAATGTCTAGGCCCATACAGTAACGTTGGTGCTGTCCATCTCTTGTGCTCACCTTTGGCAGTTCTCTGTTGTACTTGTGTGTGTCAAGAGTCAATGTCTTGGTACGCTTGTATAGCTCACCTGCTTGAGGGTGCGCCCCTTGTACAGAGGCTCTGTTTCTGCTGCCGCGGGTCCGATTCCGACCTGCGTGCTTGCTGAATGTCCTTCCCCCTCTCTTTCCTCTTTCATGTCTTCAGCTGTCCTATCAAATAAAGGCTGAAAAATGATCAAAAATAATATTTAATGAAACTTTTAAAAAAGAGTCAAGACTTGCTGTGAATGCCCACTTCAGATTGAGACTCCCGCAGGCTGAAGTCCTTGGGTCCTTTGCCATAACCAATGTTCCGGGGTGATGTGCAGCATTTATTTGTCTGGCAGTAATGAGCAGACGGAGGATCGGGTTGTTGAGAGACGTGCCCTGATTCGCAACCCTCTAACACACACATAGAAACTCAAACTACCAATGTCACCAACCCAAGCAAAGCTGCCCTTCGTTACAGCAGAGTAAATCTCAGTAAACTTAAAAA
>NC_045751.1:14603832-14643021 GCF_008692095.1 Etheostoma spectabile | reverse complement strand
AAAAAAAAAAAAAGCTAGACATTGGAGAAAAGGTGCAGTCACTCTTGGCCGGGTGTGAGTTTGTGACAAACACAGACGGGGATTGTTCCCAGACATGTGGACTGCGAGCTATAGCTTATGCTTCTCTTTGTCGTTGTGGTTTTGCTCTTCTCTCTAACACATAAATGCTTGAGAATCCTATTGTTATTGCTCGGCAGAGTAAGACAGAACTGTATACGAGGACACTGAATGAAGTGAGTGAATGCATGCCTGGTGGGTCTCTGCACTGTTAATTCAGTTATATGGCTGCTCTGCAAAAGCAATGGGACTTAATTGAATGTCTCACCTAGAGCAGTGGAGGATCATGTTGCCACTAAATCCGGTTTGAGGTAATGCCGCACTTTATTGTGACGATGAGTGCTTCCCCAGGGGTTCAATTACAGCTGAATCTAATTGAAGGGGAACCAGGCAACAATGCTGCCCCCCCACCTGTCCCTTTCCCTTTTTGTTCTTCATAATCAAAGTCTCCGGCATTTTAACTAAGTCGGATTACCTTGGGAAGTCTTACTTTTGTAGACCGGAGACGAACAGCTGGTGGCAGAGGTCCACAAACTCATTACCTGGGTTTAAAGCAGAATTGCCTTTACAAAAGAGTGTAATATCCCCCATTAATTGTCCTTGTAGGAAGTCAATTAATTAAGTTAAGCTGTAATAGACCGAGATCTTCTTTTGCGAGTCAAATAAGTCTTGCACATGTTAAAATATGAGTTATTGAGCTGTTCCAAAAAATAATTAGGTATTTACAAAGTGATTGATACTCTTATTTGAAGCGTGAATAATTTACGTAGTGACCCAGCTGAAGTGTTACAGTTATGGCCAAAACTATCATGAAAGATACGTCAAAAAAACAAACCCCTGGCTGAAGATTATATTTGTGAAACTCTACGTGAAACCCGTAAAAGAATCCCCATGAAAACAAAACACTAAAGAGAGATGCTCCAGTAAGGTGTTTTGATACAACTGGGCACTGATCACCATCTCACAGTTCATTAACCATGAGTAAGAGACCCTGTCAAACAAGTTGCCAGTCACTAACACTGTCTTCAGGGGCTTCATTAATGAAAAAAAGTGCCCGGTATTAATCAACTATTTACTTAAGAATGTGCTGAAGAAAAATTGATTGATTGAAGCGTGTATTGGTGCAGTAATACACCTTGGTCAATTAAACAAAACCTGATAATACATTATATAACATTAGACTAGAGTAAAACAAAGTGTGGTTGGTTTCTGTTCTTAACACCTTTACAGCTACTTAATTAAGCTATCCAATTAAGCTTTTTGGCTTATATACAGTACAGTTGTGGAATGTTACCGAGTACATTTACAAGTACTGTACATGAGTACAGTTTCAGGTACTTTCATTTTTCTAGAGTATTTCTGTTTGATGCTGCTATATACTTTTTATAAAAATGTTGTGCTTTTTACTTCACTGCATTTCTGTGGCAGCTAGTAACTTTTATTTTATATGCAAAACCTGTGATAAGTTTATAACATGTATGATGTATCGTTATCACAATACCCCAACACTTAAGGCCGGATTAACCCCATGGGGGGCCGCCGGCAAATGTGAGGTTTGGTCCCCATTCAACAAGTCCTCCAAACCATTAAACATTATACGACCCTCAGGAGCTTTTCATGAATTAATGCTCCTAGCAAATAGCATAAATATGAACCACAGGAGCATTTTCTGTCCTCACAACTAAACCAGAGAAAGTAACATGTTACAAGCACGTTAACGTTGTGAAAAAAAGATTTGGTTTAAAATCAGTACATTTGTTACGTGACTACACTACCAAAAAAGTGAATTAGTTCCTTTTGTGCTGTACAGTTTAATCAAAATTGCCTTTATCTTTGTACTTTTTGTAAACTGGACATGGCCCTAGGATTCCTAGGTCAAAGTCCTGTCTGTTCCACCCATCTACCCCCCCTTACCTGTCTCCCTTTGCTGTCTTTGGCGCTTGTCGCTTCCTCACTATACTTCCTGCTCTGCTCCAGTCACAATTACTATGGCCACTAGACAGCGCGTCACTATAAATGCAAATAACCATCTTAATTACTGCTTAAGCAAAGGACTTATGGTAGCGTTGTTGAGGGGAGGCCAGTCTCTTGTTATTAGACCTCCCAAACCCTGTGTAAGCTTGGTTATAATTTGATTAAATACTGAATTATTTAGCCTTTTTGTCCAATGACCGTTTATAATCAATTTCTCAATTGATAATCGTTGCAAAGAGTATATAAAGTTAAAATGCAGCTTGCATTTACCAGCCACAACATTAAATTGCTGCACAGACAGTTATAAAACCTATTAATATAGTATATAAGAATATAACCCTTACACAAGCCATTCTGCATTATTACTTTAACTTTTTATGCTTTAAATGCATATTGCTACATTGACTTAAGCTTAGCATCGGAATACCTGTCAATAATAGACAATCAAGATTTTCTCAGTAGCCTAGGGAAACACAGCCTTTGCTTAGCTCTTTAAGTGACTTCATCCACACTTAATATACCAGCATATTGTGAAATATAAGGCTAAAAATCTGTCTATCCAAAAACATCCCCCTCATTCCCAAACTTGTCAATAAATCTCCAACCCATTCTGTTGTTTCCCTCTGAGAGAAGCTTATTTATATGTTCACTGCAGGGATTCCAGTCATTTCAGTTTCAATTCATCAAGCTTAATAGGTATACTTGAAGGGGCCGGGAATCGTGCTGCATTACTTCTGACCATTACTTCTTCTAAGTTACCTAGCTTGCAGTAAAAGTGCACAATATATTTTTCAGATAATTGCATCTTTGTACCAAAAGAATACTTCAAGGTTATTAGAAACCGTAATGGAAATGTAACAGGGAAGAAATGGGACATTTGTTTGTCACCAGAGGGCTTTTTTGGTTCTTTACACAAAAGGACACTGTAAATGGCTCAATACTGGTTTTAGGTGAGCATTTGTTGCTATTTCTAATGACTATATTGTAAAAAAGTCTAAGCCATGACAATTTGGATCGGACTCTGGATTGGATTGTATGTGGACACTCATCCAAATAGAGAAATAATTAGCCATGTTTAAAAGGACTTATGCCAAGTGGGTATAGGGAGTTAAAGAAACAGAGTCCCCTGAGTTTTCTCCCTCTGTGTCTGTCTGTGCTTGCACCGCTGTAGCGTTATAATCAGAATTGACAGGTCCTGCCTTTCAAATACCTCCACTCAAGCATGCATTCTCACCTTCACATTACCTCCATTGTCGACCATATCAAGTAAAATAAATAAACATTTACTACTGTGCTGAATAGACAGGAGAGGGAAACGTAATGAGACAAAGCAGTAAGATCGTAACATCTCTCTCCCTGGAGGATGAGATACTGTTGAACGTGATTAATAAAAGGCCTTAAATTAATTGGTGTCTTCATTGTTCGGCTCAGACTCAAAACTGTAATGTGATGTGATTTAAAAGGTGCAGAAGAAAAAGCAAACCGAGATCCTTCTCTTTTGATTGAGGGATGAGATGTAATCCTTTTATTTTTGCAAGACAGAAGTTGGGTCGTGTTTTCAACTATCAGTGGATTACTTTGATACTGGGGAAAAAAAATTAAAAGTTGGAAAGGATAATTTTCAAGCAAGAGCTGAAGTTACAAGGATTGTCCAATTTAAGAAACTCAATCTTATACCTCCATTTACCTTTTTGGAGAGAAGCATACCACAGCATTTGTTTTCCTCCTTTTTCCAGACCCCAGTAAACTAATACCAAACACTTCACTTGTGGATGCTGTGTTGGTTCATCAAAAGCCCAGGCACATCGTTTGTAGTCTTCTGATCTCCCCCGAGGCTCGTCCACCAGACACAAGAGAATGATCTGTATGCAGAATAACAATAAAGTTAATGGTGTTCAGATGCTGGTCTTTCCTTGTCTCTCTCGACATCTCACCGAACACTTGGATGGATGCCGGGTGGCGGTTTCCAGGTCACGATTTGTAAACGATTGACCAGGTTTAGCTGGAAGGTGAATAACGCCGCCTGTTCTTTCATAAATAATGTGTTAGCTTGTAATTTGCTTGACATCCTCTGCAGAGAAAATCTGCACACATCTAAAAAAATAATGATCAAATCAAAGAATAATTAAATAATAAAAAGCAGAACATTCATTAACAAATCTTCTCCAGTCACGTAACTAGGAACTCCAGTAAACTATTTTAACTAAGGAAGTCCATCTGTCTAACACAAGACGTGTTCAAGTTGGTTTGTACTCTATATGAACTTGTGACATGGTGAGAGGTCCTTGTGTGGGTTGGGAAGGCAGACGCAAGGACACTCAGCAGATGGACCCCACTTCAGCGCAGCAACAGGGTAACTGGTGGGGGGGAAATGGGAGGTCCAGCAGGCTTGAGGACCCCACAAGTCTATGGCATTGGCCATCATCTCACATACCCAACCCACGCTTACTCACAATCCCTTGTCTTGTTGACAAAAGTGAGAAACTTCACACTAGATCTCAGCGGATGCGGGACAGGTGGTGAGGAGGATAGAGGGAGGTGAGGAGAGAAAGGAGGAAAAAAGAGGCAAGAAGTGAAGGAGATGCTTGCATGCACAACCATCTTGGCAGTGATATGAAGTTGGCCGTCTGTAACTGTTCTCTGGCCTTACAACAGTTTGGCTGAATCGCCGACTCGCTGGCAAAAGCTCAACTCGCTCCCCAAAGGTGACAGCAGACGCTCAAGCATGGTGGAGCATTGACATTGGTGTCAGATAACCCACTTGGAATACAAGTTAGAGGGACATTCTGTATATAATTCTCTTTATGGCTGACACACAGTTTCAACACCACATTCTTTAGTTTTGGGTGAGTGTTACCTGTTGGATTTTGGTTTTGGTGGTTCAGCCTCAAGTTGATGAGAGAGTGCTTAATTGGTCCATGGTACTTACTCCAGGGGGTACCAGGTGAGATCCTATAGCTCAAATAATATACTGTACATATACTGTACATAAATGAATGAAATACAATTATGTTTTGTATGGAAAGAAAGTAGTGCATGGAAATATGAGCAGAGAGGTTTAAACAGTCAACTCAAAGCAATACATAATTGTATGAAATACGTTACCTAGATAAAACTAATGAGTAAATAGAAACACAGCTTTCTAAAAGTAAAAGATAAACAGAGAAATGGATATCTAAAAGTAATGCATAATTGTATGAAATATCCCACATAGCTAAAAGTAATGAATTGTTAGCTAAGAGTAATGGATAACAATACATTCTCACACCCACCTCGTAAAATAGAGATACTTGGTCCGGTGCCTTTGTTGTTGTTGACGTTAAAAGTCTCCTTTAGCGTCTTATCTAAACACGCTTGGTCGGGACAATTGGCGTCTCTTTTGATGCTATCAGGTTACGGAAAAGGTCGTGGGTGTGCTGAATGTTCCGTGACACGTGGCAATAACGGGACGGTTAAAGAAGAAAGCGACTTTAGGAAAGGTGCCACGCGGGAGATGAACCCCGGTCTCCTGGAGGAAAGTCCTGTGTTTGACCCATCCCCTACCCCAACCAACCTCCTTGTGCGGAATTTCGGCCTTACATACTACTTGCTTAACCCTGTGTAGCTGCTTCTCTCGCCAGTATGTTATACAAACACGGCGAAGGGCACCTTTTTTGTCCCTTTAGACGCTGACGGCCACTGTCCAAACGTCCGTGTTTTCCGAGTTTGGAGTGAGAAAGGGTTGTGAATAAACAAATAGTTAGCACAAGGTTATGGATAACCACTGAAATTAGTTAGCTAAAAGTAATAACAGAAAAGTTATGTATAAACAGAAAAGAAGTGGAAAAACTAGAACTTAGTTAGCTAAAAGTAAAAGATAAATGGTTGAAATAGCTACACAAACGGATAGACAGTTGAAATAATCAGTTAAAATTAATGGATACATAGTTGAAATGGCTAATAGTATTCAACAGTTTAAATATTTAGCAATAAAAGTAAGAGATAAATGGTGAAATGGAACTACAGAAAGTGCTGCCACTCCAAGTGGTAGCTAAACCACAGACTATAATATTACTTCATGGGATAATGGCTACTGAGAGTTATTCAGAGCATCGCGAGGCAAGAAAAAGTGAGTGTTATGCAGCGATGAAACTTAAGTTGAAGGCACTGAAATAACTAAAGTTTAGGAAAAAAGGTTGTGGTTTGTATTTAAACTCCCAAGGAACACACATTTCCTTGGTGAAAGTCTTTCGTTTTCCCTGGAAAGTGAGCTCCACTCCCTGGCTTGAAAGTCCTGTGTGTTAACACCCACCCATCACCCTGACCACGTCCACACACGGCCCGCAGCAAAAAAAAGGGGAAATCATACAAATTACAGTGCTTTTCTTTTCGTAGCTTTTCCTATGTATTGTTCATGAGAACAGACTGAGTCTGCGGCCGTGCTTGCTTTTCTTTCCCTCAATCAAACAATTTGTATTTGACACTCAGTTTCTTATCTAGGAGATGACACAACAGGGTAATTCTCCTTACCTCAGGCCAGGTTCTCAGATCCAATAAACACAGTTCCCCATTACCTTTTGAAGATGGGATTCCCTATTTAGCACAGCCAGAAATTGGCTTTGTGTGGCGTGCCTAACAAACTTATCAATGGCGAACACAATGAAGGTGTAATTGACACATTTCGAGGACAGTCGAAACCACGGGTATCAAAGGCCAAGCAGCTACTGATCACACCCTTACAAACAAGCACTTGTCATCTACCCACATTACCATTACATTTATCTGCTTGCTGAGTTATCCTTGCTGAGTTGTAGCCACTGTTTTTGACCCAACAGGTAGAGGAATAGAGACAATTTCAAGACAACTAACAACAAAAAATAATTAATTAAATAATCTAGGTGCCCCTCCTTCCTCTTCCTTTCCACCCACCATTACCACCACCAGCCCAAGGTGAAACTCTGATAATTGGTCATATGGGATGGGGGCTGATATTGCTCTGGCAAAGCCGCTTGGTGTGTCTCGGAACAGGCCATTGACGAAGCCTCTGCCATCTGCCCTGCTTTTCTACTCTTCAGCACATTCCGACAAAGATTATCATCACCTCTAATTTATGACACTAGTGTCTGTGTGTAGTGTCAGTGTTAAAATGGCATGTGAACTAATCACTCACTGATTGCACTGCGCCTTTTAGAACCAAGAATTGCATCTATGATTTATAAATGATTGGAAATTAATGTTGTTTCGTTGATTTATACAAGGGTAATTGTGAGTCTTGCTCCACTGTGATTTAAAAAAAAAAAAAAATGTTATTCCCGACTGCTTGTTTAGTGTTCCTCCGAGGTTTCTCCCTGCCATTCTTTGTTCTGTGAGTTATGGGGTTCAACAGGCTACCATATGGACAGTAAATGTGGTTTCTGTCACTGCAAAACTCTTTTACACTTTACTAGCGCTTTGCTTTCTTAATCATGAGTGCCATTATCATTACCGTTGATGTAGCATTTTGTTTTGGTCGTTAGATTCAGGGCTTTGCATGATTAAAAATAAAATATACGGCACGGTGCAATCTGCGGCGTCTGTTCTGCCTGCCGAACCAGCAGTTCTGCCTGCATTGTTATTGCTCTCATCAAACCCTACAAATGTATATTTCAGACATTATGCCTCCACTGCAAGATCACAGTCACATGGCAGTTTTATCACCCGGTTGGTGAACCCATATACATATTTTATATCCCTTAAGTCAACAGTATTTGTAGCACCTTAGAAGGCCTAGTAGAAAGTTGGCTTTACAGCAACAATGACGTTGCTGGTGTTTTCATGTGTCCACCTATAGATCATGTCCAAGATGCTCATTGTTGATATCTGCCCTGCTATCATATCATAAAAACACTAAACGTCCGGCTGCTGCATGGATACTGCAATGCAGTCATGTGTCACCTGTGCACCACTCTGCCTTAGACAACATCCAATTTTGTTGAGGTATTTTCAGCCATTGCTTTCTTTTTTTTTTCCTTTGCTATCTCCCCTTCCCACAATTTATCTGAAGGGTTCTTTGTGGTGGGCTGTATGGGCAGACTTCGGGCTCCATAAATCCATGCAACGAGTAAATTAAAATATCAACTCAAACAGAGCGACCAAAGTGAAAGGATTATGGCACAGAAATTCCACTTGCGGATGAAGGAAATGAACACTTAAAAAGGGCAGGGGAGAAAGCCTTGTATTCTCTTGGCAGAAGTGCCTTACTGCATGAAAAAGCAGGTTATAATAGAAATAGCAGTGCCTTACCACCTTCAATCCACTGTCTTCACCGTTCCCACGCATTGAAATAGAAAGCTGTAAAATGTTGCAGCATTTCTTTAAACCACATTAGTTAATTGGTTGGGATAAGATGTCAGCACAGTGTGTGGCAAAATGATTGTCTCCCTAAATAGTAATGCGTTTCACATTTCATGACAATTATTGACAATAAGAAAAGTTAAGCTGAATTCACATGGCGGCACTAATGAGATGTCATCGCCATCCCAGCCGCTGTGGGCATGATGGTGAGACAGAAACCTTAGCAAGCACTCTGTTTCTTCTCACTCTTCACAAAACTGGTTAATGGCTCAAATGCAGAACCCAAGTGAAGCAAGGAAAACAAGAGACAAGACTGATCGGCCGTATTCATAATGTCTGAACACACTCTGTTTTTCTTTAGCATGCAGCACACACCCTTAATATTTCTGCATTTATCAGTGGAGACCACTCTCCCCAGAAAGACAAGAGGATATGCAAACGACCCTTGACAGAAGGCATTTGATATGCTAAGGGGTCCCTATAAATGGTATTAACTTGGCCAGGTGCTTTTCAGCATATGAATAAAAAGGGATTTGAGAGAACAACAATATTCAGTAACTGAGAGAAAAGGTGTCGGAGCCGAGACTGCCATGGGAATTGTATAAAGCCTAGTGCAACTAAGGAAAATCCACAAAAATATCAGCACTTCATCTCTTAGGTATCTACATGCTGGAGTCAGGAGCTGCTCCACTACAGTCTGCATACAAATGTGAAATTACATTTCCCCAGACTATGGAATCCAGAGCCAGCAAAGCATGTTCTCAACACACTAACAAGTTCCTACGAATGCCCTTTGGATCCTAATATTTCTGCTCTGACCATGTGTTGGGGGAGTTAATGAAACAAATCTAAGACTGCCTGTTTCTTCTGTGTAACCTAATACACACCGAAAAGGTTTGCCTTAAGTTCAATTACATTGTAGCCCAGCTAAGAGCGCCATTTGGTCACCTTTTGTTCCTTCCAGAAATTGAGTGCCCTTTCTGATCTTTTACGTTACAAGCCTTCGTGGCCCCACTACCTCACACCAGGTCCCTGTCAATAGAAAATTACCATCTAACACTTGCTGCTTTTGTCTGATTTAAGCGGAGGTCGGAAAGTCAGGGCGATTGATCCAGGGCATATATCAATAACACAAACTCGAGATACTCAGCACTTTTTGGAAGGCTGCGCTTCCGTTTTAATGAGTGGTCTTGAAAACGGAGACGGGGCATTTGGATTCCGGCAATGGGGCGTTCAGATTCCCCCTCAGCTATTCACTGATGCATAAAAACATGTATCAGTTTTACATCCATGTCTTAAGAGACAATGCACTTTGCTGTTTGTGCAATAGCTGGACATTTTGATCTGGAGATTAATGGCTTCTCTCTTGCTGATAAAGGTGGTTGGTGAAAGGGAGATGCAAAACCAAACATTGACCATGTTGTCTTTTGCAATTCAGTCTACGTATGAACATGTGTTCGTACCAAAGGAATTCTGGCAATGGCCAAGCAACATTGATTAGAACAGGCTTTGAGTTCATTTGTTATGTGAGAACTTTATAAAACATGCTGATATAGCTAGTTTGAGAATGACCGATGAAAACATATATGAGCGTTTAAGATGTCACAATGATGTGGCCGTGCCTTTGTAGTGGTTGCTTTGACACTCGATGACAGGCTTCCTATTATCATGTATTCTGTGGTCTCGGTTGCCATTTTAAAAAAGCAGCTGAAGACTCACCTATTTAAACTGTCTTTTGTCTCATGTTTGTAAATTTTGTGTTTTTAAGTTTCACTTTACTGTAATATTTCTATCGCTCATCTTATTTTTAGCATTTTTTGAGTCTTGAATGAATTAATAAAATCTTTATTTTGAACGAATAAATGATTGAAATATATATATATATATATATATATATATATATATATATATATATATATATATATATATATTTTACATTCTGTAAAAGGTGCTTGTGTAAAACTATTATCAGAATTTTTTTTTTCTATTTTATTGCGTTCCAAGGCATACACTGTTTTACACATCACAAAACACAATATTTAACCAAACAACGCCATAAAATACTTCAAACACATCAGTCATTACGAAGAATAGCTGCATTTTTATTGATCACTTTCACATTCAGTGCTTAGTGTACACTAAGGCCTACTTAGAACCCAAACTCTGATTTAACAGTTTGACAGACTGAGGAGCAAAAGACTGGGTCTGTGCAGTATAACCTCTGGGACTCCAAATCTTTTGTTTGATGGCAAAAGCTGATATTCCTCAAATAAAATTTTTGAGAGCGGTCTCATATAATACAACCAGCCAGAGACAACATTCTGTTGAACACATACTTTACAATAAAAGCATAGTTTTAAGCTAAACAGAGAAACATCTGCAGCAAACAGCGATTCCATACTGATTGGCAAAATAATAACCGGATGTGTGTGTTTGCTTCAAATGACCTCAGTCTCCTATGGACTCACATGCGTTGTTGTGCCTTTTTACAGATGTAATCTTTATTTGCACTCCAAGATAAAGCAGTATCCACATAGATGGCCCAGTATTTATAGGAGGAAACTTGTTCAATCTGTACTTGAAATGAATTCGTTCTAAGGTTTCCATCACCATAGAGGTTAAGGCTAGAGGAGGATGATTGCTGAGTAATTTGGACATGCCTACTTTGGAAAAGGTATTATGTGACCTCATTTCAGTGTCGATAGAACACTGAAAAATAAGTCGCCACAACAGGCGCACGCTACTTTTTTACAGAGTGAACACAATTTGAAGAATGTGAAGTTTTTAAATGTATGAAATGACACAAGTGTTATCACTGATTTCCCATGCTGTGCTAAGTATCCTCTGCTGCACACCTGCATATCTGTAAGGGTAATGCAGTGTAGATATCCATGAGCATTTTAAAGCTGAAGGGCCACAGCTGTGGCCCCAGCTCATTTTGCTTTGAACACGGGATAGAACAACCATCTGTATATCTGCAACCATCTGAAGCCTCAGGCTAGGGGTCCACTTCATTGATCTGATGCACACTTGGGGGTCACGGATCACAGAATCCATGTTTTCTTTCAGACCTGCTGGTGCGAAAGATAGTATGGCTGGCCCATCCATGGCAGCGGCACAGTAGGCATGAGGGATTGCCCCCCCCTTGAGTTTTGGGAGCCTATGGCCTTATTAATTCCACCACCCACTGGGTGAATCTACACCATTATAGCCAGGGATTTGGGCCCCTTTTAGATCTCATATCTTTATTTAGACATTCTAACAACTTACAATCCCCCCTTCACACAGCTGAGCACTTAATCTTGTGTTAATAAATGAATACATTATTGGGGGGTGGGGTAAACGTCATGTTCCTAAGATGCGGCATTTTCAGAAGTGCATTTGTGTGTGTGTGTGTTTGTGTGTGTGTGTGTAATGTGTAATGTGAAGAAACTGGGGCTGTCTTATAGAAAGTTCCAAACCCTAAAATCCAGTCTGATCTGTTTGATAACCATAGTTATGTAATTTTGATTTAGAAACTCCCAGATAGACAACAGCTAGACATAATGACAACACCTTTTGGCCCAAAACACCTTCTGCCTTGTGCTTCACATGACCAGAGAACTTAAAGCAAAGTTGTTACTGTGGTAACCAGTGGAGAATTCTGTTTTTCACCTATAAAAGAAAAAATTAATTTGAAATAATGTGAACCAAATTCCACCTTAAACACATTGACCTTCACAAATCTAATGAAACAGTTCAAATTAAAAGTAAATTTTAGAAGAAAAAACAGACCTGTCTGTAAGATATCACATGTTACAATAGAAATAGTGTCCAACAACAACATTGATTGAAGATGCAAATTAGGAATCCATTCATTGATTTTAATTAAGCACTTTTTTGGCTTTACAAAGCCGGAGATAACTGCTGTAATGATGACAGAAATCCCTGATGGGATCTATAAATTTCAAAAGACATAATCTTACTGCTTTTTAGTAATTTGGCTCATGTCCATGAAAAATTAATATACAGTACCCCCAGTTTCCACTTCAACAACATTAAACACAGACACATCTGTGTGCGCGCACACACACACACGTACGCGCATGCAAACACGCACACATGCACGCACACACGCACACTTACTTTCCTCAAGGGCATGAACAGTAGCACACAGGAGAGGGGTGTGAGGAGCGGTGTGGCATATTGCTAGGACTAATTTACCAGCGGCTAGGGGAAGTGCTGAGTGGACACAGCTCGGCGGCTGATTCGGGGCCAGGGCTGGGGCCCCTAGGCGACAGACAGACACCGCCAAGGAGCTGAGGCAGCGTAAAAGTGTACCTCACACGAACACTAAAACACACATTCACACATACTGTCTTTGGCTTTCACACTCTTGTCATTCACTTCCTTATTAAAGAAAGGCGGGTGTATGTCAAGGATATGCCACCCCCAGGTGCCAGCTGCTGCTCCTGTCAATACAACGTGTATTTTTTCTTTGTATTTGTTTTTTTCTTCCTTTTTTGACATCTGTCGTCTTGCTCCTTGTGCATGTCCACGCTGTTTCCCCTCTTAATGACAAGGGCATCCCATAGCGCCAGATGGACCTCCCACCTAGCCAACCTACATTCCCTTCACAAAAGTTGATCTTGTCACAGTTTTTAAAAACAAATGGCATTTTCCCCCAAGACCTTTGCACAAACGGATTCTGGTTGTGCAATGTCGGAGACTATTTTAAAACTCTAGCGGCAGTAAGACAAGTGCTTAGGGACCGTCTCCAAATTACAACAACGAAAATAGATACAACAAACTAAACAATGTAGTGTCTCCAAACTTACCTCAATTGTGTGTCTACTGCTTGCACTACAGCACATACTTTTATAAAATAAGTTAAATTAATAAATATTTTGTTGTATCTCTTTCAGTGTTATAATTTGCAGATGGTCCCTAAGCACCAGTCTTAGTGCCACTAGCGGTAGCAGCAGTGAGCAGAAGCCAGCAGGCAAGTTATTTAAACAAACTCCTGGTGGACTTACAAACTTTCCAATCCAATGTTTTATGAGTACATAACCTATTTGTACTACTGCAGAACGTTTGGTATCATTTCGGCATTATTAGTGGGGTAATTTAGGAGATACACAGTTGGTTCCATTAGTGCCTGCGCCAAGCTAATCAGCTGATAATGGTAACCCACCCAATGTTTGACCCAGGTGAAAAAAAGCTTCTGGGGGTTTGTTTCGCTTGAGGTCATGGTGCAAAGGACCCTAGAGTGAAATTACTCCAAACCATCACTTTAAGATAATACTTGATGTTCAAAGTGTGAATGTTCTGTATGTGTTTATGTATTTGTTCTTTTTTTGTAGTTTTGATTTCAAGTTTTCAGACTTTTCTGGGTTGAGGTCAATGCCAGTTTTATGAATAAAGACAAAACTTAATGCCACCAGCGAGACAGGCTACATTGACCATGCCTCCCCCTGGCTCTGTTCCACCTCTCTGACTCAACACCTCTTGGAAAACCTCTAATATATGAAACCACCCCAGTTTTGTACCTCACTCCTCCCACTGCACACAGTATTGCTTGGTGCATGGCAGGATAACTGGCAGAGGCTCAAGACTGTAAGTGGATATTTTAAAAGTAATTTTCCTTTACATACCATATTGAAACATAGCTAACTACATATTTACTTTACACCAACTTCAATATGTGTACTACGAGTATGTGATAACTGGTTTAGAGAACAGAACAGCATACAAGTTTATTTAGTTCTTTTAAACTTAAATAATAAGTATGAAAACAACAGCAAAAAAACAGCAAAAAGAATGCTTAATTTATAGTACACTTATAAATGTTGTTGTGAATGGGTGAATATATGAATGTGAATAGAACTTTTGAATACATATTTTCATTGATTATAGATTTATTATCCTTGCAGACTTATTTTGTGGTACTTCGTTTAATTGACAGGATAGAAAAGGTACACAGGGGTAGGAGTATATAAGTTTTTCTCCTGCCTTCTCATTTTTGCATGTGTAAATGGGGGTGTTTAAGTACCTGAAATAATGGAGCTTTATTTTTGTTTGTTATAAGTTGTCTTATTACTATTTTTATTTACATGTTAAAAATAAAGATATCAATCTAAAAGACGGCTTCGTAAGACTTCATGCACAACATTCTTCTATGAGTATTTTAAAAAACTAATTTAATAAAAATATAATAATGAGTACAAATACTTGGAGTGGAAGTCAGGGCCTAAATCCCTGACTTGCGTCTAACATAAGCCAACTAGTTTCCAGATTTCATCAGATTTCATCTTGAAGCAGACGTGGTGACCTGACTCTTAATTTGTCACTCATCAAACAAAAGAAAAGGAGCAATGAGATCTTTGCTGCTAGCAAATAATGAAAATTACACTCTCAGCTGACATTGTTTAGATAATTTACGCAAATTACTAAACTTTGCCTATTTCAACACTAATTTGTCAGAATGCAACAATAAATTATAAAATAGGCGTATGAAATGATTGTCAGGTAGTGATAGAAAACAATACATAAGTAATTACCATGGCATAATTATAAGCGTTATAAAAGACCATAATGCACTGCTTAATACAGATGTTTCTGTGATAATGGCATTGAGTGCCTGGAAACAGAATGATGTAACCATGCCATGGCATCACATTAGAGAGGCTGATTTCCTGTCTTTATCTTCGCAGTGTGTTGTCGTACTTCATGCTGAGCTTGTAATAGCCGCCAATCCTTGACCCTGAATACCAATCAGTTCTTTAACTGTGATGGCACATGTTGCTTTTTTGCATTTTAAGTCATGTATCCATTAATTGTTGAATATTCCTCCCCGCTGTGTGCCAGCGCTCGCTGAATTTGAGGAAGTAGATCCCTGCTGTCATTGTGATGATAAAGTGCAGTTAAAAAAACAACATGAAAGAGACTGTACTAGCAGATTAGACATAAATGCAGCTTTAATTAGTTGTGAAATGGATTGTGTCGGGTCAGAATGTACTGTACGGATTCTCAGTAGAGTCTCGGGTATTTTACTTCAGCAAGGTGTTTGGTATACTAGATCCCAGCAGCATGAGGAAGGTTGCAGATGGGTATCAAGGGCCTGCCTCAAGCTTCGTTGGTCCAGAGGCAGCCAGCCTCTGATCGTTGCCTCCCACCTTGAAGCTTCAGCTTGTACGAACCCAGGGCAAATTGCTCTCCGGGGCAAGGAGAAAAAAAGAGACATATGCAGAGATTCTTTCTTTCTCTTGGTGGACCAAAACATGCCACTGTCCTCTTCTTCCATAACCTACGTACTAGGTCCCACTGTTGGATACACAATTCCGGAATCAAAGGGCGAGCTCCAACATTGATCTTCTCCCAAATGGAAACTCTTCTAAATAACAAATATATTACATTTTTTGCAAACAAACAAAAGCATGATAACCAACACTGGGCATGACTTTGGTTCTTTCCAAGACATTAAGAAGCAACAAACAAATCCAAGGATAAAAGAATTTCCGATTTGGACAGAAGATCTCTCCACAGAGAAGGAAGATAAGATGGATACATAAGATCATCTACTAAAATCAATCCAAAAAACTATGAATTATTCATGCTTCTTTTCCTTTGGTTAATTGAAACAAATTTCCTGTTTGTGGTTTTGTTTGTGACACATGAAGCTTGTTACTTTGTTCCTGTAAATCCTGAGTTAAGCTCCATGATTAGAAAACATTCTCCTCCTCTATTTATGTTTGTTATTTTGATTTTGCTCAAAAGATCAGAATAGAAGAAGCAAGGCTGCTATGAATAAAGCCAAGTGGCCTGGCTGGAAACTACCACAAGACCCTTTGGAAATAAAACTTTCTAAAGATCACAAGATAATTTCACAACAGCCCAGCCATTATTTTGATAAATGGACACTAAGTCTGTCTTTAGCTGGTTGTGTGAGACGGATTCACATCATTATCAGGTGCAATCATTGGTTAACAATCCATAGACTACACATTGATCAAACCGCACAAAGCATCAGCTCCGCTTGTTAGTCACAAACTGTCACCCCAGGGATCTGCCTTTGGGAATCCACAGCCCTGAGGGTGAGACACTCAGCAACATTTGGCACAGCCCATTTTTGCCCTGACACATACACACAATGTGGCAGTTTGCGTGAGCAACTGCTGTGTACAATCAAGATCAGTAGAGTTGTTTGCTTGCATCTAAAAGTAATTGGTTAACATTTACACAATGACCTACTGACAAAGTGGCCTTGTCAGCTAGTTTCAGCTGAGTCCTCCCCCTGTGGGACTTTATTGTGGTGGAAGCATGGTAGGCATCTTGCCTAAAACCCTCAAACACAGCATCTTAACCTTTTTCCTTTGAGGAACAGGCTGCTGCTGAATGCACAAAAGGGGCTTGACATTAAGGAAACTGAAACTGCTGGCATCGGAGAGGGCTAGGTGACGTGGTATGAAGACCTTTCACAGAGGATTGCGTCAGCAGAAGTTCTTAAGTGTATAGCCCAGACCTTAGAGGTCGGGATAATTCCACTGCTCCAACACTGTCTTCTTTCACACCAGATAAAAAGGTTAGATACCAACTGTGAGAGTGCAGGTGGCTGCGCGCAGTACACAGCTACATTAGTACTATACTGTATATAGCTGTTGGCAAATAACACACATGATGAACACATCACTACAAAGTATCGTGGATATGACGATGTCATGAAGGGAGGACAAATGAGCATGCAATTGTGAAAGATGGTCACATTGGCTCGGTTAGACTTAAAATTACACTTTGCCCTTTTAAAACAGGGGTAATGTTTAGTCTAGGATGCACAACAGGTTGTTTAAAGGTCCCATGACATGGTGCTCTTTAGATGCTTTTATATAGACCTTAGATGTCCGCTAATACTATATCTGAAGTCTCTTTCCCAAAATTCAGCCTTGGTGCAGAATTTCAGCCACTGGAGATAGTCCCACAATGAGCTTTCCTTAGGACGTGCCATTTCGGGGTATGTAGCAAATTCTATGGGCGGAAAGCAGAGAAAGGGGAGGTAACCTTTCCCCTTATGACCTCATAATGAGCAAGATTCCAGATCGGCCCTTCTGAGCTTTCTTTTTCTCAAAGGCAGTGCAGGATACCCAGGGCTTGGTTTGTACCTATCGCCATTTCTAGCCACTGGGGGGCCATAGGCAGGCTGGCGGAACTCATATTAATGTTAAGTTTAAATGACTGAGTTCCTGAAATGTGCCTTTGCTGATGACAAATCTTAAATTATTAGTGACTGTGTGATCAGTGGTAACCAGCGCAATCACCTGCTGAAACAATCAACACAACCATTGATACATTCACTGTGGAACAATGATCCCTTAATATGCCAAAAAATTGCACCTTCATTTAATATTGTTTAGGATGGTAGTCCTGAGATCCCTTTATTTGCCCATTAATAACAAAAGACAAGACCCAAAGCCCATAAAATTGAATCCACAATGATGCCTGACATTAAAACCAAATTGAAAGCTGTCTCACGTTTAATGTCTGAATAAATGTTAGAATTTCAGTCAAGACTGACACTCGATCAATACTGTTTCACCCATTATCCAAAAGGGTGCCAAGGATAGAACTTCAGTTGATTTTGATATTTGGAAAAAAAATACACTACTTAACTAGAAAGAGAACCCAGGCCTTTTCATGACATTTTCATTTATACAAGATTTGTCCAACATATTTGTCTGTACATGTAAATAACGTTTAAGGAAACCTTTGTGTTCATTTAAACCAAAGATACCATGTCCATGGCAAACCGTTTCTTGCAAGTTTTGGAGGACCACAAGGTGAAATGCATTGCAGGCAAAGACATTTCAAACAGCTCTCAACAATGCAATATTGTAAAAAGTTGTTGTCACTTACCAACATTAAGTTCCCACCAGTCTCAAAGGAGGTGTCAGCACACCGCTTTAGTTGTAGAAACGGCAAACATGAATTGTGCATCAAGGTTTTCCTCTAACTGAATAGATTGCTTTGAAACGTTTTGTTTTTTTTAGACTTCAGTTTCAGTTTATAAGGTTCTTTGGACATCCATTTGTAATTTTTATGTTATCATTGAGGTAAAAGTTTAAACTCTGTATTTAAACTCTTAAAACTCTTATTAAGGGATCTGAGTTCTTCGCTTCTTCCCTCTGGATAATTTGTGCATTTCCCATCCACTCACTAAGGGAAGTTAGTCTCAAGTGTTGCAGCTGCAGTGGCTAATTTATGTGAGCAAAATAAATGCTAACACATTATTTTTATGATGCTGGCAAAGCAATGTTGGGTTACAGATATGAAACTCCAGAAATGCTTAAAAAACAGTTTAGCAAACAGGTAGCTACCATATGCTAATGTTCTGAAATACAGCATAGAGTTCCCTCATGGTAAGGTGAGTTGTGTAATTAAACTGGGCTGTAATGAGTCCAACAGTTGCATTCATAACTTAGTGCCAAGGGACAGTACAGCATCTGGACTTCCTTTTTAGTACCTCGGTCAGCTCCTCTTCGAATGCCGGTCAGCTATTTTGGTAGCCTTTCAAGTCCATTTTTACTAATTAGAAGCTAATCCACCATGTGCTTTAAAAACACAAAACAATTCTGTGAGGCTACTTGTACTAATACATTCTGTGCAATCACACACACAAGTGTGCTAATACATGCAATGGCATTCACACATACACACACACAAACACACATACACACACCACACATTGGTTCTCTTGCTCACACAGGAGTGTGCTCAGTGGAACACTTTGAACCAGTACAGCATCATTAGCGTGCTAGGTTGCCAGAGGCTATGGGAAAGGGCTACCGCACACAGCTCCGGCTGCTCACAGTGTCTTCCGCAAAGCCCATGAGGTTCATTACAGACACGCAAGCTCCAGCAGCCAGCACACTGTGAACAAGAGGAAAGTTATCATGGCAATAATTCAACTGTCTGTATCTTTCACTCAAAAGGGATTTCCTTGCCTTTGCTTTTCTTCCTTAGGCTCATTTAACAAACGGCAGGGGAGATTCTCAAGGCATTTTGTCATTATCTTAAAGGGAAAGGTACCATTGGAAATAAGCAAAATCGACACTCTAACCACTGAATTGGTTTGTACCCTGAAGCAGAATGTGTTTGTTGGCACATATACACAGACACTGGCACAGAGGTGGATATTAGCACACACACTACAAACACCTACACTCCAAAACACACCCAGGCAGTTTGGATTAAGCATCCACAGTGTACTTTGGGTCCTCATCTATTAATGCTGACGGCTGGCTTCAACACATAGGTAAAATTACAGTGGAATATCATTATCTCAAGGCATCTGCTGACCTTGACGGCCATAAAGTACAGCTTCTCTCCTCTCCTCCTCTGAACAGGAGAACAGAGCGGTGAGAATAAACACATTGCCTAATCCATGCTGATGTCAGCGCTCTCGAGAGATGAAATGCAAAAGCAATGTGCCCCCCCCCCACCCACCCCCCAGCTCTGTTCTCTCTCTCTCTCTCTCTCTCTCTCTCTCTCTCTCTCTCTCTCTCTCTCTCTCTCTCTCTCTCTCTCTCTCTCTATCGCCTTTCCTATTTTCTCCCCTCTCTCGCCGCCCTCCCATCTCAAGAACGGTGTCACTTTCACTACTCTCACGGAAAAGTGCTGTCAGCGCTTGTCTCAAAGTGCTGAGAAATTTCAGAAAGTCTCTCGAAGTAACCATCGGCTTGTCAACTCTAAGTGGTACATATCCGGTACATAGCAGCCTTGGGAAGTCTAAAAACTACCACTAATGGGGCTTCTGCAGAATGTGTTCTGTCCAACGTCCAAAAACTCGTGGTGAAGACTTTATTTTTGCATTTTTACTTTGCTGTGGCTAAATCTGATCTAATATTAACCATAATTAATTTGGTTCCTTTTTCAGTCACTAGCAGTGCTGATTTTATAAGACACATTCTTTTCTGCAAGTCAATAGTTATTCTTTATATTCTATTTCCAAAATCATTTTTAAATGTTTTAAGCAAGCCCACACAGTGTTTGTTAACAACCATTAGTGATTTAAGCTATTTTTAAAACTGTCAACAAGCACCCTCTGTACCCAACCTAACACCAATGAGGTTGTGTTTCTCTCTGAAAGTGGATGCTAGCTAACATTGCTCATTCTTTCAAGACCTTTTCTTTTCGCTAGTGGTCAAAACCTTGTCAGCTTTTGCACACACACCATTGTGTTCATCCCATATTGGACAAAACCAGACAGTCAACACTTACAGCAACAGGTACCTTTGCCCTCTGTATGTTACACCGTTATTCAATTATGGACACAACGTAACAGACAGAGCTGCAGAGTAATGTGAGTTTTCAAATTACACATGTGACTTAGCAGGGGCCAACAATGTTAACCCCCAGCTGGTTTACTGCCTGTGTAGCCATTGAAATTGTTACATAACTACAGAAAAAAAAATATATAAAATGTTCTTTTTTGTCCAAATTAGTACAAGAGTCAAAACAAACACTAAGGATACACTGAGTTAATTACAATATAATTATAATTGACAAATAATGAATTTCTTACATTTTAGACTGTAAAAATATTTTATACTAACATTCCTTACACTAGTGTGTTGCATTTTCTATTTGTGTATAAGAATGATTGTATGTCACGGGGGTCACTTGACAACCACCCACCTGTAAAATGCATGTGTCGCCCCGCCTTTGGAAGACTTCCTGTACACGCCAGCAAATGTCACACCATAATGAGTGAAGGATGACTGGCTGAACTAGTGCTTTTATAAATCTGCTCATGCTTTGGCTATGTTTCAATCTCCTAATAAATTCCCGTCTCTAAATGAAATTAAATGGGTTTTAGCACTCCTACACCATCTATATACTTTTCATTACCCCACAGTCTTTCATAATCATTAATTAGTTTGAGTGTTTTATGTATTTACTGTGATTTTGATGAAATGCCAACGAGCAAATAAGTAGGGATAAAGGGGAGGGAGGAAAGGGGGGAAGAGAAAAAAAATGTGTGTATTTGTCAATTATGTGCTAGCATGGTGTCTTGGGCAAAAGAAGCCAAGCTTGTATATTATTTATCGAAGCTAACAGACGTAGTTCTAATGCAGCGAGGAGTTGAGTAATCATGGCCCTGGGCATCTACAGTACAGTAGATCCCAGACAGGCCAGGGAGCCATTCATGCCACAGTAAATTTTCTTCACTATTTTGATATTAATCATTACTTGCATTACTAATGCAGATTTCCCTTTTTCTTTTTCCTCCAGCCCATGACTATCAGTTCTGCCTCTCACTTTCTCTCCTTTTTCTTCTCTCAGTATGTCTGACTTTTTGTCTGACGCTTCACTCTTTCTTTTGCACCTCAAATGTGTAGACAGACAGTCACAAGCCTGTCAAAACCAACTGTTACAACAGAGCGAGGATTAATGAAGTGAAAGAACATCAAACACCTGCTTCATTTTTTCCTTTTATTCATCTATAAATGTGCGACTATTTTTATCTTAGCTGAAATGCTAATTAAAAACGAGATGGAAAGGTCAGTGTAGCAGTACCTCAGGCAAAGAGTAAACAGCAGAAAGCCACATTCTCACATGCTATCTTTTTCCCATTGCTTACTTACAGCACACACTCGTACAATTATTTATGCCTGCTAACCTGTTCCTACTCTCATAAATGACCTCCCGCCCACTCTTTCATTCACATACAATGCACACGTCTCTACACACACACCCTATCCCCGCTACAATTCTCTCATGTGATAGCGTGTTCCACTCCCTGAGCACCTTTTCCTAAAATGGCCCACTGAATAATGCTCAGAGCCTCTTGAGCTTCTGTAATACCACTTCTTTAGCTCCCAGCCACATAAAGGGGAGATGACTATTTAAAGACCCTCCAGCTTTAGGAAGAAGACCTGAATGGCATATACCCCATGGACTGCCTTTTTTTATTGGCTGTAGGTTCCCATCTCCATGTTCCCCTGATGTCTGTTCCCCCTCCTCCCGACCGCCTCCCACGCTCTGATATTTCACCATTGCTAGACGCCACATTAGAGGAAGCATCGTTGTTCGCCCTGCTAGCAACACATGCCCTCGTCTCTGGATGATAGGAGAGGAAGGGAGGGAGGGAGAAATGATGAGAGGGGAGTCAAATGATCCATAACATATTATTCTGTCATTTAAAAATGGCGTTATAAGGCAAGTTGCCTCACCAGCACCTAATGCTCTGCCTTCCCTGAGGACCCTTAGGTGGCATTTTTGGCATGTTGTGTTCTCCGATGATTCATTATGTAGTTAGAAAACAAAAACTACTAATTGATGGGTTTATACTGCACGTGGCAAGCACACTAACAAAAGCATGTACATTTAGAAAAGTGTTTTTTTAAAATTAATAATGGATTGATGGATTTGTGCTTTTAGATACTCTAACAACAGCTACTGTAGGTGTCTTACTCAAGGACACCGTCACGGATGGACACTCACTTGGTGCCGATCGATCGTGTGACCTTATGGTTCAGGGAAAAAGCTTTCTCGCCACCTGCCATCCTACAACTGCCTTGTACTTTTTTCCCTCACAGATCCATAAACATCTGAGGAGGTGAACTTAAATGACATCTAATACCTTTACGTGATCCTATTACTCCGCCACATAACATTGGCTTCCACAAATGTGTGTGAGCTGTAGTTTCAGTGATCCCATTTGCACTAAGAATATGGTGAAATCTTTCAATGTAATCCTCTTAAAGGCATCCTCTTCATGTGGCAGAAATCTGTCTGATCTTTCACATTCAGCCAATCAATGGGTGTTTCCCCGCCCATCTCTACAAAATAAAAGCATGAGCTTTGAGCGTTTGAATCTTCCCATTGACAATGCATACACAATAAAGTTCAAAAGAAAAACTCCAATACTCTAATGGATTCCTTTGTGGTTCCTGTCCGGCTCTCAAGTAGATCCTTCCATCTCAACGGGCTGAATCCAATCATTTGTATGCGGCGGTTGAGTTTTTGCTAGGCTTCATCCGACACTGATCGATGGAAACGGAGTGTGAGTGAGCCAGGATTTCTTGTCACTCTGCAAATTAGACCTTCCGTCAGCAACTTTGCCTGTTTCATCTCCAAGCTTATGTTTGGACAAAGCAAAAAAAACAAACCATGTGTGGGGGTTGGTAATGCATACCATTTCAAGGCAGACAGGTTCCCCATTGAAGTTTTCCACCTACACACATTGTATACCTAGACGGTGAAAGTAGATGAGTGGCAGGGCTTAGAAAGTAGAGGAGACAGTGTTTACAGTTGCCTTGTAAAAAGGCTTGAATATGAATGTCAGCCAAGGTCAACAATGTTTTTATCTATCCTGTTAGGCAGGTGGATGAGGAGTCAGGGTGGGTTTTTGCATGGTAAATTATTCTCAGTTGTCCCAGTTAATCCTTGAGCACTGAGGTACAGGCAGATGCAGCCACTGCCAAAAAAGCACATCTGTGCTGCAGAAGAAAAAAAAAAAGACATGGAGGGAAAGAGAGGATATTCATTGCTGTGCACACAGTTTTCCTAGGTAGGTAGATGTTTCTTGGCACTAGTGGGTGTAATTTAGAGGGGGTATGCATTGCATATTACAGAGTCTTGGATATGGATTGGTTTGTGGGAAGTAAGCAGAAAAACTTTAGAGATGCTACTTATTAAGATTTGAATGAGACATATATGTGTTTCAAAGCAAAAAGAGCTTTGTTTTGAACTTCACTTTTGAAATACTACATAGAGAATAGGCATAATACTTATAAGGTTCATGATTTTTATTATATACATTTTTAAAGGGCTGATTTCTCAGGAGAAAACCCCAAATGTGTGTAAACCATTTCTTATGAATTGTGCAATTAAGGCAGAAAAATATGCTCTAATCTTGCCTCTCCTCCGCTGTAGCAATTTTTCTTCATTAGGGTGTGTTTCATTTTTGAAGTTTATGACTTATCATGCTACAAACAAGTAATTTCAGTATAACCCACTAGGGACTGCACACATTTTAATCAGTGCTAACCTCAAGCCTTGACATGGAAAACTCATCTTGCATCATTTATTTCTTCTATTTCTTCAAAGATGAATGCATATTCAATATTCATTTGCGTTATTGTCTTTACCCCCACAACGAATGATAATCAGCGCTGTTGGAAGGAAGTCGAGGAGCCGAGACGTATGCACATAATGGCTTATTCATGAGTCAATACTGAATGTAATTTCTTTATGCACTGCGGTGCTGATACTTGGGGTCTTTGTTGTCAGAAGCAAAGTTGTGTAATGTTTATAATCTGTTAAATATTGTGTACACATTTGCATCCTCTGCTTGTTTGTGAGTCCTTGTAGCCACATTTGCAGTAACAGTGCAACAGTAGCCAATTGTTGTGCTTATACGTCTACTATAGTTTCCATACCTGCTGCAATTTTGCTAATAATAATATAATAAAGTGTAAAATCTGTTTTGAAGCAGAGCTAGAAAAGTGCATAAATGGCATAATTTGACAACAGTAAAAATTATTGTGTGAGGTGATAAAAACTACAAAGAATTCAACAGAAAATTGTAATAAAGCACAATGAAGAAATAAAAACACCACAGAGACAATAATCAGAAAGCTTGTATTAGGCAACTTTGAAAAATCGTATTTAAATACTGGGGGTGTCATGATTCTCCAAATCCTCGATTCGATAACATTTCGATTCGAAGGTTACGATTAGATTCGATTCTCAATTTTTACATACATTTTGTTTTTAAAGCACAGGTTGCTATGCCCTTTTTAGACTAGATTTTTATGCAATAAATCTGACCTCTGTTTGCAATTTACCACACTACATTGTCAAATTTAAAACATTTATCAACAACATAAATTATGTTAGAATGACTTATAGTCAATTGGACATAACAATTTAAAAAATAAATTGGACAATAACCTGCCATCTAGTTTCTCTTGTAACTGCAGTCTCCTTCACAAAAGATGACATTCTAGTTCACAAATAAACAAAAACAATAAAACAGGTTCCAGCATGTTAATTAAATGCATAAAACCGGTGTTTTCCACCACCAAATGAGGTCACATGTCTGCTGCTATAAATTCTCCTGAGGTGTTTGTTATTGCATTTGCACAAGTTTGGTTACTTGGAAGTTTCATCCCAAATGAAGAGGGAAGAGTAGTTTGTGTTATTGTTGGTTTAATTGATACATCTATGTTTTTGTGGTGCCTGCGGAGATGCGCTGCCATGGCAGTTGTGTTGCCAGTGGAATAGTATGGTTTACGCACATAA
The DNA here is from genome assembly GCF_008692095.1 of Etheostoma spectabile. NCBI lineage: Eukaryota > Metazoa > Chordata > Actinopteri > Perciformes > Percidae > Etheostoma > Etheostoma spectabile. The sequence goes on along the minus strand of NC_045751.1, from coordinate 14,617,398 downwards.
TAAATATACAGTATTGGGGGCGTGCAAATTGATGTGGGCAGACGCAGTCCCTCAGGTCTGCTCGCGTTCATTGTGCGCGTTCATCATACCTAGTTTAATAACTCCGGGTTCAGCTGCAATATTTTAAACCAGGATCTTTTAAGTGTTCAGGCTGGTAAGTAGATGCACCCCAAAAAAGTTATTTGCTGAAAAGATATATCCTTTTTTTGCCATGCAAAAAATCCCATCTCTAGGAAAAGATTTTCTGGGTCAGAGGGGTCCAATTCCATTTTTTAATTCGATATTGTGAATAAATTTTGATAAATTTCAATAATTGTGACACCCTTACTAAATGCTAGTTTAATCTCCTCAGGCAAGGAAAGCAAATGTTGTCCTGTTGGTCTTCTGTCCATATGGCCTTAAATTCATAATGTTTCTTACTGAGAATGACAGGCACCCAAGAAAACTAACATTTAATTACCATAACCAATGCAATGATAGCTGCTAAATAGATGTGTGGATTAAACAAGACACTTTTAAAATGCTTTTAAAAAAGTAATTCTTTTCAGTTGTCAGAGGCTGCTTTAAAAAAAAAAAAATGTGTGGCCAATAAAGCCTAAACTATCTACAAGGCTACATACATCTTGCAAACATCATCTTTTTTTTTGATTTGGGTGAACTGACCCTTTAACTCAACTCACTGCTGATATATACATTAAGAACACCAGTGGCTCTCATCAGCCCATCTGTGGCTAGTAGAGCAGCAAATAGCAGGCACTTAAATTGTTTTCAATGTGTTAGGTCAGCTTTAATTGCAGGGATGCCGAGGGAAAAGAGGCATTGGAATATGCTGGAATGTCGGTCACTTGTAGGCCCTCTCACCCCAGCTGTGTGAGCACATGTGCAATCCCCCAACACACACACAGACACACACAATCACAAATATTCACACAGGTGGAAAGTGTAGTCCCTCACGTTCCTTTTGACGCCGTGAGATTTGCCCATCCGTGCCTGATGCCATCAGTGTACGCTAGAGAGAGCTGTGAGCATTTTGTCCTGCACTCTGTTTGCCACAACTCTCCCCGGGTGCAGCCTATTGATCCGTCCCTTTTGCTCTGTCACCGGGAGACGAGGGGCCCTCTCATGTGACATCATTCTGCCCCAGCCACAGAAGCACCATGCCATTTAATGATAAGAGAGGATACAGGAACAGAGAATATTGTTCAGAAAGCATCAACTCAGGTGTAAAAATGCACAATACATAATACAGTAGGTATAGAAAGAATACATACAAACATGCATGCATACCTACATAAAGAATATATGCATATACAGAAATATTTAGAAAGAAGTCCTAGCGTATTGCTAGCATGTTAGTGTGCAAGCTACAGTCATTTACCCACTAATCCCAATTTCACCAGGTTAATTTGGTGTGCCATTTTCTACTCTGACCAGACCTCTATTCTATTTCCAGGGTGGCTTAAATACACTCATCTAAACGTGTGCTATCCTGCTATATCAAAATGTCTAAGAAATCTCTTTTTTTGTACATTTTACCACATTAAAACATATACATGAATAGAGGACTTCATTTTAGATTTCCCTACCCACTTCCTCTGGACTCTTCCGTTCTCCCTCTGGCTCCTCTCCTCCTTCATTTCCTCCCCTCTCCATTTCCCTCACTTCCTTTCCTCTCTTATTTCCCCTCTCCCGATTACAGTTGCACAGTGACCTGGTCTGTCATTGGTGTCAGCTGTAACTCTCAAAATTTTAAAAGCGCTCGTCGAGCTGCACACAGTGACAGGATGATTACCCTTTTCATCATAACTGTGAGGTCTTTACATGAGCTGATTCCTCCCCCCTGAAAGAACTGCATGAAGCCGGAGAGACAGAGCCAGAGAGAGAGAGAAGCAATCTGACTACAGGGATGCTAATACCATATATCTCACATAAGTGAGAACAAATGTTTAAATATATAGACCTGGCTCATTATGCATCTTTTGTCATTTTCTAATGGCTAAGTAGCTAAATGGCTAATACATCAATCAACATCTTCTTTGAAGCATTTACAAAGTGTAGCCATGGTTTATCATTATATAATTTATCAAGGTGGTGGTTAGAGCAATCCAATTACATTGAAACTCTTTTCATATGGAAGGTGTAAGCCAACGAAATAGAAACATGAATATCAGGTGTTATATTTTTGTATGTAATATTAATATTATATTTATTATGATATTACATATTTAACACCCACACCCATCATCACTTACAAGTGGAAGCACAACATATTAGAAACTGTCAAAAAGACAAATAATTAAGTATAATATGTTTTTGATTGATATTATTTGTTTACCAATGGTACTTTACCAATGCTACTTTTGATTGGTTGGTGCTCAACTGACCAACCGACCAACAGATTGACATATCTCATTCTAAATGAGACACCCTGGGAGGTATGGTAACTGGTGAAGACCTAGTGCTCTCACCAAGCCTACCAAAGTGGAAGTAAAGATTTTTGCTGTTGACACTTCCTCTCAGTGACAGAGTAAGTATCCTCTGCTCTGTTTGTCTTGCTTTGTGGATTGGGAGCATCATTAGCCGAGATTCCATCAGTGTCACTACATTTTGTCGGCTGCCATCTGCTTCACTCAGTTACAGTAGGGATTAATGGCCAGGGGTGAAACGCAAACCCAAACCCTCCCTCACCACCCATCACTGCTGATCTACAGCTTCCCCCTAATCCTCACCCACCTCCTCGCATCTCTTCAATCTGATAAGTGTGTGTTTATGCATGCAACTTCTAACGAAAACACAATTTCAGGACTTAATTAGTTTGGATATATTGAAAGGGAAGGAAAGAATTGAATTGTGTCTCATGGAAGACAAGCTTGTAAAAACAGCAAAGAAAAGCTAAACTAATTAGCGATTCCGCTCACATTTTATCAAAGAAACATTGCAGGAATTATCACAGATTTCTACTGGCCTCCTAAATAATTTGAAATGAATCGCTTTTAACGCCGTATAAAACACATTTCCGATCTATAATGATTACACTTGAATGTACATCGTGATATCTGTTTGGTAAAGTCAGTGTAATAGATCTAGTGCCTGTAGCAGCTGACACTGAGCCCAATAGTGCGCTTTAGCCACACTGATAATTAAAAGAGGCATTGATCTTATTTCCCATCGCATTGGACCCTCCCCTTCAAGATCCAGTTCCTATTTCCTGCAAGATTTATTTATCACTCACAATGCCACTGGGGTGCTATCATTCACAGTGTAAAGAGGGGAGAGAGCTCTGGAAACAAGTAGAGAGAACAGAGGAAATGGTGCTCTTTGTGCTCCTGCGTCAGCACACAGATGGATGGGCCATTAGTCTACACGGGAGCCCGATTCAAACCTTGATATTAACACAGGTGAGAGAGAGTGCATCTCTCGAATTTCAAATGAGGTCTAATTTTCCCAAGGAAAGTTGCTCGCTGGTAAAATTCTGCACTTTTTTTGCGGTATTGCAAATTGTTTACGGCATATTATCAAAAATGTGTGCATTAATTGAAATTCTTCAGAATACATGGGACATAAAATTATCCGCACCTCATGTGGCTATCACTACTCCAAAAAAAAAAAAACGTACTGGGGAAAAACACTTGAGGTCTCAACTTTTATGGAGGACAAAAAAAAGAACATATATAAATAAAAATGTAGTACTACTTACTGGGCACAAACACTAAAGTCGAGATCTCAAGTTTGAAATGTTTTTTTTCCCTCCATGTCACTTCCGGAGCCCCATACTACTCATGAGACTGGAGCTAATATATTTAGGGATAATGCTTAATTTCTTCTATCCGATGTTGTTGGAAAAGTCAATTAGCATGTGAATCAGGGAAAAAACCTAGCTTTCAGTTAGTGTGCTTAAAGTGGCATTCACCAGGTACAGAATTCAGTGTTGGACACAGCCTCGATATTGTTTACAATAGTTATAAATGGATCGTGTTGGCAAGTTTTGCAGCATATTACACAGCTGACAGAAACCTTGGCTTGTTGGTTTACAATCTACAACAGGTTCTCACGCCAAACTGGTAAAATACGGACGCTTGGGCAGTGGCTGTCAGAGTCAGATACAACGCAAAAAGCACCTTTCAGCTTGTGTGTATAACACACTGGGTAGAGCAGCATCTACTTGGCGTGTGAGGATGACGTAGTATTAAGAGCGACAACGATAGCAAGTATTAAATTCCGCATAGGGAGGTTGGTAGCGGTGGTGTATGGGTCAATCAACACAGGACTTTCTGCCTGGAGACCGGGATCCGTGTCCCACGTGTCACGTTTCCTAAACCCAACTGTCCCATTCTTCTTTACCTAAACCAAACTGTCCCGGATGTCACGGAATTGAACCTTTTTATAATCCCACCCACTGTCAAAAGTGACGCTTATAGTCCTGACCGAGCGTCCGTATTTTACACAATGGGAGTGAGAATGTGTTGCAATCCATGTTCGACTCCAGTTATGCTGTCCATGGTTGCTGAAGATCATCCCAGGATCAAGTGGGTGATAGGTGGGGTACACCATGGACAGGTTACTAGTTTGTCACAGGATTAACAAACAATTTCAGCAGATTCACAGTTACACTGGACCTGATGTGATAATGCTGTGCCAAAAAAAGAAATTTATTTTAATGGAAAAAAGGGCAAGTTGCTCTTCATCAGAAGTTTGCCAAACCACTTTACAAGTGATAACATGTATCAGAATTGGTTTGAGCTTAATCTACAATGACACATCTTTACGTCTCTTGCTATGAGAGTCACAATTTCTGACTTTGAATACATAGAAAAACTCACAAGCCTGAAATCCTGTTGCATTGCTAAGACAACTTCATGTCATAACTGCAAATTGTATTTCCTATTACTGGTTTTCAGTTATTTAAAACATGCAAAATGTACGTATATTGTAAATGTTGTCCTGTTGGATATTAGAAATTAACACATTTTGAGGTTCCTTTGACCCATCCATGAGGAACTCCAGGGTGCCATGGCAACCACTTTAGTAACCACTGGTCTTAATTTTAATTAACGTGATTGTGAGTTACGTTAATTTGACTGGGATTGTTTCTCATGATGTTGTTGTAGATTGGTCTGATGTTCTAAAACAGTTGTGCTTTTTATTCATATTTACCTCATAATATTGTATACATATTTAATTAATATAGCATGAATTACAAGATTTAGGTCATGATGAATTTATTTATTCATGATCTTGTTCAAGTTTTTCTTTTTTGGTCCATAACATGACAGATATCAAAGGCAAATTCACAAAATGGCCTTGCCAACGGGTATGAGAGAACACCAGGCTAATGACATGTCTCCTTTTCATGTCTTTTTAACTCTAAACCCACTCACCTTTTTATACACTTGTGGTGAGATCAATGGTGCACAAGGATAAATTGGCAATTTAGCCATGGGGAATGAATTGGGTGAATCTATAACAAAATAAGGTTGAGAATGTTGGAATTATTTACAATTTACAAATCTGAATTTGTGAAGACACATTTCTGTAAAGTAAATTAACTCAAAAGACACATGATGGTTTAATTAGTCATTAGCTCATTACCTCCTGGAAGGCTGCTTAACCCTGCATGCAACTTCAAGCTTGTTATGAGCACAGTGAATTAAAACCAAGTAGAGGTATGAAATGGGCTTTTGATAGTGTTAACTCTACTTCACAAAAAATGACTTCAGCTCCAAAAAGGGGCCAATTTTGGAACATGCACTTCATAATAGCATTTGTGACACTATGAGAGGCACACATGACTTTGCAAGATGTGAATGAAAAGGACTTAACAGACCACATCCTTTTTCATAACTATATATTTTATTATTGTATAAGGCAGTCGTACTGTAATTACAAGAAGCCGCATCCAGATATAATGCCTAAATAATTTTCACACTGGTGACACGTTATTTAAATTAATACATTTTTTTCTAAGCACCATAGGCTCCCCCACTAAACAAAAGCAGCACATGCAAAGTGGCAATACAATAGAAATGGCTAAGTGCGTTAAACATAGAATCAATAAAGTGCAAATATAGAAACACATGCATGAATGCACAATGGTCAAATGCATCTATCCATGCAATTGCACACAAGCTGCAATTATGTTAATGCATTGGTAATCAGCAGTTAATTAAAATCAATTCAGTGCCTATTCCAGTTATTTTTCAATATGCTTTATTGGTTGTAAGGATTTTTAAATACATCCTGTGAAAGATAAAGAAAAACAGTCTTAAAATGAATGATTGATTATTAATGCAGTTAATAAAAAAATATTTAATTTTTATTAGATATGTTAATCTTTACACAAGCAAATGTACTGTCAGAATTTTTTTTTTTATAATTTCGGGCAAAAAAACTTTCCCCAGGTGTGTCTAAAAACATAACTTTTATTAAAAATGTGTAATTTAGTTTTTAATAATTGTATTATATTTTCCCCAATAAGAATCACTTTCCCTTTACATTTTATACACAGTAAAACTTGCACAACCCAACTGCTCACCTTTAGCAACTTAATACTTATATTACATGTATGTAAAATTCTGTCTTTTCTTTTTGTAATCATCTCTATTACACTGCGCATATTGTATAAGCATGCAAAAACTAAAATAATTAAATCATGAAAGTTTTGAGAATATGCTTGTAGCTAATTTAAATAGATACATATTAATAATACCAGTACAGTTTGCTATTGAACGTTTGATTATTTTTGCACGATGGATAATGCAGAGCTGAACTATCTGCATGGAGCATTGCCTGCAAACACTCTCCATCGTATAACTTTGAAAAGGCAAAAGTGACCCTTCCACCCTTTTCAAGTTCTTGCCACTCAGTGCTGGAGATGTATAGCTTGTTCCATGCTACAACAGCTAGTTTATTCTTAAAGTATATCTACCCATTTTCAAGCCAAGTGCTTTAGCACATTTCAGCATGATTGACATCAGCCACAATGGCTGAGCACACACACACACACACACACACACACACACACATTCAGGGCTGATGAGCACTGACTCTCTGGAGACAGCTTGGTGAGAACAGCGAGGTGGAATATTCATGCCACTGAGCAAGGGCTTGGAATCACTTGAAATGCAGTGAGTGGTGTTGTCAACTCATAATGGTAACAATTACCAAACTGAGGAGGCTCGCTTTTGAAATAAGGTCTGCTGCACCATCCAATTAACGCTAGGATGCTCTCACCAAATTCCCAGTGTTAGCACGGCTGAAAGGTTATCCGCGCAGTTAGGCCCGATGCCCGTGCAATATCTAATGCTACTGCCACTTTCAGAGCCCAGTTGTTCGCTGACATGGAGACGGATCTTGATGCAAGCCAGATGAAATGCGCGTTATGTAGAGAGAGCCGTTTCTGAACGGAGATTGAATTACCCAGGAGCCCTTATAGAGGGTTCATTACAGTCAGGGTATCCAAGATCTCCTGATTCACAGCTCCCTAGCTCTCTTTTTTCCTGTGTGTTTGTGCGCCAGTGAAGCCCACATTAGCAGACTGATGCAGTAAACAATCCTGATGGGCAGCAGTGAGTGTCATCAGGGTGAGCCGTGCTGAATTCATTTATATTATTTTAGTTTAAAGGTAAGATATGAATGAAAAGCACAGAGAGGTGTAATGGGTAAAATGCCGCTTTAACAATTTAAAGTGGTATTTAACCCGTTACACATCTCTGTTCTTTCTATTGTGTTTGGTAGACTGGTCAGTGTATGATTTCATGTACTGTGTATATTGACATTTGGCCATACAGCAATAGGAGATCACATCATCAATAATGTAACACTGAATACAATTTACCTTGGTGTTGTACATAAATTATAAATGTATTTAGTGTATTGGTTTATTCATACATTGTGCTTCATTAGATTGGTGCAGAAAAAAGTCAAAGGAAGGAAGTAAAGGTTTAAGGGATTGCTATTAAGTGCAATGTGCACTATCTATATATATATATATATATATATATATACATATGGACATACACATACAAAGTAGAAAGTACTTATACTGCAACTCACATGTGTGCATTTCAGTGAGCACTCGTCAACTCTTTCCCCCCTGGAGAAAACGGGCATAATGCTGGTGGACCCTCAGCTGTCAGATATAGAACCATGTGACTTCTTAGTTATGGGTTTTTCTACCCGTCTACTGTTTTAGCTGCGCCTGTGAGTTTCAGAAACATTTATCTAAGATATTATTTGGCAAGCACCAATATTATATAATTAGGTCCTCCCTTGCAGATATTTCCCCAGCATGAAGTCAACCAATTTCACCATATGGCAAATAGGTCAGATGCTGATTTAGGTTATGGAAGGCACAGGTGAAGAGTCTGAACTCTCAACGGTGCTCAGTGCAGAGCAATCTGCACAGAGCAGAGCGATCAGGGGCAGTCGCCGACTGAACACCACTCCAAACTAGCCTTTTCCAGCCATTCCTGCCATTAGTGCTAGCTCTATCAGTGCTATTTATAGGGAGCTAACCTTTTGTTCCTGGGCCTCCATCCAAGCACTCTCTCTTTCTGTCACCGAGTGGCCTCCAGATCGCCACATCCCTTCCAGTCAGGAATTGAAAGTGATAATTATGCTGACTCTTCACTTCAGATCCCCCATTGTTAACCCTCGGGGGCTACATGTTACTATTAAATTCGAGCTTTGAGAGGGAATTACATTTCATCATATGTTTCATGCTAAGCTAGATCTTCACAACAACAAGAGCAGCCATGCAGTAGAAACTGGTGCATTATTTTATGGTGCCAATAAAAAAAAAAGGTTCATGCGACTGAAGGACTTTATGAATTATTATTTTTTTTTATCATTTAATGTGGTGTTAATGGTAATGTTATGTGGAAAGAAATCCACAGAAAATGAAAGTAAGTTAGCTTGAGTATTACACAGATCTTTAAAGTCAAACATGGAAGTTAGCCAGAAACCATTTCCGATGTTCTGAGCAAAGTCCTGGTGATGCAGCAATTTTCCCTGGCTTGCTCCGAGTCCAGATGCTTTTGCCTCATAACAGGTGCACTCGTGGATGATCCATTTAATTAATAGACCAGTATTTAAATGCATCTGTTCAGAGGAAGCAGTTGTGTTACAAACAGACACATTGTGAACCAATGACATTTTCACTGGAACAGCAAGCACACAGTATAAAAAGTACTGCATTTTCCGGACCATGAGTCACACTATTTTTTCATAGTTTGGCTGGTCCTGTGACTTATAGTCAGGTGCGACTTCCATATCAAAACATATCTAATTTAACATGATTTTAAATGTAGATTTATACTGAAAACATTACCGTCTACAGCTGCGAGAGTGCGCTCTAAGCTTGTGAAAACTATATGCAGCTCCTAAAGATAACTGAGAAAGACTGAACACAAACAAAATGCCCCAAAAAAGAAAATCTCATTCTGCAGATTACAAACTGCAGGTAGTAAAATACGCAGCCGAAAACGGTAATCGAGCAACAGAAAGAAAGTTTGGAGTGAGTGGGGGACTGGCAAAAAGGTTACTCTTACTGCAATGAAGAAAACAAAGAAAGCTAATCGTGGGCTAAAAGGAACAAGTCCACAGATGGACGCGAGGGGCTTGTCAACAGTGCAGTTATGTCTCCACACCCTGGTAGTTGTTCTGTGTGCTATTGTGTTACGTTAACATACCAGACACCTACCGTATTCAGCTGGTTGCAAAATGTCTGGTCTTGGATTTTGTGAAATACATTTCTAAATTAATGCAACTTATTGTACAGTGCCACTTATGTTTTTTTCCCTCTTCAAGATGCATTTTTGGACTGATGCGGCTTATACTTTATAGTAACAGAAAACATGGTAGGTGCTGGATTACTGAACCACCAAGCTAAGGCAGATGCAAAAAGTGTGACCTTTTAAAACCTATGTTTTACACTGATCTTTAATCATTGGCAAACCTAATAACTACACTTCACCATACCACAGAATCAGTAAAGTACAATTGCTGTTGTCTGCATATGTTTTAAGGTCAATCAGGGCGTTATTCAGCGCAGGAGTGTGCGGATCCATCCCCTGTGTGTGTAATGGGTTTTACTCTCTTAAGACTATAGACTTCATTAGAAGAACAAGGTCATCATGACTCTAGTTCTATGAGCACAAGTAAATACATGCAGATTTCAGAGCCAAGCTCCACAAAACAAAAGCAGGTAAACTTATAGAGCATGTTAGAGGGTTCTGCCTGTATTCATAGAACTGGAGTTTCAATGCATAGCCTCCATTTAGCCTAAAAAGCAAAAGTACTCAACTGTCAGATAAGTCATTTGTGTTAATAAAGGCAGGTCCAAAAAAGCAACTAACCTGCAGCCAAATGATAAGAGGTGTTGTAATCAGGTTAGCCAATTTTATTTGGAAGAGAAAAAGAAGGCCATTGATGCCATTTTCAGCCATATTGTCTGTTGTAAACATCCATCACAATTTAGAGACCGACGTTTTGGTTCAACTTTAACCTGCTGTACTTGAATTGTGCATGCATAGGGTTTTCATGTGTAAATATGGAGTATTACCAACATTTCTGCAGCACTCACTCACAATTACATTTTCTCTACATTAGGAACACCTTAGAGGGCACTATATCACATTTTGTCCACTGAAAGGGCACCCTAGAGGGTGCTGCATCATTCTCAGCTGTAGATTTCTTTCAACCACACTTTTTCCATTCCTTTAAGACCTTTCAAATTTATAGCACATGCCGTTAAAGCAGTACCCAGGCAACACAAAGTATTGAAAATGACACGTTGTGAAATACCCGCATTGTATACAATATAAGTGTTCACAATCTACAGTAACCTATGTCCTTATATTCACACATACATATGTACAGGAGTACAGCATGTCTTAAAGTGCCAAAAAGGTTCATGCACATTCATGTCACACCTAATACACAAACAAGCACGTTCTCATTTTCCACATTTTGAGCCAATATTTCCACATTGGCTCAAATGCATTTGCCATGACTAGATTTCCCTATTTTGCTCAAGTACTAGTACTGTGTTGTGTTTATGCTATTTTTGGTATTTCCTACCCATCATCCACTTCATCACCTCTCCGCCATATCTAAGTGCTGTGTTTTACCACTTGTATTACCATTTTGGGAGGGGGTAAGGAAAGGGAGAAAAAAAACAATAGCACAGTGAAAGGAAGTACAGCCAATACAACAAATCAGCATTACTTGGTATGCATGGAAGAGCTGATGCTATGGTGTTATAAATTGGCTTGTGGCAGCAGGCCAGCAGTGCATTGCATTAGTCAGATGCCCTCAGTGTAATAAAATGCAGTAGAAGGAAAGAATGAAAAAGAATGGAAAAAATGTGTTTTCTGCAGATTGAGATCTTGTTCAGCTGCAGAACAATATATCTGGGCGGACGCTTAGATTAGCTGAGAAGATCGAAGCAGTGGATGCAGGATTACGCTGGACTATATGACATGACATTCACTATAACAATTGATTTCCTCTTGTTGTGTGCATTTAAAAAATGAGTTATTATTTCAAACTGGAAAACCTGAATTTTTACAAATTAGAGAAAATGTAAAGCTACAATCAGCCCTTTATGTAATTGTTTACAGCTGTGCAGAGAACAATATAGAGTACATACTCAGAATGTTAATTTTTTTTTTTTTATTCGGCTGGATTGCACCAAAGCAGGGGCTAGCCATATAAATGCAAAAGTCTGTCACTGAGTGATGAAGATACACAACTTGTCAGTCAAGTTGGAGTTTTTTCAGAGTTGCCAATGTTTTGTGCTGGTAACGTCTTTGCCCCTGCGATCAATCATCTCATCCACTTCCTCAATACACGTTTGTTCGTCTACCTGCAAAGCTAGACCAAGAAAGCCATATTGAATGTTTTTGGTGCCACTGTTTTTTTTTTTTTTCTGTAGACATTTTTCTTTCTGTATATGTATTTTATGCGTGGTGGTTCTATCCCATATGTGTGGAGTGTTGGCACAGTTGATGGATATGAGCACATTGTGCTTGTAGCGAGGTGTGGTTGAGTTAGATAGACAAATGAGTGACGGTGGATGTGATCAGAGCGGACAGGTGTTGGTGAGAAATTAACAGTAAAGTTGTCAAGTTGTAGTAAATGTTCAGTGAAAGTTTCAGTTTGTCCATGAATAAATACTGCAGGAACCCTCTGCAGGAAAGTGCAGGTGTGGGGGGGATTTATTCAGAATACATCTTGGAAAATCTGCTTAGAAATATAGGAAATATTGGATAGGATAGAACAACACAATGCAATTTTGCTAAATAAAACATCACATTCATTATTAATTTCATTTGTTTTTACAAACTGTCTATCCAAATACAATACACATTTTCCATGGGCTCTGATGGAATTATGGATAGTCATAAGGGAACCATTAATTGGTCATGTGACAAGGGCTAGGAAGATCTTTTTTTTTCACAAAGCCATTCAAAAAATAAAGTGCGATACACATACAATAAACTTCAACAAAGGAAACCTTGCTGTACACAGTTTTCCGATAACAGGGAATAGCAATAAAGTGCAATACACAATTTATTTCGTACAGCAACAATTGATCTACACTGAGTTCAATATGTTTTTCTTTCTAAACTGGCTTCAAAATTTCAACAAAGTACACAGTTGCCAAACAATGTGTATTTAAAGTATATATTCCAAATGGAAAAGGCAGCGATTGGCAGAACAGGCAGCAAAGTAACAAACTCTGATCCAAAGGAAATCAAATTTGTCAGACTGGCGGCATTCCTACCCAATTGATTGGTGGGGCGCCAGGGGGGAGCATACTTCAGTGGTGGCGAGTGGCACCTTGGGCCCCCACCTCTCGACATGGCCCTGAAGGTATGTATCAATAGAACAAGCAGAACAGCATACCATGCTAGTTAATTGGCATGCTAACACGTTTTGCTCGCAAAATCAGAAGTCCATTCACTGACAGCATGACAATCACAAATGAGTTATACCCTCCCCTGACCTGATGCTGCATAATAATGTAAATGGCAGTGGCGAAGATAGGAGACAGGAAAGGTGTGATGGTGCAGAGGATGATTGTGTAGTGATAAGAGCACATGAATTATTATAATATAAAGAACCCCAGTTGGGTGTTAAAGTTCAAAATAATATTGTATATGTTCTATCTCCTGGTAATAATCATCACCAGAGCACCTGCAGGCTGTATATCAGCTAAACCACTGAGACTTAGACATGTGCTTCCTAGTCTCCATAGCTTTAAGAGGATGTTCATAAATATCTGACTATAGGAATGAATTATCCCATTAAAAATATCATATTCTGATTTAATACTGGTGACATTTTCCTAAGTAGGCAGGGAGCATGTGTGAAAAGCGATTTGTGTGGCAATTCTTGTCTGCTTAGTGTGTGCTCATTTAAGGTCCTCAGTTGAGCCATGAAAGCCAAGCTAAGTGGACAGCGAGGTAGCATTAAATACTATCTGAGCTTTGACTATTTAGCCATTGTAACGTTAGGTGGTGTTTAATTCAAGTATAATATATGTATATATATATATATATA
>NC_045751.1:14534278-14603822 GCF_008692095.1 Etheostoma spectabile | reverse complement strand
TATATATATATATATATATATTTCACTGTATAGTTTATATGGAAAACCAAGGTGGGAGTATTTTTAATTTCACCCATGTTTAAAAGTGAAAAGTTCTGTATCTTACACTTGCAGTATCTTACCTGAAACAATATCTCCATCATTCAATTAAGTTGTAACTTTCTTGTCTTATTCTTCTCTTTTTACTGTGTTTTGGCCACAAGTGCATTATGCAATGGACTACATTAGCATTTGTTGTATACTGTAATTTAAACACGCCTTAAAACATTTCTCATATACATACATTATGCACATGGTTGTTGACAACAATATACTCCAAATGTAGGAACACGCCTCCAACTTTAGAACACAATAATATTTCAATCTCTGCAGAAATTGTCTTGGGAAGGTATGTATACTTCAGCATTTCATCAGTAAATCCATTGTGTGGCCACAAATGATTGCCTTTCTTCATATTTAGAGCATTGGCTGGCGGCATTCGATGTACACTGAAGGAGTTGATTAGGAACATCTGAGAAAAAAAAAAGAGCTGCACTAACATCATAGTTGCTAAAGGCAATGTTTCTCTGGCTGGTGTTAAATGGGATATTAAAGTAATATACACTTGATGTTTTTTCATTATTTTGAAAATAATTTACTTTCTTTCGTTTTTACCATTTTTAATTATTTTTAATTATTTTTTTATTTTTTTTATCCATCTGGGAATTAAATGCATTTCTTGATCAGTGGCGAATGATGAAAGTAATCACTTCAGTGCTGGCAGTAAACACAACACAACTATGGGATGCATTGCAATCAATATGAACCAGCATTCTCATAAATGCCTGACATCAATATTATATTCAATGCACAATGTGATCTGGCTTGTCTTACATCAACGGATTAAAACCCTTGCTGCTGTTAAATTGCATTCAGTGTTGTGTGTGACCATACAGTACAGTAGTTTGACCAATGTTTTGTTAGAGAGCTCAAACAACAATGTTTTGTGACAGTGGGGCAGTTACAGCCTTTTGCACCAACTGTTGGGTCTTTAAAAATAGTACAAGAGAAAGTCATCATTACACATGTGATTAAATGCTTATACTTATTTAAGCAGCATTGCGCTATTGCCTCTTTGGCTCCTGGCTCCTAAACTGTAAATCTTATGGTGCTATATTTTGAACTATTGGTCAGCAGGAGCCATGGTCCCATTATACAGTATGTGTCATGGCAATGGAAGATACATAGTTTAATTTAGACATCACAGCATTAAAGGCCATTTGGGTTTTTAGCCCCATAACAAACGAATGTTTTAACTTGTTCAATGTTTTGAACTAGTGGGTAGCAGTTATCATGGAAACAGCTTCAGTTTTATTTATGCACTCTGAGGTGGATTTCAAATTAATCCTAAAACTAACCATAAGAAGAAGTAAGTACCTTTATTGGTAATATGGTACTGTGTATATATGTATATTTTCTAGAGGAAGTCCATAAAACTTTTCAATCTCACACATCTAATGTTATTAAATGTCACGATACACACACACACACACACACACACACACACACACACACACACACACACACACACACACACACACACACACACACACAGTAGTGTAGCAGTGCTTATATTTAAAAGATGCTATTTAAAAATATGTTGAATTTACATCTCTTTTAAAGTTTCAAAGTTTAATGCACATAAAAGGGTCATTATGAAAATCTTAAATATCTTGTATGTATATATGTTATTAAATGAAAGCTTCATTTGTATGCTGTAATTTCCAGCTCTTAGCCGATGATTTAGTTCTGTACCACCTAATAAATATCATAAAGTTGATTAGAAATAGGGAAATCCATGTGCAATGTGACATAGTAAATAGAAATCATAATTAATCGTTTTTTTTTCTATTTGTGTGGAGCTCTTTAGTGGCAGTTGAATACACAGCCCTCGCAGACCACATTTATTCTAAGTTGTTGCTGGATCAGCAACTCCAGAAAGCATTCACTTTTGTACAGCTTCACTTGTGTGATTGCACGGCTCCTGATGTACCTAAATATTGTGCAAGCTAGGCAGGCTCAACAAACTTTTGACTCTCCTGAGGAATCCGAGTGCAACCTCATTCTGATACCTGTCACTTTATATTGTGTATTTTCATCCCATTACCCGAAATGTCTCCATTTAATGAATGAGAAAACAGTTCCAAACACAAGCCTTCAGCTCTTGCCCTGGTGGGACTGCTGGCCTTGCTCCATGTCAGCATAGATTTGGGAACTTGGCAGAGGTTTGGGTGTCAGATGGGTAACTGTCCGGATCTTAAACTATTTGAAAATGTAATCCAATCTAAAAAATAAAAATGCAATAAATTATGGTCCTGGGGTTTGGTATGCATATTGAAAAATAAATGATGGTGACTCGTAATTTTCCTAGAGGTATTTGATGAGTTGTGAAATATGTGAATAGCCCAGCTCAGTCTGTTGAAGCTTCACATCAACTTTGGAATGTATTTTTGCTTCGTCCCCCATCACTTATATTAAAAGCACATTTCGAAGAAACCGTTTATAGCCAGTATTAATTGTTTTTTTTCACCTGAAATAGTTTCCTTTTAGGACAGACTTTAAAAATTCCTATCCTTTTGCCAGCATTATGAACCATATTAGGAATTATTATGAAACCAACACACATAAACCCCTAAAGTACACAAACCCCGTCAGCCTCAGACTGTGACAGTTTCAGAAAGTTTAAAAAGATGTGTAACACACACACACACACACACACACACACACACACACACACACACACACACACACTATCACACACATACACACTTGCATGCACGCACGCACACCCACACACACACTTGCACGGACGCACACACACACACACACTTGCACATACACACTCACTTGTTTACCGGATGAGCAATATTGAGGCTCATTAGATTAGTCGTGCAGTCTGCTCCACAGTTATGGATTTATGCTTAATCACCATGGCATCTCTTTTAGCGTTGATTATAATTCCCCAGAAGCCCTTAATTAAACCGTGTGCAGCAAAGGCCTCTTTTTTTTTTTTTATTTATCTCTGAATGAGAGTGAAGCCCTCAGGTTTACTGACCAAGTCTCCCAGTGCAGTGGAGAGCACCATCAGGCCAAGTACCCATAAATTGCTCAGCCCCACCAACGATTTGCTTTAAGTGAAGTCTGCTTATGAGGCACATTTTCTTTTCACTTTTTATTAATACTCTCCCCCTCTTAATCAATGTGTAAGAGGTGTATATTCACAAGACGTTGATTGCTTGCTTTGGTATTTATGTATAAGTATATGTTTTAAACTTTTTCAGGGGGAGATTTGAGATGCTCCTTTGCAGTGTGCAGCGCCCAGTTGACATTCAGCCGATGTAATTTGGCTTTTAAAATATCGAGTTAGCTTGTTGGTTTAATCACACTACATTTCGGTGTCAACTGGGGTGTTTAAATGGCCATAAAGCAACAAGATAAATTAAGGGTTAGTACAAACTATTTTATAAACAACTAAAATGCCATTAGTGTTAAAACTAGAAAATTTTTCAAATTAAGTTTATTTTTCCTGATGTTCCCAATGTTTTCATTCTTTTTTTCAGAAACATATCTTGATTTATTTAAAGCTTTGGCTAAATTTGCAAATAAACGAACTCTAAAGATCTTGAGCTTGTTGAATTTTCAGTCAAACAGCACCTTTTCGAGGGTTAATATTTCACATAATCTGGTAGTTATTGATTCAGCAAATAATGAGAGCAGTGCTCATCCTCTCTTCTATTACTCTGCTGACTGCTCTGACCACACTGACTGACTTTCTGGAAGAGTATGCACTTTTCACTTTCCAGTATGTATTTAAAATTACCTCACACGTGTACAATTGCGACCGCTAATTTGGTGCCTAGGGTCCATCGTGTGAAACATGCACTCGTTGTGTGAGTGCTATCTGACCTAGCAAGCTGTTGCATGTCAAAGAGATTGGCTGATTTTCAGGAATCACGCCAGAAGACACTGACGCCTAACAACGTGTCCTTGATTAATACATCTAATGCCCCAGAACGAAATTAGGTGCACTTATCTGATTTTCTTACCTTTTAAACTTTGCTTTATTATCCCACACACACACAGGCCTTCACCATAAGCTAAGCTGTACACTGAAGGTTTAATGTGATAAAACAAAAGCCTGAGCTAAAGTGCAGCTGACAGGAAAACTGAATATAGCCATTTATTCAACTCAAATCAGCTGAGTTTGTATTTATAGCACCGCCTTAATTGTTTTACTAGCCTGCTAACAGCACTGAATCAGCACCTCCTGGCCTTTTAGTATGTTACTGATAATGCTTTCAACATTTGATGCATAATGCCGTGGAGAGCGAAGAGTGTGCCGGAAAAATAATGCCTAACCTTTCCATTAGGTTACCTAGGAAGTATAGAGTGATTGAAACGCATTAACCGCAGACATGCTGCAATAGATCGAAGCTGAGCCACTGATATTAGCACACTTTGATCCTCAGTGCCGACTGCATGTACCCTTTTCCATTGCTTATTGATTTGAATTATCAAAGAGGGCTGCGTTTCCTCTCTAACTACACATGTACAGTTTTTCCTTGCATTTTCCAAAACTAAAACTGATAAGAACAAGGCCACTCATGCTTCTTCAAAATCCCTTTTTATGTACCTAGTTTCAGTACGTCATACACAACTCAAATAATAAAAATAATACATTTTATTTATAAGTGCCTTTCAAGTTACCCAAGGACACTTCACAAGACCAATCAAAATCATATATATATACACACACACACACATACATTCAAAATAAACACATTATAAAAAACACCAGGAAATGCTAATCTAAAAAGGTGACTTTTAAGTATTGCCTTAAAACAACAATGAGACACATACCCTGAGGGAGAACATTCCAGAGGTTAGGGCCAGCCACACTGATGGCCCTGTCACCCAGTGTGCAGTGCCTGTAAAATGGGGAGTGGAGAGTAGATTGGTATCAAAGGTACGAGTGTGACATTGGTCCTCGTTTTCAATGCAGCTGGCTGAGCCACAGTAACATTCACTATCTTGGTTTTACAACTAAAGTTTAAGTTCTGACCCAAAATACACGGACCCTCGTGATGCACATCCACTGGCATTCAAAGTTAATGTGTAAGTTATGGCCACATCAGTTTGGCTGCAGAGAAGCATAAAGTAGAAGGTCATTTTCTGCATTTATGCATTCCTGGAGTTATGCTCTCTCCAATCCTACTGGGACTTAGGTAACAAATCTCCAGCATAACAGAACATACCATTGTGGATAGCAGGTCACAACATTGTGCTATAGTTGACATTCTGGTGTAGTCTTTTTATGAGTACAGGATGCACTTCATCCTACACTGTACCTTACATAAACTATGGGGTATTACACGTTTTTGGGTAAAAGGCACACCACTTTGAATTGCTGGCATGTTGAACAAAAAACCATCTGAGAAGCCATCATCTGAAATTGTTAGGAGAAGGGCAGGCACTTTCACAAACCCGACAGGTGATTGGATTAACCATCTGTCTATCACGTCCGCCATTGTTGTTTTGGCATGGTGTTATTTCAGTTAGCTTAATAGCTAGTTTGATTTGCATTGAGAGATGATCTTATGGAAGGTTCCCCATACCAATCTCTATGTATGATGAAGGGTATGTGATGATATCGGGCTATATTAATTACAAAAGCCAAGATAACTTTATCAGGATGCATGGTGTCCTGAAAAATAAAAATGAAAATTGACCTGCCTCTATGGGAATTTAACATGGGGGTGTGTATACTTATGCCCCTGTATTTTAAGTAAGAACATATATTTATTTGCAATACATTATTCATTCACAAAGTGAATTGGTGTCCCTAAAGGTTGGATTTTCCTTTTTTTTTTTAATCAAATCCTTAAAATCAATTTCCAAAAAATGTTTTTTTAATTCATCTTGCATGTGTGTGTAAACTAATGGGGCCACTGTATATGTGACTTAATTTTAGTGTCTAAAGAACACTGAAAAATAAGTTTCCACACAGGAGCAAGCTACTTGTTTTTTACAGAGGGAACTCAATTTGAAGAATGTGACGTTTTTAAATGTATGAAATGACACAAGTTTCCAATGTGTTATCACATTTTTTTGATTGACCCATAGAGAGAAGAGAGGTCACGTGATTGGTCCCCTTGTGTGTCTTTCATGTGTACTGGAGTTCAACAACTAACGTAACTGAAGTTATTCAGACAACTGACAAACGTGCCTGGCTTTTAAAGGGAATGGTAGATGGCACAGTGATTGGTTTATTGCACGGTATACCCAAAACACACCTATGAATTAATGAAGACACTAAGTACAACTGTTTTGAAAGATTTTTTTCAAAAAATAAATAAAAATGTTGTTAAAATTTTGTTTCTTCTACTTGAAACCTTGTTGCATGCAGTCTCGGCTTGACAAGCTAATTTTGATCCATTTATATTGCATTTGTATTTTAAATCTATATTATTACATTATTTACAATACAGAGCGTGTTTGGTAAAGATTTTTCTTTTGGGGGGATAACAATCAAATGCAGAAGGTCCTGACCCCCCACAATTTCCGCCTGTGTATCAATCTGCATGTTCTTGTAATGGTGCTGAGCTCTGCAGCATTCTTTGTTAAAGTAGCGCTATGCAGTTTTGGCAATTTTTTTGCTGTTTTTCCACTTCCAGGTCTCTCTACAGAGCTCCACCTACAGGTTCAGAATAGGTATTTGGCAGCTTCTATGTTAACTTGTGTCTGACTCCACGCTCAGTCAGTCCACCGTTTCCACTTTCACTGTTCCTCTGACAATGTTTTCCTAAGTTTCTGTTCTTTTTTTGCCGGCTCCGCCATGACAATAGTGTGAAAAACTCTATCGCTAGCTTGTTATCCGGTTCCTGAATGGGCGTATGTGTGCAGTGTTTTGAAGCAATTTGTTACATTGCAAGCTCAAAGGTGCTAGGAGGGAGCAAGACGACCACCTTTCAACGCAAAAAGTCATATAACCATTCCAATGACTCCGAAGCTGTTAAGATAAGGTAAATTAAGCTAAAAAAACTGCCTAATTCCCTTTTAACTACACTAATCCACCAAGCCCATAGTGAATACTCTGCTGCTAAACCCATTCTGTAGTCATCCCCTTAAATAGTACTCAAATACCTTGAATACTACGTACTCTTATCTGTCCTTATTTGCCATAGATGTTCATCTATCCATTGTCATGGTAATATTATTCATGAAACACAAACACCAATAATTATAATATTTACAGCTTCTGCTCCATGCTTGTTATTGTCTCATCACAGGACATTACTAAGGCACGCCACAGAATCTGATATGATGGATCAATTCATTTCCAGTATTGTGCGGTCAACGGAACAAAATCAAACACAGGTGCAGTATCGGATGAAGAGGTATTATCATATACACATCAGTAGAAAGTGTAATGAGAAATTTAAGCCCTGATCCAACAGTATGAATCGAGACTAGCAGCGTAAATGTTTAGGCAGCCCCAATGTAAATACAGAAACTGATTATGGGCATCATCCCCAGAAGCAAACAAACAAGAGAGGCATGCTCATGGTAACACCAGAAACAGAATTGAAATACTATAAATCCGTATGGTTTATTTTGCTTTATAATTTTTGTTCTGCTGTGATATCACCATCATGTGTTTAAGGGGGGAACAGGCAGCTTACAAGATGTAACAGCATTCAGGACATGGTACACAAGCCGTAGTGTCAGGTTGCATCAATGGTTGTGCTTGTGAAGCTGTTCTGTTTTACTGACCGATCAAAACAACACACCCAAGCCATTGGGATGAACATGTACTGTACATATGTGCTGTCTGCTATAGAAATCAACCAGGTACCATTAGTACTGCTGTATTCCCATTTGTCCATATTGTACCTAAACAGCATATAACCTTCCACTTACAATCAGAAGAACTTGTTCTTTTTCAGCTCCGCCCTGTGGTTGCTATGGGCAGAACTGCATTTTCGCCGCTCCGTCCAATGTACTGACGCAGTCAGTGTGAATGCATGCTTAAGATAAAGCAGTACCACAGGACCCCCCCACCCCCAAATCTAAGGGTTGTCCCCCCATTGAAATA
Source organism: Etheostoma spectabile (assembly GCF_008692095.1). NCBI lineage: Eukaryota > Metazoa > Chordata > Actinopteri > Perciformes > Percidae > Etheostoma > Etheostoma spectabile. The sequence continues at coordinate 14,595,688 of NC_045751.1, read as the reverse complement.
TCATTAAACACATGCTGTGTATTGTAAATAACGTAATGATGTATGCTAAAAATATCTGTGTGAGTAGTAAAACAATTGAAACCCCCAAAAACGCTTTTTAAGTTTAGAAACATGTTTAGTCCCCCCTCCCTTGCCTCACAGTGGTTTGGTCCACTGCTTGCTTTGCACACAAGCCCGGCCGCTCCGGCTGAACCCAGGAGAGAATGAGAGAACATAAGCTACTGGTGGTTACGTTAGTTGTGGAATGTAGTAAGTAGGCTGTTCAATGCTAGTTCATTCACATTGACATCCAATGAAGTTGTTCTTTTCTCAAGTAGAAATGATGCTGAGTAATTAAATTAAATTAGTCATGGCAAAAAAAGTTTGCTATGTTAGTGTAATATAATGTAACTTTACCTAGCTTGTTTAATAGCTTGTTGGACAGAAATGCACCCACTACAACTAACGTTAACACTGCAATAGGCCTGCTCCAATCTGTTTGTTGTGTGTGTGTGTGTGTGTGTGTGTGTGTGTGTGTGTGTGTGTTGTGGGTGTGTGTGTGTGTGTGTGTGTGTGTGTGTGTGTGTGTGTGTGTGTGTGTGTGTGTGTGACCTCAGAAGTGAGTTCATGCGGGGGAGTCTTCAAACTAAATTCACCATGGCCCTGGTGGAGGTTAATGTTAGCCCTCCCATCTGCTGTTTTCTAATCATCCCCTGTTATCTATGAAAAAGGAGAATGGAGGAATAAGGTTGTAGCTTGCAACAGCAATCTTTTTTCATTTACCCCTTTGCTCTCCTGGCCGTTTCACCATCATTTGTGAAATCAGCTGTAGCAGCAGGAGGAGAGTTTGCACAAAATGTACTTCCTGGAGTGTCTTTTTCATGCCGGGAGGAGTGGAGACGGCAGCGGCAGCTGAGGAGAATAAGTGAGAGAGGGAAAGGTAATGAAAAGAACAGTTGGAAAGCTAGCTGGAGATGGCCCCTGAACATTTGTCACTCCAATAGGAGTTGTTTCTGTTGTGAGATTGGATTTTGGTTCATTATTGTTGTTTTGCAAAAAGGGGGTGTCACTCTGCGCCTGAATGCCAGCACAGCTACATGTAAGTAGCTGGGTGCAATGCTCTCGATGGGAAAAGAGGCCGGGTTCTCATGCCATCTCCCTCGTACTGTATCCTCATGGGATTCCAACAATAATATGCGAGTCCTGCCTTTTTCTTGCTTCATGCGAGAGCACAGAACGAAAGCAATCTAATTGGGCTAATTCTGTGGGGAGCCATGGTGATGTCACACTACCTTATTGTTCCTACGGGGACAGAAATAGGCACATGTTGGCACATCAAGTCACAGCGCTTCAATACATACTGACTGGACAACACACAACAATGCAAATAACAACCAGCAATCATATTGAATAATATCATGCCAATAAGAAGCCAGTTCTGCGTCAATTGTGCACATGCGTTGCTCCTGAACTAGTTGCTGACCTTAATTCTGTTTGTTTTGTTCCTATGTCACTTTCAATAGTTTCTTAAAAATGTCCTTACACCAACTCTGCGGGGAAAAATAGCTCCTGTACTTAATTCTGATTGGCATTTATATGTGTGAAAATGACTTAATAAGTCTACTGCTTCTGTACAGTATATCCCTCCAATGTGTTATTCACCCCGCAGCACTTTTTTAATCACACTCTCTATTTTGCCTTCTGTCTATTTCTCCCTCCACCCTCCGTTCTCTGACTTCCCCTGTTTCCTCTTGTCCTCTCACTGGAGAAGCCCTTGGCTTGAAGCACTCTTGAGAAAATGAAGGGGGCAAATATACATGTGTGATGTTCAGAACTGGATAATGGTGCACTTGTTCAATGTAATTGGCCTGGAAAAGCACTGTAATTTGTGACTCGAGAACCCTGACTTGACTTGAGAAAAATGTAAATGTGCAGCCGAGGAGCCCCTTGGTTAATCAGTTCCCACAAAGAGAATACTTTAAGTTCATTAGTGTGACATTTGCATATTCGCCCTCATAAAGGAAGAGTTAATCCCAAATGAAATAGCATGTTTCTATCATAAAAATTGGCTCATTTCATATTTCCCCCTCGCCCCACATAAAATTTGTTTGTGTGTGATCATAGTAAAACATAATGTCTCTCCATAAATAGTCAGCTTTCTTTCATGTTTTATGTTGTAATAAGATTTTATTTACCTTTTTATACGCTATACAATAATAGGCCTACTGGATGATATTTCTTAGAATAATAAGGCCTTTAAACATTTTAAACTTGTTCGGAATTGTTACTTGTTGAGCAAGGCCATGTCTACAACTTAAAAAGCAACTATGACACAAAAAGAGAGAATTAGATCGAGACCGCAGCATGAGTTCTCGGCAGTAATAATATTGCACAAAAAAACAGCACAAATTGACAAAGAGTCTAAATAGAGCGAACAAAAGGAGCGTGTCCATGAGGATTAAAGCTGAACAAAAAAGGCTAATTTGCCAGTTGATAATAGACATCTACTTGCTAGATTGGGGGCTTGAAGGCTATGGGCAAAAAGGCTTTGGACAAAGCGATCATAAATAATAGTGAAATAAAGAAAAACATTAATTAATGAAGCTTGCATAGTGTAACCCGAGTTCTGTGAGCACAGGCAAAGCGCTTTGACAAGCTCCCTGGTCTTTTCTATATGCTGCAATCTGCATGTATTGATTTTCAGGTAATCAAGACAGATACCTATTAACTAGTAGCTCTGTAACGCTACAGTCATTTTTGGTTGGTTTGGCTAGACTTGGCTGTGTAACTGGCATTAGTGATTCAGCTTGCAGAGTTAAGGTGGGGTAAAACAACAAAATAAGCCACGTTGCCTAATGATTTATTCAAATGTCTTACTTTGAAGACTTGAAAACTCAATATACCATTAGTCCATAATTACCACCTACCAACCGCAGTGGCTCATTTTCATCAAAAGTTACATAGTCAAAATTTGAGACATCACAGAGGTTAATAATATTAGAAAAATGTAAATGCGTTGTCATATCAACCGAAATAGAAATGGATTTTCACTGGGAACCAGAATCAACAGGGCTGAAGCTAGGAAGTTTAAAGTTCTAAATGATCTCACCTTAGTGTAATGACTCACTAAAACGATGGCCATCTCAAATGACTCATACATTCAATCCATAAACCTGCAGTAACACATTTTACGGCCACGTAGGGCAGCAGAAACAAACACAAAATTGAAAAGTTATTACCGTATAAAGTTGCTATGGTGAACTTATTAGCAGAACATTTCTGTGACTCATCAAGCAGCAAACGCAAAGAAACATGTTTTTCTTTGGTTCTGTCCAATTGAGGAATATTCACTTTTTTTTTTATTTTAATTTTTTTTATCACTATCGCTTACTGAGAAACATGTCTGGCTCCTTTGCAGCGAAATGCTCCACTATTTTTTCACCAGCTGCTAAATTTACCTGTTTCCCATGCGGAGCCAGGTGGATATCATAAAGTTTTCTTAAACCTTTTTCTCTGAAAACAGCTGGTTGCTGCACCTGCAAAACTACACTGATGAATCAAAACAATTTAGTTGCTGGTCATAAATCTAAAACAATGAGCTGAAAGATGTGAAAAAGCTCTGTAATGCTGAGGGGAACTGTGGAGATCTATTTCACTTAAAAGTAGACACATACTGTTAATTTAGAAATATTTATCATAACCGTACAACTATCCCATTACACCTATAGGTTTAATGGGATAGTTATACGGTTTAATAATAACAACAAATAGCAGATACATCTATAGACTGAAAACTTTTAAAATCATCTTAAACTTAATTGTACAGCTCAAAGCAGTGACAACACCATCCCATCATAGTTTTTCTTCCTTGATTGAGCGCCAGTGTGAGGTTTGGTCTCAATTTGGCTTGGCAGTGCTGGCAGTCTCCCAAAACATCTCTTTGGGCTCGTCAGCCCTGGATTCCTGGATGTTACCCACACTGCAGGAGGAAGTGATGCGATGGTGGGGGAAAAAGGGGTTGACAGAGTTGAAAACAAAGCCATCAATGTGATTGGTTGTCTGGACAGAGGCCAAAGCTAGGACAGAAGGAGGGAGGGAGGTAGAGACAGAGATGGAGGGAGGGAAGGAAGATCAAAAAGAGGGAGGGGGAGATTGTCATCAAGCCTTTTAAGTGCCCTCGGGAGGGGTCAAGAGGATGCCAAATCTGTGGGGCGTCTCCGTACTGGCTCCCAGCATGTGTGTGAATATCCTTCTGTATACCTGTCTGTGCCAATCTGTCTATGTGTCCTATGTTCGTACCTACACTCTACATGTGTGTTTGGTGGAGTGCATAATTGCCCGCAAGGGTATGAATGCACATACCAGTCTGTATGTCATGTGTGGAATGTGTCCATGTATAGTACGTGTGTGTGTGTGTGTTTGTGTGTGTGTGTGTGTGTTTTTGTGTGAGAGTTTTCATGTACTTACGTTATACGTGATGTCTGCCACTTGATCTTTTCCGCCAGTATGAGCAATTTTCGCAGCAAATGGTTGACTTTGATCACACATTTTAGTTGAAGATTCAATTATACCATTAAGAGTATATGAAGAGCTCAATCCAAATGGATGTGGAGAGGGCTGGACAAGCCAGTCAACTTTTTTTTAAGTTAGTCCGAAACCTTGGTAGACCAATCAGCGTGCAAGCGCCCACTGAGAAAGAGTGGGTCAAGGTGTGTACAGTGCGGCTACCGACACAAGTGGAAACATCATAGGTAGGGTCAGTTCTCTTTGACATCCATCAAATCCAAACAATTCATTTCATTTTCATTAGTGACAGTATGTGCACAAATTAATTTAAGATTAGGCATATTGACCTTTTAGGAGAACACGTTTTTCAATAAAAATCCTTGAAATGAATAGTTTAATTCGGTGTCAATTGACAGAGAGCATGCTTCACCTTATAGTACTCATTCTCACGCAGAGCTTACTTTTCATCTAATGGAGTTAGTGCTGCACTAGGATCTCTTCTCTCAAATTTACTGAAATCTAATTAAATACACGGGGCCATGCCCATGTTTTTGTCTTGATGAATTCTCACCACTCTATTTCGTATTTAATAACACAAAGTGGGCATACATAGGGTAAATGCAACACCTACATTGCCTCAGAATACATTCGTAACGAAATAGCCTCTGCAATAAACTTTTAAAATAAACCCACTGAAGTTGTTGTGTTTATCACATTCACCATTTTTGCTAAGCATGTTACCATGCTATCATTTGCTAATTAGCACAACATTAAAACACCAATTACAGCTGAGGCTGAGATTGGAAAAATTTAAATTTTGACCTGCTCAAATGTTAAGGAATCACCAAATTATTACAATTCATCCTGAAGGTGGCATCGCTGTCTGAACCAAATTTTTATGGCAATCAATCCAATGGGCTGTTTGAGAGCTTTTCACACTAAACCACACATTACAACCTGCACTTGAGTTGCAGTCAGAGGGATCAACAAAGTCAATGGGCGTCATCCTCTGGGAAACTTAATCATGTGGACCCAATTTTATAGCATCCACCCAATAGTTGTAAAGGGGTGGACTGAAAAAGACATGTTGCTTTGGCCATGCTGCTAGCAAAGCTAAAATCTAAATGTATGACTCAATTAGCAAACATATTGAACACATCCCCCGACCAGTCTTTTTATTGTATTATAAGAGCACATGAACTACCACTATTGCTCAACAAAGAAGTTCTCTGAGACAAATCTGTGATCAGCAAAACCAATTTAACCAAAATTTGAAAAGCAAAACTAACCAAAATTACAGCAAACATTCCTTTTGTGCAATGTGTGATGCATGCGCTTTCTGGCTTATAATTCAGTGCAAAATCTGGTTATTTCAGAAGAATGTACCTTTTAAAAACAAAGTAAAACTAAACAGAAACAAACGTTGATCTAAAAGTGAATTAGCACAAAACTAAAAGTACTTAACTAACCAAAATTACAGCAAACATTCCTTTTGTGCAATGTGTGATGCATGCGCTTTCTGGCTTATAATTCAGTGCAAAATCTGGTTATTTCAGAAGAATGTACCTTTTAAAAACAAAGTAAAACTAAACAGAAACAAACGTTGATCTAAAAGTGAATTAGCACAAAACTAAAAGTACTTAAAAAGAGTAACCATACATAGATAGATGGACAGTATCTTTCTCTTTCATAGTGTGTGTCCTCTCTACACAAGTTAACTTCCTCGCATCATGACAGTTGGCTCGCTGTAGCAGCTAGTCCATATGTGCTGTTTCACCACAGAGCTCTGACATCTCCTGTCATAAGGTTAGTCACCATAAGCCCCATCATGCTACTGTCCCTGCCTGAGGTCATGCCAAACAAAAGTGGCAATTCACAGCCAAAATGGGTTTGTGCTCACACTATGCATGTCCTTTCTGCCATTTTCACCTTCTCTTGTATTTTTCTGTTTGTGCTTCTGCCAGTCTCTCTGTTCCTTATTTCTGGCATTATTCCATAATAATCAGGATTTCCAGTCATTGCTTTTTTCTCAGCTTTTTAAAACTTGATTTTCATGCATACTGGATGGATACTGCAATGTGATTGACCACGGTGAACATTTGAAACACTGCAATGGGTAATTTAGTCAATGCAATCCCTTCTACTCTAATCAGAATTCATTACATTACATTAGACAGAGGCACCGTCCAGCCATCCATTTGTCATTTTCTGAGAAACAATGGGCGAAAAAAAGACGGGAATAAAATAAGTATTCACAGCAAATTAGTTTAGCCACAGTGAATGGTGGCTATTTCCATTAAGGGTATTGTAATAAAGAAATGGTTATAAAGCGGCAATGATGAGAAGTGTTTCAAGAATGGTTGGAATAAGAGGAAAGAGCAAAACGATCAAAAAAATAAGAAATACACACAAACATTAGGGAGACAGATGTGGCCTGCCACGCGCGGCCTCCAACTGTTCATAATGAAGGGCATTCACCGTTCTGTTCCGGCTCTCCCACTGTCAACACAATTCTTTCACACTGGGCCTCCTTCCCTCCCCCTGCCCTCCCGTCTATCTGTCCCTCGCTTCCACATTTCCTTCTCAATCCCATTTGGGGCAAAAAAGGACATAGTGTGTAGAAGACATTGCGAGAGAGAGATCTAAAAAGTAAATTGAAGGAGCAGATCTGCGGGACAGCTTGGAGACCAGCGTGGGGCCGTGCTTGTCACTTCGCCTTCCACCCGTCCCGTCTACTGGCAGGGGCTTGTGTGCGCAAGGGCCCCAACTGTACCTGGGCATCTGCAGAGCTCCAATGGGTGGGTGAAGGGAGGGTGGGAGCACCACAGGCCTCAGCACCTCTTTAGCAGCCAGGCAATCTGCTCTGTGAGCCCCGTTCTGCCTGTTGGACTGCGGAGGACACACACACACACACACACACACACACACACACACACACAACACGCCTGCCCACCCACTGAGGGGCATGGTCAGAGCTGAGGCAAGATGGTAGATGAGGCACAACAAATACATGAGCTGATGCAGCCTAAACTCACTGATGTACTCTGATATGCAACAGGGGCTGTGTGGAAATATGGTAGAGTAGTTCAACTTATTAAAAATCTACAAGTGGTACTTTGAATAAAAAACGTTTCTGTGTTTACAGTAGGAGGAATATTAACATTGAATTGTGATTATAAAACGGAACCACTAAGCTACCAGCTCAGCACTGTAGGTTGACCACAGAGTACACACCGCCGCCCAATAACTTGTTGCCTGCAGTCATTTAAATGACGGGAGAACAGCAGAGGGGAAACGGTTTTGATCATGGCGGTACAGGTACGAAGCGGTTTTCGGCCACAAGAAGGTGCAATGATTTTGCTGTGCCGCACTACTTTGTTCGGCGTACCGAACTTCTGGCGGTAACCACCTATCTTTGGTCAACCGCTTACAAAAAGGCTTTGCTTTTTTCAATCTTGCAGGTTTAGACAATTGTCAGGACGGTGTAAAAGTAGCTTTAAGACTGTTTTGCCAAAGAGTCTGCATGCAAACTAGTTAACAATGAAGCCAGCAGAATATTTAAATAAGTAATGGTCATGTCATCTAACATTTGAAATAATGTGCCAAAAATAGCCTAAGAGTTAAACTGTTGAAATAGTTACTTCAAAAAGCCCATGTAACAGTTAGGCAAATAATGAAGTTGATAGATAGCTATAGTTGAAAATAGTGACCATTTGGTTGTAATGGTTAGTTATAATAATGGATAAACTGGGCGCCCGGACAGATCAGTTGGTAGAGCGGGCGCCCATATGAAGAGGTTTACTCCTCAATGTGGCAGGCCCGGGTTCGACTCTGACCTGCTGCCCTTTGCTGCATGTCCTTCCCCCTCTCTCTCCCCTTTCATGGTTTCAGCTGTCCTGCCAAAAATGAAGGCCGAAAACTTAAAAATAATCTTTAAAAAAATATATAATAATGGAAAAACAATTGAAAATGTTAGCTAACAAATGAACAGTTGAAATCGCTCAAGGTCATGAAGACAGTTTTGAAACAGATAGCTAAAAGTAATGGATAAAGATTTTAAATGCTTAGCTAAAGTAATGGATAAATGGCTAGCTAGACCTAATGGGTAAACTGTTGAAATAGCAAAAAGTAATAAATAAACGGCTGATAGCTAAAACTATAATAAGGAAATGGTTGAAACATGCTATACAGTATGAAAGAAACATCCAAACAATATCCACTTGTATGTACTGTTATGTATTTTAAAATCCACTTTAAAAGAAATCAAAAAGTTTGAAACATGACAGTTGGTGTTGATAATGTAGGCCTCTGTGAGCTCATCTGATTGGGATGATGGGGTCCTAAAGACAATATTGAGAATAACTCCACACAATCTTGCAATCAAATTAATTAAACACATCTAAAACAAATATCCTGCAATTTCAAAATTCAGAGCTGGAGTAAAATGGATTACTTTTTTTTTTTCGTCGCCACTGCTGTTCAGGCCATAGCAATTTGTGTGAGAGTTAGAAACAAAACAGCCCAAAATGTGTAGCTAACTAGCAGTTGACATCCTCGTATGCCTTGAGGTCACCTCCTCCCACGACTCCAGAAGGCATTCTCCAGACAGGCACGAGGCCCCCCCCAACACCATCTCCACCCGCCTCACTTCCCATTCCTCAGTGGAAGTGCTCAGGGCATCTGAAGTACGGACTGAACAGCTGTTTGAATTAAATCTGCAAGAGTAAGTCTAGATGGGGCCAGGTTTATTGAAGCGATGTTGACTGTCAGATTGATGGAAGACAAGGGGGAGATGGCTCGGCTTGTTACAGGCAAAGCCAAACTTGGTTCTCTCGCTGTTAGCTCCTGTAAATCATGTCCGTTTGAGAGGGAGATTAGTTGTTGTTCTAAAGACATAAGTACAGTGTGAGCTTAGAAGTAAAGCTGGCCAGAAACACATAAGCGTATCCCAAACTCATACTTGTTTTTTTACGGAAAAATCCATACATAATAGATATAATTTCAATCCATAAATGTAATGGATATTGTTGAGATAATGAGATACTACACTTGTTGGCATTGCTGTCTGGATTTTTGTTTTTGTTTTAGTAATCAGTTGATGAGCAATAAATTAGATCACATAAATCATTAAAATGTAATCTATGTAATCTGGTCAATCTAATTACAACATGTCCTTGAAATCTCACTCATACATAGGCTATGTATTATACAATGAGGAACAGATGGATCAATTCTCTGAATTTAAAGGAGAATTTAGAAATATTGAGGTAGCACTGTAAATTCCCCCACGGTAAAAACATGGTAATAGTGAGGTAACAGTATGAAAAGAGAGGTAATACATAGGTAATAACACGTAATTACCAAGGTAATAACAGGGTAATAAATTACAGTAATAATACGTAATACTGGGTTAATAAGGTGATGAAAAGGTAACACATATAATAACTCTTAATTACCAAGGTAATAACAAGGAATAGTTTGATGTAATATGTAATGTATAATGTAATATAGTTATGTTAATTTTGTAATAACATAATATTAATGACATTCATCCACCCTTTATGTTCCAAATATTTCCCTTTTGTAGACGCCTTTTTTTTTTGTTTTTCTGTTATTTTGAAAGTGTAAACGATGGAAATAAAATCTAACTTTTTGTGACATATTATACGAATGTCTAATCTGTCATTTGATGCCTTTTAGAGATTTTTAAATTTTTTTCTTGGCTTCTTTGTGCACATTGATACAAATTTTTACCTGGGGTGCCCAAACTTTCGAGCCCCACTGTAAATAACACATACAAACCATAGTTGCATTGCACATTTGCCGTAATAAACCGTATGTCTTAGTGTGCGCGGGCAGCATCCTGTTACAGCTTGCATTTTAATAACTGCATTTGTGTAGTAGCATCTGCAGCAGTGTGTACAGTCAGTGTGCATGAGTGTGTATGTGTAAGAGGTGTGGGCACCGATCGTGTCTCACCAACTCTTTTGAAAGTGACTCTGACAGTTTGGATAACAGTGCTACCCTGCTTCCTCACTGCCCACACACATATAGACACACAGACACACCACCGCAGTCACATTGCCTTCAGATGGCGGGCTTCTCAGACGCCAAGTGTTAGGGGCCAGCTTATAATTAACTTGCCTGCCAAGTGGTATTATATATCATCAAGGGCCTGACATTGGCCTAGAGGAAGTCCAAAAAAGTGCTATTGTTCACTGTCTAATAAGGTCAATGCAGTGGCATGGTGAATTACAGCTATTTCTACCATTTAGACAACAAATGCCGTTAGACGTCAACTCCTGCTTCTCATGTGGAACTTTCTGGGCCTGAAGGAGGAGGCAACCTGGTATTTGCTGAGCAGAGTCAGAGTGCATGTGTCACAACAAAAAATACTGTTCAATTATGATTTTCTCACGGAAGAGACATAAATACACAGAGATAAGAGAGAGAAGAAGGAGTACTAGTGACTTTCAAGCCAAATGAAGGCAATTAATGTTGCTGTTTATCAGCTTGAGGCAGAGTTTTCCTCTTTTTCAATTAACTCAGTGTGAGCACACTCATGCGGTTTGATGAGAGCCTTATCCATCTAAGTGGACACACTTACTGTACACATGCACTGAACTGTCTCCTTTTGCTTATGTCTGTCTTCTCCTCCAAAACCACATCGCATGCTACACTATATAATAAATCTTTATAAAATGTTGTTTTGGCAGTTAGTATACAAGAGCTGAATGTAGGTTACAATTTTGTCCAAACAGGAAAATATACAAAAGGTGCACAATCAAACAGTGACTTTGGCAAATACAATTGTGTAAACTGTAAGGAGAAGCTATGCATAACTTGATTGCATGACATACTGAAAATCCTGGGTGAATTAGTATCAGAAGATCAAGGCATTCACAATTGTATGTTGTTTTGTAAGAACGCCAATACCAATATATATTATATGTATGTATTGATTATGCCAAGCTTTCAGTCACAAGATGACTAGGTCACTACTGTTTGTATTTTCTGGCCCAGTGGTTCCACACCTGTCCACATGGTATCCTCAGAGCTGGCCAGCTCTGAAAATCACTGTTTGTGTGACCTGTGTCCAGCTATCCAATTGTTAAAGCAAAAGATCAATGGCCAAGAACAAGAGCCTAGCAAATGAGAAAGGACAAATGAATAAGTGGGCTTTTAGAGCTGCTCGAAGACAGTTTTTTTTTTACCTTTAGGTAGAGCAAGGCTAGCTGTGTTTCTGTGTTTCTGGTCTTTGTGCAAAGCTAAAGTAATGGACTGTGGCCTTATATTTACTATATATATGACAGTACTATTGAAATTCTCGTTAAACTTTCCACAAAAATGAGAATAACCACACATTGAACTATTCCTTTAAGATTGTCCCTTTTAGGACTTTTAGGCCTTCAATTCCACCATGCTTGCTGTCTGTAAACTGTTGTTGATTGCCAATCTTATACTGTTTTCTTTACCTGATCTCGACGGCCCCTTTAGCGTGATTATGGTGGAAACAACTTTTTATATCTACCTGTCTTGCTCATTAAGTTTGCGTTTCGGTTTGGGTCCTACCGAGACACTACAAAGCCATCCCCGGGGTCCATGCATTACAGCACAACCCCCAGCACTTACAGTAGCATGGAGGATGGTTTGATTCAGATGTGTACTCTGTGGGCAAAGTTGTGTCTGCATAGTTTCGGGGAATTTGTGCTGGTGAAGTCAAAGACAAAAATATTTGTGTGATTGACATATAGTTGATGGATTGCATTGGATCTCATTTTGAGATCAGGTGTGTCATTTCCTCATGAATTGGAGGCAGGATGTTGCATGACAATAAATTGAAGAGATTCTAAGAGGCACTAAGCTGTGTAAAGTTGGTCAGAAGGAGGCTACAGTTGTCCTCACTGCCTCCCTTCTGTCTCTCTCCTCGTTCATTTGGATGGTGTAATAGGGTTGAGGCAATTGATTGATTCCCAGCGACAGATGGCATGTACCCAAGTCGGGCATTTCTGCCTCTATCCAATAATGCGGTGAGTTTTCCTGTTCTATCTAATTATATTACATTTTTGAGTGTGTTGCCCCTGTTATGTCTAAAGTTGTTTGTCTTTCAATAAAGAAAGAAAAATATTCAAATATGAGTGTGCTGCTGCCGATTGAATGTACACCGGCCGTTTCTATCAAGGTACATGTATTCCATCTGGAGTCCTTAACTCTTTTTAATCTTGGGAGTTAAGGCATTAACCCTTGTATGGTATTCTGAAATTGATCCATTTCAAAGTATAACTTTTATTCTACCGGAAAATCAATAGTCTTACCTTATTTTCTGTGAAAAACATGTCTTCCTGATTAAATTCAGAAAATTATTCTGGGTAGGTTTTTTTCATTGTGGATTTTTAACATGAATTAGAATTGTAATTGTAACAATTGTTCTAGTAGAGACTGATTGCATTCCCTAAACATGTATGTTCTCGCAATTGTTTGAAATTGAGATAAAGGCAATGTTTGTTAATAGATTCTGAAGTAAAATTTTATTTCTGAATTGTTTTTAAAACCCCAAATAAGTCACGGGTCAATTTGACCCGAGGGATACGAGAGGGTCCCGGAAGTGAAGACAATACAAGGGTTAAGGGCAATAGGGATTTAAATTCTTTCCAGCTAATATTACCATTGCATACCATAATTACACACAATGGATTAAACAAATAATTTAAGTTGGGGTAGCTGTTCAAGTTGAACGTCACCTCAGAAGGTGTCACTCCTTTAAAGTAAACCATTGATTGAAATAGTATATTACCTCCAGTAGATGTATGTCCCTTTACATACAACTTTGCTTGAATGCACATATTTGTGTGATGGATGCTCAAGGCACACTCAAGTTGTAAAGATCTTTCTAAGGTGAAGAGGGAGACTTTAAGCCAAATGGAACAAAATGAGTGGAGTGGGTATTGCAGAGTCTAACCTTACTCCTTCTCAATTAGAGTGTGAACACAAATACCTCAGTCTCAGTCACTATTTCTGTCTCTTATAGCTATACCCCCATAACATTATTCTGTTCTAGAATTACAATAAACTAATTCCTGCCGGTTTCGCACAGACTATGAATAATGGGAGTGACAAAAAGGGTCGCTCAGCAGCAATAGTCGTACAGGCTCCGAGCACTGTTTTGTTAGGCATGACTAGCTTTTGTAATTACGTTTTCCCCGTAACCTCCCCTGACCATGTATAGCCCAAAATGGCAAAATTCAAATTACTGAAGTATAAAATGCATTCCACTTTGCAAAAATAATCACAACCAAGTCTATATAAATGGTAGGAGACTTTGTTTCTTTTCATGCACTGACCATTTAAGTAAGTAATAATGGGTTCTTTTTTAATCAACAAATTGACTGCATTAATTGCATTTCACAGTAGATCCTTTAAATCTATTTGACTTGCTGAATGTAAGCCAATGCAATGTCCTGTCAAAAAAAATAGTATATACTAATTTTATTATTCTCCAGTCATGGTATATTCTTATCCTTTACTTCAGGCATACTAATTTGCTTATTACAAATTCATACATTGTCCAATTACATGTACTATTGAGAGAAGATACATCGCCTGACTTAGACGTCTCTAAGCTTGCTGTAAAACATTTTATTACTCTAGGCCTTTGTGCTTTGCACCAAGGCATAATAACCGTTAATGGTTATTTCACATGGTGGCATCTTCACAACAGAAATGTGAGAAAGATGTCACCAAATCCTGATAAACTTATCTAACAGGCCCTAATTACCTCAGCTTAATGAGTTACAATCAACAGATCTTACCAGCAGTCTCCTAGTGGCATCCTGGAACCCGTTCGGTTCAGAGGGTGGAGGTGGGGGAGCACTGTTCCTTAATGAATCTCAGCATGGAGCCCCCCCAAAAACAGAACACAGTGATTAGAAGCTTACACAAACACAGAAAAGGCTGCAAACAGTGATTAGTATGTAATTGTAATCCTGTAAAGGAAAAGGGATCTGTGTCGTTGAATCAGTAATAGAAGGAGTTAATTAAGAACAGGGAAGCACATAGAGAAAACATGGAGGGCAATGGTCATGAAAGTACAAGAAATAGTCAATATTCTTTAATACTTATTTTAGTTGCTGAAAATAATTGCCACGTTCTTACTTTGCTGGTGAGCCTACACTTTGACTGAGCCAAACAAACAGATATACATATATTTGCTGTTCATAAAGTCTCAGCTAAATCACAACTGACTGTTTCCAGACTTGTGTCCTTTCCTGAATCCAACAGAGGATATGCTAAAGGAAGTAAAAGTTAAAACAAAGGGTAGCCTTGAACAAATTATGTCATTCACATTGTCTCTGTTCTCTCTGCTCCTATCTAAGGCCATTGTGGGGTCATTAGACTCTCTCTGCATGTGCTTAATCAGGGTTGGTCATTGCTGACAGGGTCAACGCTGGGTCTCTTGCCCTCTAACAGGCAGAACCGCCTACCCCACAGCCTCATTGGCCGAGCTGTTTCATCCCCTCTGTCTATCAAACCGGAGCGGCGGGGTCGAGTCGGAAGCAGTCCGAGCAGAACATCTAATGATGACAAGGGCTTCCTCTGAGGCTCATTAAGAATATCATCTGGAGGAGACTCCCTTAAAAGCACATAAAAGCCACTGTCTGGATGTACAAGCAGCTGAAGCATGTTCTCACCGGGATTACGGGCCAATTTACCAAGTGTGAACTAGAGCAGCTCATGCACAGGCCCTTGAATCCCTAACCTCTCTGCATCACACAGTAGTTTCAAGAACTAAGAACTGTCGACAGACAGCACTTATAGACAGATACAATAGTAAAATGTTGGTGTCTCATGCAAATGGAACGCTTCAACAAAGCGGCGGAGTGTCGTGACTTTGGCCATGCTGTCAGCATAACAAGACTGTTGCCCCCTGAGCCCCAACACACCCGCTAGCTTCCTCCATCCCTCGCTGTCTACCTCTCTCACTCCCCCTCTCCTTCTGCTCTTGTCGGCTGAGAGTCAAAGTTCTCCCTTAATCAGCACAACGCTCACAGTGGCAGGTGTTGGTGAGCTTTTTTTTGGCATCTTGATCACCCCTCGGGGATCGCGCCGGCCTCCGATGCTAGGAGCACAGCAGGAGATGTCATCGGGAGGAGAGCCACCCACGGCGACGACAGAATCAGGCAAATTGCTCTCTCCGCAGCGAGAGGGAAAGGTTAGGGCCACGGGATTAATCCGAGCTGCACAGAAATACAGTAGGAGGTTAGCCAGACGCATGTAGCTCACCAATAGCAGCTTGCATAAATATGACTCAGCACTAACAATGTGGCCCACAAACAGGAGGAGGGTGTTTGTGTAAGAAAGTTGATGTTTTTAGTGCCCCCATTGTATTATGAGAATCTATCCTCATTGGTGTTAAGTACAATTTTGAGGTACTTGTTCATTACTTGGGTATTACTTATTTTTACAATACTCTATACTTCTATTCCACTACAATTATTGCTGTAATATACCTTTCAGAATAGCATTTAAAATAAATAACAGATAATACGCTTATAATATAAAATGCCTTGTTAAAGATTCTTTTTTAAAGGGATGCAGATCAATTGACATTGTTTTGTTTACATTTAAAATGTAAATGTGCCAGAGTTAGCAAAAAATCTCATTTTTACCTGTAGTCCCTTTTATTAAACCATTGGTTCTCAACCTTTTTGGCTTGTGACCCTTCACAAAAAAAAAGCTGTGTCCAATTGGGGCTCTTTCTCAGATTTCCAACAGTTTAAATATTTTCCCTCCAAACTTCTCAGGGGTTTTAAGTCCAAAAATATATTATTCTTTGTAAGAGAACTTGATTTATCTGGTTACCCTCTGGACACCAGTGGCCAAATGTTATATAAAGTAGTATAGAAAAACAAGGCCCTAAACACCCACAAAGGTGTTTTCAGTTGATGTGGCTGTTTTGACCCTTTCCCAGGACTGTGTGGGTGTGGTTAGACTGATTGAATGACATCTTCCTGAGTCCCCTGTTAGTGCTGTTGCACCTGTTAGGGCAGGACAGATGACAGCTTTATCATTCTTTTTTGGTAGAAAGAATTTGTGACCTAATAAGCTCCCATCTAAGCGCTGGCCCAGCTTCAACCTGAGCAGAGTCTAATCAGACAGAATGACTGAAAACACCTGTGTGGGTGTCCAGAGTTAACAGCTGTCATCTGTCAGATGTCATATTTAATACTATACTATCAGTCACAGGATTTTTTCTCTTCGTATCAATGTTTACTTTTGATACTTTAAGTACAAGTTGCTTATTATACATGTGTGATTTGGATTGCAGAAGTTTAATTTACAACTGATTTCTTAGCTAAAGGGTAACTGTTTTTCTTAAAGAAGTCGATTGCACCTTGCAAATCTTTTATCTTTATTTCTATCTTGCATAATCTTTTACTTTTCAGTCACACAGACCTTCCTCTGGTGAATTCTGTGTGATCAAAACATTGTGATATAAAGAATTTGCAAGGCGAAATGGACATTGTGTGGGACTTTTTTTAACAAATATTGCTGGTAACCTTTGCCTTTTCCGACGCACCTGCCAGAAAAGAGGTGTCGACTTAAAGGTTAACTACCGTTTTTTTTCAACCTGGACACTATTTTCCTATGTTTTATGTTTGTGTGACTGGTGGGAACAACAATCCTTGAAATTGGTCCAGTATTAAGCAAGATCGCTGCAGTCGGCAGCAGCAAAACAGCTTGCAATGTAAGTTATGGGGCAATTGCAAAGCTTGAAGTTACCCTCACAAACAAATTAGTTTTGCAATTGACAGACTCAGATTAATATTTTAAGTGTCGGACAACATTAATTAAAGGATTCTAAGGAGGTGGACCTTTCTGTTGAAGAGTAAGATCCTTTATTTAAACATAAAAACATCCGCAAAATCGTACATTGCTAAACCCACCAGACTCCATGTAAATAACCAATAATTTTAGCATCATGAAATGCTCTCCATTCAAAGTCAACAGAAACAAAAATAAAACTATGAAAGTCTATTTTGGGTCGTTATTACTTTTCCAACCATCACAACGCTAGTTTTGGTTGAAATAAACACAGTTTACCGATTTACATGTGAAAATATGTTTGCTCCATACACGCTAAAAGCATTGCTTTTTAAATAGTCTGGTGGGTTTAGCGCTAGCGATTTACAAGCTGTTTCTAGTTAAACAAAAAAGGTCTCAATTAGGTTTAGGTAAAGGTCAAATCTGAGTCCGTCAGTGGCAAAACAAGCCCTTTTGTGAAGGTAAATACAAGCTGGACAATGGCCCTATTATCTTACATTGTAGCTTGTTTTGCCGCTGCCGACTGCAGCACACTTCCTTAATACTGGACCAATTTTAAAGATTGTTGTTCCCATCAGTCACTTAGTCACAACAAAATTGGAAAATAGGGTCCAGGTTGACATAAACAGTAGTTACCCTTGAAGTAAACAATGCTGATGAGCTACAATTGATGTATATCTATATGCTGTATGAGGGAATCTAGCCTGCAGCATCATAATAACTCTACTGTGGATTGAATAAATATTGGTCATTGGAGCGATCATCTTTTTAGTTATAACACGGTGTGCAGATGCATCTTCACTTCACTTAATAGATCCACATCTGCTTCCCTCCACTCCCATTTTTCCGCCAATGTTGACGAATATACTCGCATATTGAAGTTGGGCTCCACGTCATGCCTCAACCCATCTTCAGACCGCACTGCTAATTCAAGGACAGTCTTAAAGCGTTTGTGCTTCATACGTATGAAGCACAAACGCTTTAAGACTGTTTTCACCTGAGCAGTTTTGTTAATGACTATTGCCATAAATTAAAGTCGGAAAATTACATTACGCAGGTGATGTTAATACTCCAAATGTAGTCCCAATGTTTTAAAAGTTAATTTCACAGTACTGACCACCAGTGATTGTCAAAGGGCAATGGCAAAAAGTTAGCCGTGACAACTGATCCCAGTACATTACTTTTCAGAATAATCTAACTTTTTTGGTTTTAAATAAATTGTTGTAGTTACATTCTTGGCTGCAACATATGTCAAGTGCAAAATATGTAATTATGTTTGTGTGTTATGTATATACCTTCACTTTGTAACCCAGACTGTATGGCATCTCTGCATATCTACATGAAAAAATACTCAGCTGTTGACTCAGAGAAGCATTGTCAAACGGGAAATGGCTCAATTTGCTGAGTACCGAGTACAGGTCGGCCTATCGGAGCTTGAAATGTAAGCTGCCCAGGATGGTGTCTCTAAGATTCTATGATGTTGCTGTGCAGACTCTGCAGAACACACTTGCGCAGTGCTGTTTTGCTTACAAGGTAAATTGTTGAGCATTTAAAAGTGTTATGAGGCGAGAGAAGCTGATTTTGGGGAGCTCCTTCCTGCAGCTTTTGCTGGAGAGGGCTCTGTCATATTCAACTATCAAAGTGTATGCATCAGCAATCTCTGCTTGTCATGAGGGCTTTGGGAGAGATTGGTTTCTAACATCCTCTCCTGAAATATTTCCAACAGGGCAAAAATGTGTGGTTATGCGTTGCTCTGCTCCTCAATGTGAACAAACCCAGGTTCTGTCAAAGGCCCTTTGACAGAGGAGTCGTTGAGGCCCGATGGGCAGATCCCTTTCAGGTTGTTAATTAAGACAGCATTGCGGCTGTGCTTGAGTTTTTTGTATGTGCTTTTGGTCCGCTTGTGCTGCATGCTTCTCAGGAAGGACCTAAGAGGTGCCACACTCATGACCAAACCTTCATACGTAGCAGCTTGAGCCATTCAATCCTATATCCCTCAGAGAAGAGAAGGAAAAGAAGATCCATTATGTCTTCTGTGTGCTGACAAGTTATTGCAAAACTCATAGCTACAGTATACACAGCAGCTTGCTATCTGTTACAAGAAGAGGGTAACCTCTGTCTACGTTGGCATGGAAAGACTCTGCCTTTGTTGCTCAAGTGGGGCATAGAGCATGACGGGGATTTGTGTAAAAGTGTCATGGTCGAAACCCTGATCATTCTTTATTTTCTTCTCCTGCTGTAAGATAGATTCTGTACGTATTGAATAGTTAGTTCAAACCGGTTGGGATCTTTTTTTTTTTTAGCTTTCTCTGGGTTCTTGATTAGTACAGACAAAACAGACAAAAGACCTGAATGCCCCCACACAACCCCTCACCTCACCTACACATATATTTTCTACTAAGTTTAGTTTCTGAATGCCATACCTGGCAAGAAATTTGTCTCTTCCTGTTGAGTACTTGACCTGTGAGTGTGAAGCACTGATTATGCACTGCTACTCATAAAAGCTGCATGTGTTGGCTATACTGCTATCATAATATCCCACTGATCAGGAAGAACTGGTCCTCACAGGCTTATTTGCAACAATGTGATCATTGAGGCTGCAGTATGGGGCTTTTGCCCTGTAGACCTAGACTGGGTAAACTCTGCCCACTTTGCCAGTGATTTGGTTTTGCCCTGCAGCTCGATCTCGAAACCTCCACGTTTAATTCCCATGCTTCAGTTCAACGTTTTTGAGGGAACCAATCACAAACTGGCTTATCCACCTGGCACGCTATTGGCAGGTTTAGCACAATGACGATAGAGAAGCGATCAAGCAGCTTAATGTTTACATTCAACATAGCGGCCACCGAAGCGCAGCAACCCGTTTGTGCCACTGTCGCTTCTACGTCACCCGGATTGTTGGTCTGATTGGTTGAAGGACTATCCAATTGTGTACAGAATCATTTGAACTATGCCCGTTGGTCACGCCCCATGTGCAGAGAAAATACAGAGCAGACTCCCCAGACCAATGCTCAATCTCAAATCTATTGAGCTTGGTCTGGTGATAGCCAGACTACTGTAGACCTACAGAGCTTGCAACTTCTGATTAATACATTTTTGTATTTTAGCTCTGTAAAAAATCAAAGGTGGAGATTTCTCAGTTGAAGTTTTTTACTTGTTGTTGAAGACTTTTTGATGGCGTTTCACCAATAGGATTGACTATTTGGTTTTACTCCAACTGGCTACAATACGCAGCTAGTAAATACGAAGACTTTAGAGCCATGCTAGCAGACTTAGCTAGGCAAAGTGATGCTTTGAGTTAAATGCCAATGTCAGCTTTGCAAAATGTTTGCATTGACAACGGTCATGTTTCCCTTTACAAATCTGTGTGCATATTTTGAACCATTGCCTATAGATTGAATAGAGGAAAAGATTCATGAAAACAACAAAATTCAGAAAAAAAGTTTTTTTACGCGGTGGTTCTTGCCTTTGTCTTCCAAGCTGGATATTCCCGTAATGTGTCTTTGTCAACGGACAGCATGCAACAGGCCAATACTCATAGACATGAAAGAACAATTGAAACTTGCCAAATTGAACCAAATTCCATTGTTTTGTTTCTGGTTAGCAACTTCTACTTCTTCTAGTCTGTTTACGGTCAGATTAAAGCCATGGCCCAGTGCCAACACTAGGCTTGGCTCCAAGGGCTACAATCTGCATAGCTTACAACACCCTCCTTAGTTATTTTCAGTGGTAGTTATTAATGTGTTGTATTTCGGTCTGGGCCAAAGTGGTGGACTGACTGCACCATACGCAACACCACTAGCATTATTTATTAGACTTTTGGTTTGATGGTGTGGGGAGTTTAGAATTGGGGGGTGATAGACAAACTAAAGACCAAAAACATCAAGGCACAAGACAGGAGCAGACCTATACTTTTTACTTACTTTTCTCTCATCGGTTGCCTTGTGGCTTCACAGATTTATTTGAGTGGGTTAAAGAAAATGTGGGTCGTGTATTACTGGCCAAAACAAATCTGGAGCTCTATCTTGGGTCTTCGTCTCTCTGCCCTCGCTCTTTCCCCTCATCTGCTCTCTCTGTCTAATTAGCTTCTACAGCGAGTGCAGACTGGACAGGGGCCTATGATGCCAGATGTTCGAGGAGATTTTACCCCGCAGGGGAATGTTTTGTTTACTACAAGATGAAAACAGCTTTCTTGCCTTCACTTTCCTTTTGGGGTTGTTTATGAGCAAAACCACATTTCCCCTCCTGCTCTGGTTGAGTTTCAGATGCCAAGAACCAGTTGATATTTCATCTTTAAGTTAGTTCATTTAAAAAACCTGTCAAACTAGAGTGCCATTTTTGTTTTTTTTATTTTTACTTTGAAATGTCAAAACAGGTATTGCCATAATCTTTTGGATAAATAACACAGTCCATACAATTGAAATCTATAATAGTTTCTTCTCTGTTTTCCCCTCATCCAACATAGCGTGACAACCATTATCCAGCACAACACTTATCACCACAAAATTGACATGTAACCCATTTATGGGATGATTAATTTAGCTTTGGTGTGGCCTACCGGAGGATCAGTCTTAATCAGCAGAGAGAGAGTAAGGGAGAGAGAGCCTGGGTCTGCACGTCAGCCACTACAAAAAAACAAATGAAGACACTCGGATCAACTCCATCTGCATCTTAGACTGATTCTTGGAGCAGGATTAGTAGGCCGGGTCGATGCGGAGTGTCAGTGTCGGGTGTGTGATTGGACAGTAATACTCTCACACTCGTCAGCATCTTTGGATCCACTGAGGTTGTAATTGGGTAGTGCTCTCAAGACTCAAACAACTGATAAGGTTGATTACTCCAATAGCATTGAAGGGCAGTGGAGGGGTTTATAAGAATCCGGCTTCGATGAGATGAACACAAGAGGATCTCAAGTTAATTGTGACACTGAACAACTCAAAATCAGCATTATGACTGTGAATCTAAGCCAGTTAGTCATTTTTAATCCGTTAAGCAAGGACAAAAAAAGGTATCAAAAGCAATCTGCCTAAGAATAAACTGGATGAGCAAATTTGGTAACAACACGCAGACCTTTTTTAATCATTTCAACAACATCTTGCATGTAGGCAATTTATTTAAATAAGAGGGAGTGTGTTTATTTTAATTCAGGAGAAGGTTGTTGAGCTTTTTGGATGTTTTTTGGTGTGAATACATCTGTTTGCAAGAGCAAAAAAACTCTTTTAAACTCTTTCAGTACACATACCTTTGCTTTCTTTAGAACCTCACCCACCTCATTCTGGTCTTTGGGAGAGAAATCACATCAGCATGATGTCAAATCTGCCTTTGTGACATGCCAATCCAATTAGGATGTTCTCGTTTAGCTCCTTTTTCCTAAATGGAGGCTTTTGCATCTTTTACAAGGATGATGTGCAGTAAGAGGCACATTCAGTAAATAGTGCGGCCCTCGGGCTTTCTTCTGGGACTATTCAAGCTAGGTGGCTAATGAAAGAGATCCATAAAAACAGCAGGGAGCCACGAGGGAGGCCATGTAGAACACAAGCACAGAGTGGCATGGGGTCTCCTGGGAAGTGGGACAAAAAGAAAGGATGATCCTTGTCAGATGGGATAGGTGGTGATGTAAAGGCCCAACAGAATTGGTTGTTGATAATTACCCTGATTGGTTCTAAAATGGATAAACTCCAAATAACCCATTTTTAAAATGAAATGCAGCTAAAGCGTGAATAAGTTTACCTTTCTAAATAATAAAGATTGAGGTCTTTACTACAATAAAACAAATCCAAGAAACAAGTGCAAGAAACAGTAAGTAAGATGGGTTCTAAACAACAGGTTAGCCAAATCATCTCAACCACTTGAAGTAAAACCAAAAGTGAGGGCACCTATATTATCTGCAATACTCACTGGTCCACAGTTAACATGGTAGATCAAAATGAATCCAGGAAGGAGGTCTGTGAACTGATGAATGATTATAAATGACAGTTTGGGGTACATTTTTACCATTTGCATTCTTTTACTCTTCCGAATTGGTTTATTTAAAACTTGTTCGATCACCTGCAGTTTGCCTCATTTAGGCAGTACCTCTATTAAAGATTAAAGTTGGGAGACTTAAGAGAGACAATGGTCAAAATCAAAACAGTAGAGGCCAAGATATCCTGACTTTTATCTCCCTGCATGGATCAAGCTCCCATTTTGTAAATACATAGGTTGACCTGCATGTCTAACATTTGGCTGAGTGCTCCTTTAACACAATCCTATTATTGCAGATTGAAATGATGACCAAACTATGACAATTGTAATGAACCAGAATTGTCCTTGAATTAATGTGAGCACCAAATGAGCGCTGGGGTTTAAGAAGTTAATTTCCAACACATTTTTAATCTTACAATAGTGTTTGGTGTAGGTTTGGTGCCCACCACTAATGAGTAGCTTCACCATGTCTGATTCTTGCTAAAGGCTCCTGGTCATTTGTGTTGAACTTTGACTTTTTTTTCTAACCACAAAGTTTTTTGGAGTGTATATGGCTGGGAGGAAACCCAGTAGACCTCAAATTATCCTCCTCCTTTTACAGGCTCTTTTCATCATTTCAGCTCTCTTGCACACCATTCCTTTACTCTTGGACATTTTACCCACAGTTATATCTGTTCTCACTTGCACATTATTTTCTTGCTTTCTTCTTCTTCTCTCCTCGCTCCGGTCCCTGCTTCTGCCAATTTCATGCCAGGCCAGTCCTTGGAGAATCACCAAGGGCATTGCAAACAATCAGACGACTCTTCCCTCTCCCAGAAAAAAAAAACAAAAAACTTAAGTTCTTCATAATCAACCATTTACTTTACTCTCTGTCACAATTAAAAAGCGAGATGGAAATTATTTTTTTAGACATGGCTCTCATTTCCTATTTTGTATTGCACAGTTCAAGATTATTCATCTAAACACAGCGCTGTGCATTCTGTTGCCCACAGCTATTTTCCACATGGGCAACCGTGAAGTCATATTGACACTAAACATATGGTCGACCCTGTTTTGAGATACACTTGCAGACTCCCAACGTTTCACTTGTCTTAATAAATAATACCATGGTGGATTCCAGCGTCTGGAATCAGTGTTTTTTTTTAACAGCAAAAACAGTGTCCTCATGCATGAATTAACGCTGTGCATTTCCATTGGTGCTGGGGAACACAACGGTTTGTAATTTCATTTGCAATATTATGAGGGAGGAACTATAAAAGAGAACCGTCCCGCTTTTAATAAGTGGCCCGTTTTATGTTGATTTCCATTTCAGTCCAGCAGAGTACATCTCAGCACAGTAAAAAGGTTGAAGCATTTGAGCAAAATCAATGATATTTTACGGTACTAAACCGCCAATCCTTGGTTATATATCCCTTTGTTATTGAAATGCATCTCTTATAGAGGAGCCTGGCTTCATTTTAAGACTGGAGCTATTCCTCTGTGCGGTAAACGGAAGAAACCTAATGCTAAGTGACAGGGTAGGAAATGAAAATAATGAGATCTCACAAATAGAGTTTGGACAACAAACCGTCCACTGCTGCTTATAACAAAGGAGGTATTCCTGTCCACAGGCCTAATTTCAGTGACCTCTGAGTTAGGCAGGGGTAGCTAGAGAATGAGACCCAAGACGATTTGTGATTTGTGCATGAAACAAAAATGTGTTTTCTTGTTTGTTATTGAAGGTCATATTGAAGAGCATGGTTGGATTTGTGTGGTTACCTGCATGCCGAGCTGTAGCTCTAAACAGCAACCAAACAGGAAAAGCTCACAGTCCAGTTTTTTAATTTATTTCTTTTAAATGGGACCATCCACATTGGATTGAGCAGAAAAACAAGACTAATGGTGCCAATGATACCCCATCAGAACTGATGGGGTAAAATCTTTGTAGACGCTTGTTTCCCTCAAATCTTTCCAATGGTGGATTTGAGGGGCTGTGTTGCTCGAATTCTGTAACTTTCCGAAACCGACAATCTGACACATCCACTTCAAACTGTGCCGATGTGAGAAAGGACGCTGGGTGTTAACTACCTTTTTAATTTGTTGTAAAAATATATCTTTCTCTTAAGTTCCATTTGAGTCTAAGCACACGGCGTGAAGCGCCATGCGCTAGTGTGTTGATGGCGTGTCCAAATCCTCTTTTTCTAGTTTACTGGCGGAATAAAGGGTTTGTGCGCTGTTTCAAAAGTGTTGTACTTAGTGTCTTAATTAATTCATAGATGTGTTTTGGGGGTAACATGCAATACACCAATCAGAGTGTCATTGCCCATTCCCTTTAAAAGCCAGGCGTGTTTTTACCTCGCCGCAATGCTATTATGATGGCTGATTTGCACCGTAATATTTTTTGATAACTGGGTAGGTCTTAAACTAGCAGAGACGCTTGCGCCTTGCTCTCCGTCGGGCTTTGTGCTGCGCCCGGTGCAAGATATGAGACATGGTGAACCAATGGTGACTCCATATGAAAATTTGAAGGGATCAGTGAAGTTATAATGGTTAATTCAGATATAAACTGAGGGGGACAGGAATGTGTCTACCAAATATCATGGGAATCTATCAAAATTAGACATTAAAATATATTATAATCACAAATGTCAACCTCATGTTGACGTTGAATGAAAGGTCAGGGGATTACCAAGGTCAGGTGGATTATTCCTCTGAGGATCATGAATAACAGTACAGATTAGAGGTGAAAATGGAAGATCCGGTGGCCAGAGTGGCTCAGTGATAGAGCATGCACACATGTACTGAGAGGTTTATGCCTTGATGCAGAGGTCCAGGGTTAGAATCCGACCTGTGATGAAGACCTTCCCCCTTTCTCACCCAAATTGTCCTGTCAAAAAACAAAGGCTGAAAAGCCCAAAATAATAATCTAGAAAAGGAAGATCCGATTTCATAGAAAATAATAACTACAACTTTTGATGTGTCTGAGGATGTGAGATCTGGTTGGAGGTAAATTATAAATTCATGCAAACTTTTTTTTCTTTTTTTTTCGTACCTACTACTTTAGTTCACAAACATGTTAACTGACATTTTTATATAGGCATTGTTCTTTTTGCCTCCATTAACCAAACATCTGCCCTTCTTTATGACTTTCGGTGTTTAATGAACGTTCCTGAAGGATTCTTTTCACCAGCCCAGCTGATGAAATGTGATGATGTCAGTGGATTGTGTTTTCTTTGATCTTGACGACTCATAACTCTGAAACCGTATTAAGGTTGATTAGCAGTTTGTTGAGCTTGTGCTTTTGTGTGCATTTCTGTCATGCATAAATCTTGACAAATGGCCTCTTGGCGCTTACCCCAATATGCTCGATGTAGTACACACACATTTCACAGCTCTGCGGCCTCCGGCCTTGATGATTAGCTCGCTGTGTCTGACTTTGGGAAACTTAAATGTTGATTGATAAGTAGAAGCCCAAACTGAACATATGAGTCACTGAAAAGAAAAAACTCATGAGCCATCCCTACTTTGCTATTAAAAGCAGGTGAAGTTACATTATTTCTGTCACATCTGCTCATATTCAGATATTCCTAATTGACTCTATTTTTTTTGCAAAATCCAATCACCAAAACCAATTGGTCGTAAATGCCTCACTATCCCTGTTCCCAAGTTACTACACTTTCAAACAGTATAGAATTTGCCTCATGCAGCTGACATTTGCAGTTCAAGCTCACCCCAGAAATGAATTGTCCAATGGGAGAAATTTGATTTACAGACAGGTTTTCAAATTAAAATTTGATTTACTAGATACAAATGACATACTGTAGCAGAACATATACCCCAAAAACTAACATTAGATAACATTAGACTATACTCATAACATAATTCATCTTTTGTTGATTTGTTAATCCAATAGATTGGCTTGACTCTCAATCTAAAAAAGCATCAGCTCACTTTTCCCTCGTATAAGTAAACAACCCGAAGACTTTAGACAATGGCATCGGCCTTGCTCACCATATGCTTCTCAAAAGTTTCCAGTCAGTCGTACCTGCCCCAATAACTCCAATGCCAACCATAACTCCATCTTGAAATCTACTTCAGCTAATTAAGAGAGGAAGACATTGGTACAGTAAAGGTCCGAGGGACAAGGAGCAAACAGAAAGGTGCAGGTTAAGTGACAAGCCAGATGGTCTGAGTTTAGAGCCAAAGTCACTTTAGCTAGTTGGACTCTTTTCACCTTCCTCTGTCTATAGTGTACTACAATTGCTGAATAGGCAAAGAAAAGCAAATTGCAATACTATACTTTTTGAGGTCAGTTTTGGTTGGAGAGGCTGTAAAAATGTTATTGGAATGACGTTGTTCCTCTACTCTAATAAAGGTGGAGCTGCATTAAAATCCCATTTAAGTCAAAGTATCATCAGCAAAAGGTGCATAAAGTGTAAGTACTTATCTGTAGAAAAAGGGTTTCTGTGTCTGATGTATTTGTATTATTATATTGTTATACTGATGCATTAGTGTGACCAAAATTTACTATTAAAGCTGGCTGAGGTGTAGCTTTAAATGTTTTAACTAGGCCTACTTTATATATGATAAGCAGGGCTTGACATAACTTTTTTGCTCAACAGCCACTGGGGCTAGTGGTTTTTCAAAGCTTTTAGCCAGTTAGCATTTTCACGATCCACTAGTCTGTGGAAAGTTAAGTTTTTATTCAGTTGTATTTGAATAAAGTTTCTACAATTAACTTGAAGAACCAGATTATCAACCCTTTTAAATGTGAAAGAGAACTGAAAACACCGGAATAAAGACTACATAAAATATAACAATGCAGTTATCATATATTTAGCTTTGATATTGTGTGTAAAGCTCCTTTTTGTATGAAAACATACAACCAAATAAGATACACACATAAAAAGCGTAGTTTCTTATTGCATCGGCTAGGTGGTGCAGGGGTGTAGAAAATTAGTTGAAAGTAAGCCACTAAGTCACTAAGCAGCCAGCACACGCCCTCGGTGACAGGAAGCAGAGGACACAGACCAAGTGTCTTGCTAAACTGTCCTGCTGCGTGCCCTCTCTGTCCTTCTTCTACAAACCTATACATTGCCTCAGCTTGCCATGTTGTTGAATGGCGCTCCGGGGAAAATTTGAAGAAATCGCCGTGGCTTACTGGCCTGATGTGACGTACGGACCACCGTATTCCGGCCGGGGGCTGCTGCTGCACACTGGATCACAGCTGTGCTCCTGTGTTGGGGCACAGTGGTACAGTACTCCAGCCACCAGTGTTAAAATCTAAAGACATGTAACACGCCAAAGTGGCTATCCAGAGTGACTGTATTACCTGCCACTGCCAAAATCTACCCGCATTTGGCGGGTTGGCAGGTACTAATGCCAAGCCCTGATGATAAGGTAGGCCCATTCTAAAAGGTCACCCAAATAATTCTAGGGATTAGTTAAATGGCTGCAAAGTTATGCTACATACATTTGTATACATTTCTCTAATATTTGCTGTCATATGAAGTATTGGATAATTTGACCTCTTTGGGCGTCATATGTGAAATGTATATTTGGTGTAACTGGGAATAAGCCACCGACATCTGAAACATAACCAGGGATCACAACTAGACACTGTTTTGTAATAGGTCATAGGCTGCTTGTCAAATCTTTAAAAGTACACTATTTCCCTGTGAACAGTGGTGAAAGAGGAGAAAATGGAAATACTCAAGTGAGGTACAAATACCTCAAAATCATAATAAAGTACATGAGTACACCTCTGTACAACTGGTCCTTTTTTTTACAAAGAAAAGTCTCATTCTTGCAGTGCGTCATATGCCAAGACCATGAATAAGTGTTGAGCAATAAGCAACATTATTCTAAGCTATTTTTCCAGCATGTCTGTTCAATTTGTTACCATTCAATTAATTTCCTTAGTTTTGGACACAAACGTTAAGGTGATAACCATTTACCCCCTGCAGGTTAAGCGAGCAGTGAAAATGCCGATTATGAATCATGATTGTTTAGAGCATCATAACTAAGTCCTATCTTCCAGGAATATTTTTCTTTCAGATTTATTATCCTTGTTTTTCTCTTCTGGTGTTTTTTGATTGACGGCTGAGAATGCGGTTATATGAAGTCCCTGACAAAAGTGATCAAAGTCTTTGTGCTCACTATGATGGATTACCTAAACTAAACTCCATTAAGTTTCTGGAAGTTTCATGTTTGTACCAGTGAGGTTATTGTTGAGAAACTAAATAGCTTGAAAACAGGGGAAATAAACAGATACCCACAAGCGAGAATGCAGAAAAGGACAGTCTAGACAAGCTGCAAAAACCCATAATCATGTTGGCAAGATGCAGTAAATGGGAGGGCAGTGTCTTTAAAGCAGAGTGAAAACTCACTTTGCATATCAGTATTGAACACTCTCACCCTTTCGAACAAGCTAAGTGCATTTTATTGGCAAAGTTTGCTTTAGAGATGAAATCATTCCACCGTGTTCCTGTGCAGTGCAAGCACTTTCTGCCTGGTCAGAGTGATGCATTCAACAACGCACAAACACACTCTCATGCATATAGGCTAGAGCGCAGATGGATATTGATGACAGTGCAATACCAATTGGTGTAATTAATGCCTAGGTTATATTGGAAGGACATGGACAGCAATGTGGGCCATTTATCACCAGTGGGCTTGCTTATTCTCGCCCCATTGAGCCATGGGAGTAGGCTGGCTGAGCAGAATCTTAATTGGAGGCTCAGACCTACCTCCGTCCCACAAACACACACACACACACACACACACACACACACACACACACACACACACACACACACACACTCACACAACCCCATGACTGCAGACAGGGGGAACAAGACGGGAAAGTCAAACAGTCAGCCAACCCTCTCTCTTCCTTGTTTTTCGTGTCAGTCATCACTTTGCCTCTACACAGTGTGCAACGAGGGACAGGAGGCGAAATTCATGTGCGGCGATGACAAAAGCACACATGCACACACATCTGCTGCCGGATGAGTGTGTGAAAACGGGGGGAGTCCGTCACACACGTGGCAGGGCTCAGAGTAGATTACAGAACTCCTGAGGAAATATTTCTTAGCCCTCAAACCGACAGTGCAAGAGGATTGACCACTGCCAAGCCCCAAAACAAACATTTACACTTCTCCTGCAATAGACAGCATCATGTAAAGAGATAGGAGGAGGGAAAAAAATTACATTCTGGCAAATGGAAAATCAACAGGGAGCTCACGGTCTCTATTTACTCCAATTGGTGCGAATGTCAGAGTCATTGTAGAGGATG
Organism: Etheostoma spectabile; assembly: GCF_008692095.1. Classification (NCBI taxonomy): domain Eukaryota; kingdom Metazoa; phylum Chordata; class Actinopteri; order Perciformes; family Percidae; genus Etheostoma; species Etheostoma spectabile. The sequence continues at coordinate 14,565,141 of NC_045751.1, read as the reverse complement.
TGCTATTTTAAATGTGTTTCAAAAGGGAGAGCTCCGGCTTTAAATTCGTAGTATCCGCTGCCAACATCACCTGGCTCCTTCTCACAACATTTTGGGAAAATTCACAGCGCATTTTCCAGTTAACATTGCTTCTTTTTATAAGTTTCAGATTTTAGAGGTTAAGGTGGGGGGCACAGGACTCGTCAGAGGAGCGCCTAATTGAAAAGAGTAGCATGGTAGAGGAGCAGGCACCCGGGGAATACCAACGAGTGCTCATTTACTGTGTAAGGGGTAAAGAAGGGAAAAGGACCTGTGGGAAGAGGGAGAGACGTGTCATGCCAACTTTTTTTTTATAAATACAAAGAAGGAGCGCCTGGAAAGTAGGGGTGGGAATCACCAGAGGTCTCACGTTACAACATCATCACGATACATATGTCACGATGCAATATTATTGCGACATATGAGCAACTAATTACTTTTTTCCAACTTCACATTTTTTGCAATTTCAAATTATGTCCACAAAAGGAAACTTTGTTAACATCTGTTTTATCTAAGATGACACATTTCTCTGTTTGTTCATCTCACTTAATTTTTTTTTGCTGCAATGTTGGATTTTCAAACAGACAAACTGACCATTACATATATTATAAAAGATCTCAGTAGATACTTGGTGCCTGTGTATCGATAAAGCATCGCCACAGAAAATATTGCAATACTGTGCTGTGTCGGTTTTTGTTCCCCCACCCCTACTGGGAAATGGCTGGAAGCAAAACATAGTTGACAGATGGGCGCAAAGGGACACGTAGAGACCGTTGTATTTTGTATAGGCTTCACCCGCTAAGGGCTACGCTATTGGGGTTTGTCCCTCCACACATGCACAGTCGTGAAGATTTTCTTTCCCGCCCTTGCGTCAAGCACAGGCTTAAACTCTGTCCCCCGATACTGTATATAAACAGAGCGGACCCGTTTCCAGTTTCCAGCTTCCAACATCAGCTTTTTCTAAAACTAATGTCCTAGGAGCAGGTGGCCCGACCTTAGAGGGCTACGCCTATACTCATAGAATCTGGAGTTACAATACTTAACTATCGTTCTATTTGGTATAGGCTTTGCCCTCCAAGGGCTAAGTTATTGGGTTAGGGCGAAGCTGATGTAGTCCATGCCACCTGCAACACAGGGCCCACAAGCAGAACTAAATTTCTCCCGATGCACTTTGCAGGGCTTGTATCAGATAGATGTCATTCTGACAACAGCCTGCCATAGTAATGACTTGGCCTAGGTGAATTACGAGGCTCGGTCATAATAGCAATAGTGCTTGATTAGTTAAAATAAATTGCATGATTGACACTTTTTATGATAGGCCTGGTTATCTCTCAGCCTCCTGTGTCATAGAATCTGGAGTTGCTAGACGTAACTGTCGATATGTTCAGAAACAATTGTGATATGTTTCCAGAAAGTCCTTCTTCTAAGCCATCGATGTGTACATCTTTGCAAACACAGAAGCGTGAGGGTTTTATCTAAATGCATTTGAAGCCAGAAAGACAAATAGCAAAATGAATGGACTTCTCTGCACCCTGGTCCCTCATCTCTACATTGTTTTTTGCACATCACCACATCGTTCTGTGTCATTTTATCATTAGTTCATATATCTCTAGTGACTAACTGTCTGCTTTGGCCAGGCCTGAGTGAAAAATGCAAATATTTTCACTGCACTCCATTATGAGATGCATTGCAAACAAGACACCACATCCCTTCTGCAAACTGCTTGTGTCAATACTGGGGAAGGGAGAGATATAATGGAATATGATAGACTGCCGACCTTTCTATGTGATCAGAGGTGTCAATGGGATGACAAATAAACTGTTAAGTCAGACGAGAATGCTGACGGTTAGCAATACAGAAGCCCCAGAGTTTCCACTCTTGCCTCAATCAGTCTTAAACATACTGAAATACGTACCGGGTATGAACCTGCACAGAGTAGGGGAGAAGCATCCAGGGTCAGTCATTAGATTTTTACTTGAAGTGATAACTTTATAAATGCCCAGTCAGCAGTTTGGCATTTCTTGCAGACCTGTGGCCTTCAGCAACCAAAAAAAAATCATTGATGCAAGACGAGAAAATGAACTTCTTTCATCAACATTTCTGCACTTCCTGTTTCATTAATAACATACATTTGTACGAGTTCCACATTTTGGGGGAAGAGTTTATTTGCTAAATATGATGTTAGAGCTAGCAGGTAGTTAGCTTAGCTTTCTGTAGCATAAAGACTGGAAACAGGGGGAAACAGCAGGGCTACATCCAAAGGTAATAAATTAAACAACAACAAAAAACACAACTTTGAAAGCTTACAAATTACCACACTATATCTTGTTTGTTTGATGGTCACAACACGTTATGTACTGTGGCGGTCATTGGCCTGGCCGAGCAATATTATAGTTCCAGCAAGATAAACATGTTAATTAGAGCGCTTCAGATGAGGTGGTAGGCAGATCATTTCTTTTGTACCTTTAGACTAGCTTTATAAGCAAGATTGTAAACATGATAGAATTATAATTGCTTGACAGAAAAATACACATTAAGAACAACATATAATTGTATAATAGGAAATATGTTACAAGATGTAGATGTTATGACCATAGTCCAGATTATTAGCTCTACTACAAAATCTTATAAATTATTCCCATTATATATTGTTCTTAATGTATTTTATTTCTTTCTGTCAAGCACTTCTAATTCTAATATGTTTACATTATTGTCTTTTCATCTTTTCAGATTATAATTAATATTTAATTATAAGCCGCTGCTTGTTATTAAATATGCTATACTGTTCTCTTTTGCACTACCACCATTCCACACAGTCCACGTTATCACCTTCAACTCTTTACATTTCTTTGAGTGATTCTTATAACTCTTCAAATTTCTGTGATTTTTATGTATGTGAGATGTGTGTTTGTTGTGTTATGTTTATCTAAGCTACTGGATGCCTAAAATTTTCCTCGGGATGAATAAAGGATCTATCTATCTAATGGACAGACCCGTGTGTTATTGATCCTCTCATCGAACTCTCAGCAAAATAATGAAAGCAAATTCTTTCCAAAATGTCGAGGCGTTCCTTTTTAAGCAAAATGATGCCGAAACAACAGGTTCACACCTCAGGAGGGCATGGGACAGGTTTCTGAATGTCAGGACTTCATTCAAGTTCTAGTTATGACTGATGATGAAGGACATTAATACAAATTTCTAGTCCTTTTTTTTTTCTTCATAAAAACTGCTCAAAACCACTTTTGTGTCCTATCAACACGTTAACATATGTTAACAAATACTGGAATTTTCCTTTAGGGATATTATATGTTTGTAAATTGCCCGATCCTAGAAAAAAACCTCTTGAAAAGAAGACTGCAAAGTGAAGTCCCTGTCCATACAAATTTAAGCAATGTTGATTCGGAGATTGTTTGACATTATAACAATGAATGTAGCATGTCAACACATGGAAAGTATTGACTACGCACATTGTAAACACCAACTGATTATAAAATATGAATGCTGTAAGCATACACTGCAGCCATGTGCAGGCAATTCTTATGCTGGCTGACGTGAAAAAGGAAAAGTTCTGCTTCTCTTAACCGCACAGCAGATGGGTAGAGGAGACATCTGCAGTGTGTACTGTGTGTACAATACATCCCTCTAACTTTGTTAGTCCCCACGCGTCTGTCCCGCCAACCCTTCGGCTAAACACACTCCATTGTATTCCTCATGTTGACTCGCAAGAAAAACTGTCACCAGCGCCCCAGTCCTGTGCCATCATCTGGCTCTTCAGAAGGGGAGTGGTGGCTCTATGCGTGTCTGCATGTGTGTTTGGTGGGTGGGCTGCCATGCCTCCGTCTCTGTTGAACTGATTGGCATGGCAGCAGTGGGAGCAGACACTAATCTAATGTGCCAGGATGGAGGCATCGCACGAGCTGCTATCACATCCACAGATAAACAAGTTACTGGTACAGAAGTAATGCTGCTCCAGTTAGTCAGCTGACTCAATAAATGACAGTGAGGGACTGAGAGTTTTGTGCACAGAGGAGGCAGCGGGCTGACAGACCATGAGGATTTCCAGAGGGTCACATGTTCAACCAAGCCACATTTTTGGTCTTGACAGCATCAATGGGGATTACATCCATTTTGGACGTTTCTGCAGCATGAACATTTGCCACCACATCTTCTAAAAATTATGTTCATATGTGACTAGACAATCTTTCGACGTAAGTTCTGGAGGAAACATAACTGCTGCCTGAATTTTATTTTCAGTCCAAAGCATAAGACTTTGACACTGGAGAACATGGTTTGCATCATGAGTCCTGTACATGGTTAGGTTTAGATTATACACTTATTGAAGTTAGAGGAAGATTATGGTTAAATATTGAGACCGTAAGCACGTCCTTTCTCATGGTGAAAGTCGGCTTTGACTATTTAAATATGCGACCCAGATCACAATCTCATTATGCGCTTTAAAGTGTCTCTAATCAACATTTTAATGATGACAATGTACCAAATTACAATGTTAGAATGTGAAAGCAATCACCTGTACCGATGAAACTGCAGAGAATAATAAGCCGAGTCGGCTTTACCTAGCTTAACGGAAAGTCTCAGCTCTTTTTTTGGCTATCCCTGCCACAACTGCTTTGTTTCACTCTCACTGCCTTTGTTGTGTTATTTTCGGCCACAGCAGGCTGCTGTTTTCAACGTAGAAACTTTAAAAACCCACTGAACGCTACCTGCTCAGCACCAAAAGACAGACGGACACAATTAGTGACTATCTGGCATACGTTGTGAAGCCTTCAGCAGCTGAATAGACTGAGCTAAAACAGAGTGAATATTGGACTTGCACTCGCCAGGTGGCCAAAACATGACTCCAAAAATAAATGCTAATGTTGCTCCTAACTGCTGGATGTGTAAACAAGCAACTGATTCAGTTTTGAAGTGTTAACATTTTGTTGTTGCAAATTAGTAGTGAATATAATGTCAAGGTTAGCATCACCGTTCTTCTCTGGCTGAGCCAACTGCATATCAATGACACCGATTATATATCTTAATACACCTCCTCAAGACTTACTTGTTGCTTTGATATGACATACATTTTTACTATCCTTATTCAGTGTGTATAATGTACTGTAATATTTGTCTTTTTGGGCTTAAGTATCTCATACAACCTTCAATTTTGACTGTGGGTGTAAGGCCAAATGAGTTTTGTATCTTATGACAAACTCAGAATTATTGTTGTTCTTATTGACTGTAAACAAATCTGTCTTTAACCACCATACTGTATGTGTAGATATTGTAGAAAGAAAGAGAAATAAACCATCTTGGCATTAAGCCTTCAAGATGTAATTGAAAGTAAGCCGGGGTTTCGCAGTATAACAGTTGTATCTGGCAATAGGCTTGAGAAACACACACATATACACACACACACACACTCTCACACTGTTTTCCCCTGCATAAGGGAAACACACTGTGCACGTATTATTGCCTGGTAATATGGCAGTCACACTTCGGATACTAGACGGAGCCTGGTGATTGTAAAATCGACACATGAATTAAATATTTTCCACAGCACTTTGGTATCACCAGCCACAGTTCTTAAAGTCAATGCAGTCTCACTCACCCCAATCATGCATACCACCTCCACCCCGTCCCTCCCCTGAATCCCCCCGAATATAATACACTATACGAGGCTTGTTATTTATACAGGAAAGCTTTACTGAGTTCTTTTTCTCCCCTCGGCACTGCTATGCTTTAGATTCAGCCAGTGCCATACACTCACTCAAACTCAAAACTGTCTAATACTCCTGGTTATCATACAGCAGAGGGGGTTAAAAGGTCTTGCTCAAGGGCACACTGGCAGCAGTTGTCAGCGGAGATCCCGCTTCTATATGAACAGGCGTTTGAAATAGATGATGAAACCTGACAGCGTAAATCCTGAACATCCCAGCAGTGACACAGGGGGTTTATCACACGTTCTTGTCATCACACATTCCCCCAATAGTACAGTGATAGAAACATTAAATCAAAACGGAAATTGAAGCCTTCATAGAAAAACCCTGTGATTAATAAAGAGGATTGGAGCGGGCTGCTGCCATCAGGGTGACATTTTGCACGTAAACATCTGTTTTGTTTTGTCAAGACAGGCTGCTCCCTGGGGTTCCTGCTGCTTAGCGTCACCAAATCCATGTGGATTCATCGTGTGTGTATATTTGTATGTCTGTGTTGCATTACTATGCATGCGAGAATGAATTTGTATGTACGTTGTGGGCGTGTGCGTGTGTGTGTGCGTGTGCGCTTATGTGCAAAGGGCTAATTAACTGTAGCTCCTGCACAACACACACATATTTTCTCCTTGAGGCAGGAAAGCAGCCGGCAGAGGTTTAAGCGAAAGGTCCAGACACATGGCCTCTCATGGGAACCCCCCACCCCTTCCCGCTTCCCGCTCTTCTTATCCCATTGGGTGCAGCAAGAGAAGGAAAGGCAAGGTAAACAAGGTGGCCATTGGGATCACACGGTTCAAACTTGGATTGTGTGTGAGGAGGACAAAGGATGCCTAGTCATAGCCAGGAAGATGGAAGATAGTTGTTATTCTAAATCAGACCTCTTATATCGGCCCTTTAATTAACTACCAGGTCATAAGAGTGAATCTGAGTGCACAACGCGCAGCATAACATTCAAGTCCTGCAACCGCAATGCATCAATCAAAAACATCCAACCGAGCTGGGATCTTCACATACGCAAATTCTTTGATGTACTGTAGCACGTGCAAATACAGATAATATCCTCATGCTGTTGTTCTCATACACAGCTTCTTCTAACCTAAATACTTCAACAGGCAAGCCACCCTTTTCATACAGCCATCATATTAATGCAAATGACTTAATAAAACATGCATGCGTACATGCTTGACTGACTTCATTTTTCCCCCCACGCGTAACTTTGCAATGTCTTACCACAATCTGATATGTGGGACAATTATGCAGAAACATGCATGCCAATTGTGCAAACGTGGAACCCTATCTACGATAAAACATCAAAGAGTTGGCCGTCAGAATAATGCATGCGTAAACAGTACACTGTCTATACATCACAGGAGGATTTTCTTTCCTGGTGTGACTATGTAGCAGGGATGCACTGAGAAAAATAAGCAGCAAGCGAGAGGCCACTCTCCCTTGAGAACTAGCCAAGAGATTTCAGTTTCCTTCTTCCGACCCTCATTCGGTGAATTGTATTGGCCCACACGGATAGCCGAATCCATTGATCTTGGCAAAGGCTGAAATTAGCTAATTAATTAGTGCGGAGGGACGAGCAGACAGAGCGCTTGATGCAAAAGTCCTCCACAAAACAAAGTCCTATCCTGAATGCCTGGGGAGATTTCAGGTTGAGGCTTGGCTTTGTACCTTATGTTAATATATCCCTCTGAATTATTCAAAGTGTCGTGGGCAGTGTTACTATGGTATGCAGATGAGATATGTAAATAGACAGCAGCATGTTGGACCAGAGCTTGGTTTAAGAGATCACTGAGGGATCAATAGTCGAATGGTTAATAGTGACTGAATTAGTTAATGTATGTACACATGTTCATGTCAGACACTGTAGCTGTGAGCATAATTGTTGATGGAAATTCCCACAGACCGAATAAAAATGATGGTTAGACCAAATTTGTTAAGAATATTTTGGTTCTCAACTGCGGCCATTATGGAATAATTTCTGCTTCCATTGTTAATAAAGTAGTTCTGTTTCTGCCCTAACACTACACCTACACAGGTATTTTCACGTTTGTTCCCTAATTTGACCTCAGGACCATGTGGGCGTGTACACACTGGACTTGATTAACATCTACATGACTGCCATGGTGGCATCTGTAAGGGCGGGAGCCTGTTATCAATCATATTGTTTCATAGATTTTTGGAATGCTGACTTGAGGTCCGTATCAGCAAGAAAAACTGGAAAAACCATCCACAGTGCCTTTTAGGGCCATCCTAAAAAATATATATCATCCCTACTACTAAACATTACTTTTAAATACAACTAAACAGCACTCCCAACTACATTTCAATGGAAGCATAGTTTATTCTGGATTACATTTGTTTTTGAGGAATCATAAATCAAAGTCTGCATTCCAAGTCTATGGTGGTGTGGTCAGGGTGGTTTGATAGATCTAACAAACCAGGAGACCGTTGTTCATGTCCCATGTGAAACCAAAAGTTAACATATATTTTTGCTTACGTACATAAGTTAACTGGCGTGTCTTACTTAACTTGCCTCCATTACCTACTTATTTTAACACAAACGTTAACCACATGTTTATAACTGAGACCTTTTCACAACGTGCGTCTGTTGCTGGACGTGTTACCAGGGAGAAAAAATGTTTCCCTCGGAAAAGAATTGAGAATGCAATTCTAGTTGTAAAAGAACGTCATTTTTAAGAGAAAGATATGAATGGAATGTGTTATGGGTGAGTGAGGATTGGACCCAAATGCAGAGATGAGGACGGCAGGCAGGCAAGCGGGGGTAAACAGGAGTTTATTAACAGAAGAATAAGGCAAACACAGGGGGCAACAGTAGCTGGCAAATCCAGGAACAAAAACGAAGAAAAAGTCCCACATGGAAAAAATCCAAAAACTGGTCCGGGGAAGCCAAAACAAAGACAAAGAAACTGCACAAGGAACAACAGGATAACTCACAGGGAAGATGCGACACAACTCTCACGAAGACTGAGTAAACAGGCAGGCAGACAAACAGGACTTCATGCGGCATGGGACAAAACGATCTGGCACAAGACAAGGGAAACACAGAGGTTAAGTACAAGAGGTAACGAGGTAATGGGGAACAGGTGAGACATCAGGTGAATCACATCAGGGCGGGGCTGGACAATCAGACAAACAAAGTGAAGCTAGACAAGACAAAACAAGACAGGAAACCAACCCATCAGAAAATAAAACAGGAAGTAGAACAAACAGGCACAGGGAAACACAAGACAGGACCAGCAACATAAGACCAGAGAGAAAACAAAGACAAAAACACAAGGAGGCCAAAGAAAAGGGTAAAATGAACCCAAACAAAACCCCAAACCACAACAGGAATGGTCTTTAACCAGAAGAAGTGAACTAGGGGAGGCTGCTGCCCATGGTCGGTGCTATTAGAACTACTTTCTAAAGAATAAAAGTCTGTATAAAAACTGTTGACCCTGCGTTCCGTTTTTAATTGTCATTTTTGTCAGTGGGGTAAGTAACATGAGCTAAATCCTATTCACCCCAAACGTAATCAGGCGGCAGCCAAGACTTTTAAAGATGTATCTACTACTATCTGAATGGCTAGAAACTTACATTTTCATTTTGACAGATCTTGTCTTTTGTCAAAGCTGAAAGCAATGATTTGCTGATTACTCTGAAAGTCAGTTTCACCATAGTCTCGTGTTGCCAGGCCTTCTTTCACAGCACTGCGGAGGAGGGTCTGGCTAGTCCACACAGCATTCGGGATAGGATAAAAACATGCTCTGTTTTATTGGCATTTCTTTAAACCAATCACAATTGTTTTGGGCGGGGCTAAGCCAGACGAAGCCATGGCGCCGCTGCAAAATAGCCTCGGGGGAAGGAACTTGTTTTGGAGGAATGTGTACATATAAAAGTTTAGTCGTGCAACAGAAAACTCCGATTGGACAGATAGTTTAGCCATCTGTCTGGATTTACCCTGCAGAGATCTGAGGAGCAGTTAACCATAGTCCTCATAAATCGACTAGCATTTAAAATACAACACAAAGAATGCGGACGGTAATGGGACATCCGATTGACATCCGGCCAAATTCCCGGCAGAACGAAAGCCATCCCGGAAGTGGAACGTCGTGGAGATAGACTAGTTTCACCTCAACCCAGCTTCACTGATGGGTGATGTCCAGAGGTGGGTAGTAACGAGTTACATTTACTCCGTTACATTTACTTGAGTAAGTTTTTGAAAAAATTGTACTTCTAGGAGTAGTTTTAAATCACTATACTTTTACTTGTACTTGAGTAGATTAGTGAAGAAAAAACTGTACTCTTATTCCGCTACATTAGGCTACAATGAGCTTGTTACTTTTCTTTTCACCTCTTTGGTATTCTACGCGTCATTGTTTTTACCCCAGCGTACGTCTCATTTTAATGTTTTATTTTGACAGAGAGAGAGACTCTTCCGCTGAAGGCTCTGCCATGTGACTGTGTTTCACCAATCAAACATCGTTGTGCGGTCACGTGACCATTCTCGATCCCAGCGCCGGGACAGGTTAGCTTTACGGTCGTAGCCAATCAAAGATGACAGAATCAACCGTCGCCAAGGCAACGCAGACGAGGAGGACAACCCCCCCGGCCTCATAGTGAAAGCACGGTTACCTTAGGAAAAGTGTGAAACAGCAGCTACATTATGCAGCGCTTTCTGTGTCGACCAAAACAAACGGACATGTGTATTCAAAAACTCAACATCTAACTTGAGGAAACGTAGCGGTCATTTTAGTTTTTGCTGTGGATAGGTGGATGTTTGTCTTTTAGGTTACATACAGTATATTTTGCACATGCAGTATCCATCCAAATTTGCTGTGACAAGTCTCTCACTTAAGCTATTTTGTAATTAATAAATTTATTTTATTTTATTGATTGGATGAACTATAATCTGCCTAAAGATGATTATTTTGTATTTTTGTCGGTCTGAATGATGCTTTTGTTAAGAAACAAATCAGACGTTACTCAACAGTTACTCACTACTTGAGTAGTTTTTTCATCAAGCACTTTTTTACTCTTACTCAAGTAATTATTTGGATGACTACTTTTACTTTTACTTGAGTCATATTACTCTAAAGTAACAGTACTTTTACTTGAGTACAATATCTGGCTTCTCTACCCACCTCTGGTGATGTCACGGGGTCCTACAGTACACATGTGCACTGCAGCAAGGTGAGAAAAAAACACTGGAGGTCAACAAAGACAAGATTTCTACGGAGTGTTAAGTTACTTTTTAAGTTTGCAAGTTACTTGGAGAAAGCTGGAGACATGAGGCGGAAAAAGGCCTTCACTGTATAGAGATAAAAGTTTGTTGCAAAGGCAGTTTGTTTTTTTCTTCTGCTATTTGGTACATCATTTAAGCAATCATACTCAGCACATTTAGCTCACCCATTTGTCATTTCATTGTAGATTCAAATTTCTATTTCTGTTGATGAAGGTTTTGTAATAAAACTGAAAGCCTACTATGCAAGCCTTTTGTCAAGGTTGTTTTCTCAACTATGATTGATGTGTTTCTTTTGGCTTGGTGTATTAATGTTGTACAAGCACACACAGCTAACTAAAAGGCTGCATCCTGTATACAGTAGTTTTTGGGAATAGCACTCTTTTGGCCTAATTGGTGATTTCCTTTAGTGTAACAGTACTGAGAAGTGTAGCAGAGTGGCAGAGCTAGCTGGGCACAGTGGGATGAAAATGGCTTGGAGTCTTTCAAAGTGTCAGAATGGAATATAGCTGTGCTCTGGCCTTGAGCCACAGGGTGAGTCACACACACACACACACACACACACACACAAACAGTGACACACACCTCCACTGTAAGTCAAAACAATCACTGCTGAGTCAACCGCTATATTCATGATCTGGCAAGGAAGTGTGAGCGAGTGTGTCTTAGAGAGAGCAAGACGGAATGACAACAAACGACTTGAGCTAGAGGGCTCTTACGACACACCAGGAGAGTGCACTCGCATGTGTGTGTTCTGGCCCTCACACACAGCTGCTCCGTACATTATACATTCATCCACATGGGAAATAATGACATCACTGAGATCATTCTCTTACAAAAGGAAATCCGTTGCATTTTCATGGCTTGTGGACTGTGCATGTTAACCGCATGAGGCAAGAAGGAAAACCAACTCCCCCACCACGCGCCTCTCTCCCTCTTTTTTCTTTTCTTCTCTCTCTCTCTCTCTCTCTCTCTCTCTCGCTCGCTTTCCTTCTGGCTCTGCTTAATGCAAAAAACAATCTGAGCATGTGTAGAAAATGTATGAGATCCTATAGACAGGGAATAGTGATATATATATATATATATATATATATATATATTTATATATATATATATATATATAGTTCATACAATTGAAGACCAAATGTGGTTCTTCACAGACGGAAATTAAAAAAACTGTTGAAACGTGCCCTTAATCTGAATTTAAACTTGCCTAGTGTCTCAGTGGTGTGTGGCTTCTTGTCCGATTTGGGACTATATGAATTGGTTTCATTCTAAGAACACAAAACTGTCTTAATTCTAGTGTGTGGAGCAATACTTGAGTTGATCAGCAGGAATACCAAACACTCATACATACGTATAGAAGGAGAAAAAAAACAGGCTCCGGGACAGTCAACAGCAACCCAGGCGTTAACCAGTGGAATATTTGGTCCACAAATAGCGCTATGGAACAATGTTTACGCTTTTTCTCGACTGACAATTGATCAGTTGGTTCTCTTCCAAAATGAAAACATGAAATAAACCAAATGAAGCTCTCAGGATGTCTTTTATCAAAAAGTGTCTTTTTTTGTAAAAGAAGCCTTTAGTTGGCACTAATTCTAATTCTTTCCGCTGACATTCATTTTAATGGCAGGATTGAAATGCTCTTCATCACAACTTTATTCAGGTTTAACCCTTCAGATTTAACAGCCCACTTATTTCAGTAACCTTGGAATATTATTTAACATTTTGAGTGACCAGCATCCTCAAAATAATGTTCTACTTATATCTGAAAGTCACTTTGAGCATATTCATATTCACAGCATGCTGCGATTTTGATAAAGGGCTTAATATGCCTTGTTGAAGGTGAGGGTGCTAAACTTTTTTTTTGAAATTGCAGTTAAGCATTTATAAAGGCACTAATTCAATATTTTTTAAAAGGTTTTCGTCTTTTAGTGTAAGTTGGGCTTTCCATTGGTGAGTTTTTCTTTTCAACAACTTGCAGAAGTAAATAGATTTTTCAGTGAGTTTACCTGCAATGAATAAACGCATTTGTCACTTGTCGAGGCTTACTTTTTAGGACATGAAGTCTGGATGTAAGGTGTCAGGGGGCGAGGGTTGTCGGATAGTCAATCTACCAGTCACCTATTCTCAATCCCTTTCCCCCACACTCTGCTTCCATCTATTTGTCATTTATCTGCCACCTCCAGCTCTGTCTTCTCTTTTCTTCTCACCCGTTCACTTTCTCTTACGTAAGTAGTTCTCATTAATCACAGCCCGGCTCCAACTACTAAGGCTTGTATGGATTTTTGTCAAATTGCTTCTGCCACATAACTCCAGCACATATAAATTTGTGCACATTCAACTCACAACTGATCTGTGATGAATGGGAGCACAATTGCCTGTTCCACTGCAGGTTTTTAGCCTCACAACAAGTAGCAATCATACCTCATCTTTGGTGGTAGGTCACGTGAAGGGCTCTGTCATGGCTGCAGGTCATTGCGGGAAATCTTTCCTGTGACAGCAGGGGTCACGGAGAGTTTTGTGGGTAATAACTAGTGACCTGCACACACTGGAAAGATATCACTCATGCCTCCTCTCTGCCAGTCCAGTCCTTGCCTTCTCAGTGTCCTTGTTTTCAGGTGAGAACCGATTGTCATGTACACAACTGGAGGGAAGAAAGAAAAAAAACAATATAGGATGGAGCAAAAAAAAAACTGCCGAGATATGCTCATGCTGCAAGCTCTCTTATCCAGATTGCATGTGTGGTAGTCGAGATTTTGTGCAAGCATCCTGTAGCTTAAACCATTTTAAAAATATCAGGATGGTAATACAATGCAGTGACTACATAATTGGTCAAAATTGAGTTATAACCCATATCTAACTTTCTGACATCTGTATTATTATCTATGGTATACAAACATTGTGCCATAGAAATGTGTAAGTGAAATAAAATGTTTAATAATTGTATATTTGCAATAGCCTACAAGATACATAAAACAAAGCTAAAACCATAAAGCTTTATCTCACTGTATCTTATTTTATACTATGATAATACGTCATCATCATCATCATCATCTAATTGTTGGTTTATTTTGAATTGTAAATCTGAATCTTTAAAATAGGCTAACTAGTAACTTAAGTTATCTAAAAGTGATGCGGTAAAAGTACAATATTTGCCTCTGAAATGTAGTGGAGTAGAAGTATAATGTAAAGTAATAAGGTAAATGTACTTAGTTACTTTACACCACTGACTGCAATCTCTGCCATAGAAAAACAGCTAGCTATACAGCTGAAGTAAGAGGGGCAGAGTATGTCAAGTTAAAATTAGCTTGTAGCCTAAGATAGTCGCATCTAGCCTTAGCTAAAACTAAGTTTAGTTATTGATTTTCCCCCAAACAAGTATTCCCCCTTAAACAAGGCAGTATCTAAATCAATTTGGGATGGAGAAGAACAAAAACAGCTAAAATTGTGTTGAAGGTAGTTAGCTTAGCAGATCTAGGTAGCCAACTAAAGTTTTGACACTAGTGAAGTTTGTGTGATTTGGTGTGCCTAAGCTATTTATATCACATACCTAAATTTAAATTGGAAATTCCTGTATGTGAAAAGGCTGCCTTTTGTTGTTTTCACTAGGCCCTATTCCCAAAACGAATACTGTTTTGTGTTAGCTTAATTGTTACGCGCTTATTTGTAACGTGCTACTAGCTAGCACGCTACTCGCTAGCCAGGTTAGTCTTATTGTTTGTTGGATTTGCGAAATCCCGCAAATAAAACTCCATATCTCCATAAAGTGTTTTTCACATGTTTTTTGTTATTTTTTATTAGTTTTTTTTCCCCCTCCATGTCAACTCGGGGGCTCCGTAGAGTTGCACTTTGAAATAGATAGTAAAGTAAAAGGAAAAGATGATCAAAGGATCAAAGCAAGATGCAAGTTGTGTGACACCGCCCGATACGTCTGTGTCCAAATCGGTTGCATGTTTTCACACAAAAGGAACCTTACACACAACCTTATCACAGATGAATATTTCATCAGTGTCAATCTTTTTCGTAACTGCTTCTGTTGTTACTGCTCAGCATTTGTAGGGCAGAATTTTTCAGGCATTTAAAAGTAGTCCACCATAATCCAATTTGATACAGTATAAAGCAACTGCAACAATTTCCTTCAGAAAACACTGACTTTAGCAGACCAAGTGTGATCACATGGTGAGGCGGTGACTGAATTTTCTATGTGTGTCCATCTCTGCTGTGAAAGCAATAAAAATACCTGTAATGACATCATCCTCGAGGCTGTGATGGCCAGGCAAAAGAAACGCTGATAGAATTTATGTGTACACAATTAAATCAAAGTTATTGCAGGAGTTTCCTTATGAACTTGTTTATTTGTTTCATCCACAACCCATAAAAAGTTAGCCCTCAATCCCTCAGTAAAATAAATATGAAATAAAAATCAATTTAGCAAAGCCCTAACTGCTATTCCTCGGATGCTATTTCCCGCGGTTGCGATGGAAAATAAAATCTAAAGACAATAAAAAAAGTCATAAATTGCGGTTATCAAATAGCTTCCTCTAAGGTTTATGGTCAAATTCCCCTTGCTGATGTGATTTTGAGTCGTTATTTTGCACCAGTGAGCATAAAACGGGAATGGAATTTAAATGAAATTGGAATACCTCATGTTTGATGTTGGAGAAGTTATCAATGATTTCATTAATTAGCTTCATATATTTGAGCTTGGGGAATAGTATCTTTGAAATCTCTCTCCTACCCTGTAGCACATCAAGGCTGCTCCCCTTCCTCTCCTCCCACACTTTCTACCATCATAGGCTGAACAGGCAACACATGAAAACACACATAAAAGTCTCCTTTTTTTGCGTCGGGACTCCTGACATCACTTTTGACGCTCTGGGTTGGGACGTACTGACGCGGTACAAGAACGGGACAATTAAGTTAAGGAAAAGATTGTGGATGGGGTTATAAACTGTGGGATATTAACCCAGGTCTCTTGGGTGAAAGTCCTGTTTTGTTTGACTCATCCACCACCCCAACCAACCTCCTTATGTGGCATTTTGGTCTTTTACATTACTCACTACAGTTGTCCCTATTTATACTACGTCATCTTACGGCGCCGTGGTTGCGCTGCTTTATTTTGGGTCCTTTTTGAGTCCTATCTGAAGCTCAGATCCACTGACCAACGTCCATGTTGTACTAGTTGGGAGTGACACCACAGGACACCACTGCAGAATGCATCTTTGATTCAAGTGAACGGCCCATGATTATCGAGACTTCACCTGTGCTTCTTTTAGGGCTCAAGTTCTCAACCTGTGTAAGGAGGTCAGTGCATGGCATGGCCAGACCTTTTTTATGAGGCGCCTGCTTGCAACTTTGCATGGAGACGGTGGATAACAGGTCAATGTCAGCTATAATTGCTGCTGACAGCTGCCAGGGGGTGTTAGTTGCTGCCTGTGAAAAGGTAGGTGTGTATGAACTAGCTCTGTGTTGCAATACAATCCGCTCACACCTACACAACCCCTTTAACCTGATACTAACTTGACGTGATAAGACCTGATTCACAAATACTACCAACAACTTAAAGTTTTGTAAATAAAGGCCAACAACGGATGTACCAATTAAGAAAGAATAATTCTCACATAAACTGTATTATTGACTGACGTCTACTTTCCAGATATTAACGCACCAAGTATTTTCTGAACAACTCATTATTATTTATGGTATTCATTGTATTCAGTCACTGTTTTATTCATAAAAAAAATCTCTATGAATTGGTATGCATCGCCTAAACATTAATCGAATTCAAATTAATTGTAATTTGTCTTAATTTGCCCCTCTCTCAACAGAAAAATGAATACTGCCCTCTAATTATTTTATGCCAGGCAATTTCAAAATATTTCAGAGTGGACAAGAAAATGTGTGAGACCATTTGCATATCAACAAGATTCCAACCCGGTATTTCTCGGAAGTGGCGTCTTTTGAAGACAAACATGGAGGGAAGAAATGGTCACACTTTAGAATTTTCATTTGAAATTGTACATAAACAAAACTTCTCAACTTCGCAGAAAAAAAATGTTTGTCTCTAGTCGAGTTCTTATTCCAATATTCCTGGGACAGTTGAGAAGAAAACTTTTTCTAAACTATTGAACTCTGGAGATGTAATTTGACAGTGCATTATAGTTTTCTATTAAGACGCTGTTAGCGCATTGAGGGTGCTGGAGAGGCTAAGGCATGCTGTTTATCAGAGCGCAGGGAATGGATCTTCAATCACGTAGACTGCAATTGCCTCATACATCACCCAGACATACAGGCAGTCAAAAACATATTAGTATATGCACATATGTCAACAAGTGCATGCAGTATGTATACTTTCACGTACATCTGACATGGAAGGAGAAAAGGCCAGCGTGTCACTTTCTCTATGAGTTTTTGACAAAGTTGTTCCACATTACAATGTCATGCACAGACTTAGTTTGGTTTGGCCACCAGTTTATACTATAAAAATGATCTTTTGTTTGTTCAAGACAACACATGGATGACTCAATCCTCAAAAAACATTTTGCATTGAAACCTTTTTACATTCACTCTCACCACAAGGTCCGTTTGAGTGTTGTTTTGAGCTTTTGTTTTAAGTCAACGTGGATAGAAAGTCACCAGAAGTTCGCAGTTTGTTAAAGCTGCAGTAATCAATATTTTTTACCTCATCATTGGATCCAATCACCATGTATTATGTGATAATCTTGCTCGTGTTACAAAACTACAGATATTAGCATCTAATTCTTGGGATAAATCTCTGTTTAACTGAATGTCTGCCACCCGCCTAGCAAAACAACAGACAAAGTTAGCAGCTAGCTTGGGAAACATATAGAAGCTAAAATGCATGTTTTTCACTTGAGTTGGTTGATACCAAAACAGAGCTAAAATTGATTTTGGGCTTACACTCATTGGGCCCTATCTTCCAACCGGCGCAAAGCTCGACTCAAGTGTCTTTGCCCACGTTGTTTAAATAGCAAATGCACCTGCGCCCATGGGCGTGCTAGTCTTACATGGAGGTGTAATTCTTGGCGTATTGCTATCTCGCGGCAGCAGAAAGTGATTGCGCCATTGACCAACAAAAACCTGGTCTAGAGTCAACATTGAATTCATTGAATTTTAACAGCGCATTAGTAAAATGCGCCTAGGCTTGTGCACAGCGTGCACACTATGCTTATCACACACGCACAGGGAAGTGCAGCAGCACACACATGCAAAAGATTAAAAATACTTGCGCCATGCTCTTAATGCTGTGTGCTTAGAGCATTAAAATAGGGCCCATTAGGTGGGAAGTGGTCTATGTCCACGACATTCCACTTCCAGGATTGTTCAGATGCAGCAATGTGCAGTACAACAAAAATGTGGTGTTTTTTTGATAATTAAACCATGTAAACCCATTTTGGTACAACCTCAAATTACAATTATGAACCTGAAAAGGACCATAATGTGAGCACTTTCATGTTATGTTTCATTTTGAAATGAATTTACATTATACCCAGTTTGGTTAGCATACTGAGATTAATGCTGCATTTAAGTGGCTGGATTAGAGTGTTTACAGATGTGCAACATTGTAATTAGCACCTTTGTTCAGACCATTGGAACTCTCCAGTTAATGTAGGAGTCCAGTACGATCAGTGGTAATAACCACCATTGAATAAAAAGAATATGAATACAAAGTGCATTATTGTATTAAGTGCTAACCAATTAAACGCTCTAAGTAAGGAAGAGATTTCTTTTCAACCAAATGGCAAACAATGAAACCAAATAGACTTGTTTTACCATGTTATATTTTAATTTCTGCAGAGACAAAAATGACAAGCAATTTATTTACACAAACCTGTACAAAAGCAAATTAAATTATGTAAAATATCTCATAAATAGAAGTGGACTTGCGTTCAATACACTTTGCCATGTTCAGCTAAGCTGCGTGCATAGTGACTCATATTAAACAATGATACATTTGTTCCTCAAGTTCTATTTCAACATCCAAGTCGCAGGACAAATAGTAATGGTTAATATTACAAATCTCATTACACACTGTGAAGGCTATAGGAGTAGAGGAGAGCACAGACTGAACACACACCTCTGGACGGAAAGATACAAACATGTTGATTGCAGCTACTTCATGTTTTCTATCAAAAAATCTGTAGCAGTTACCTCTGTGTATTTCAGAAAAAAACAGCGTTCAGAAATGAACAAGCGTACTTTTTTCAGTGTAGTTGCCAATGTATGGCATATATTTTCTTTGATGTCCTCTCTTAATGTCTAAGGTTCACAGAACAGAGTCTTTGTTTCCATCTGATGTAGAAATTCAAAGCATCACTGTGCAGTATCATAGCAAACATCATACCACACTTATTTGTAGGACAGGGTTTCATCACCTAGTGATATCCATATAATGTAAATCGGCATGAGTGTTGTGTTGCTTGGCACATCCTGAGGTGTGTGTTCTGTCAGCTTCTCTCTCCTGCAGCTTCCCTCCTCCCCCCACTTCCACTCCTCCTAGTAAACCGTCACATTAGCATTTTTATCTCTAGGCTCCCTCAACTCTGAGCAGTCAAAATGTCTCCAAGCACTTTTTTTTTTTCTTTTTCCCCACCTCTACTGTATCTGTCTATGCTTCTATATTCAGTCCTAGAGCTTGTTTCATGCACAAAGGTTACTTGACCTCTGATGTCATACATGTACATGAGTGGAACACGACAAAAAAATCCGTTATATCATTATTATTACTACCAACAAGCAACTTTTGAATGTACCTGTACTCATTCCGTAATGCACTATGCTAGGAATGGATATTTCAACAAGATAATTAAACCCGGTGAACGATAGCCATCCGGGTATTAGACCTACAGGCTCACTGACCTTTGACCAGTTGTCCTCAAGAAGCCTTTGACATCATGGGATTTCATCTAAGATATGCAAATGTATTTCAGTCCATTCTTAAATGTCACCCCATCTTATTTAGTAAGCATGTCAACATTATTGTTGATGCACCATTCCAAACCAACATTTAATCATACCAATTGGTATAAAAAGGCACAATTGCATATTTGCATTCACTCTAGTATTTTTTTTTGTTTTTTTTGTTTTTTTTCAGAAGCACTCTAAATATACAAAGTGGCACCAGATAAAGAAAAAAAGTAATACACATAGTACATTGTCCATGTTTTTGACTGTTCAACCGATACATGTTTTGATTACAAAATAAAATGCAAGATGAAGATAAAAAAAATTGCAAACCTCATGGTATAAAGTTGATGTAAATGACACATATGAAATATTTAGGTTTGTGTGGTGATATAAGAGACACTAATCAAATTATTTATGAAAAATAAAAATTAAAAAGATCAACGGTGTGATCTTAACTGTTGTACTAAGTTGTACTACATGTTTCATTAGGTATAACAAAAGCAAGCAACAAGGTGGATTTTAATGTTTACAGGGAAAACTTTTTTTATACATTTAGTTTTACATTTTTTTTCCTTTTCCTTCTCAGTAAGTGAAGTAAGTTCCCATTAAACGTGCAGTAAAAAGTAAATATTTATGTATACAGTTGATAAGTATAGGAGCACTTTCTTTCAAACAACGAGTAGTACTTACAGACTATAGATTGCCGGAATGCAGAAAAAAGCAACTCCGGTCAAACCAAAGGGGTTTTGCTAACATACAAAAAAGTTCCATTGCATCTGATATTCTTTTGCTTTATTACAGTCATGACATTTTGCGGCTCTGTAGTTGCAAAAACAAAACATCACTGTGACAGGGAGGCACAACATCTCGACATTGTCATGTGTGGTGCCAGTGGTCATTAAGCGTCAGCTCTGAGGATGTGATGAGTTGAGACTTCACAATCTTATCTCATTCCTTCATGTAATGCCTGCTTTGAGCAAGGTTCTCCCCCCTAAAAAAAGCTATTTTTGTGTGTAATGGGGGAATGCTTCATTCTGTTTGCGAAGCTTTGGTTTCATTTTGACACCATTTTCCTCAGCCTGCAAATCCCAAACCCTCCTGGTATTTGCGTGTACATACTTCTTCTTTTTGATTGTTCTCCATTGAGCTGATTCTTACATTCGTGCTTGAAGATGCCATCACCATGTACCAGCGACATCTACTAGGGCTAAAACTGGACTTATGGACAGCCATGTGTGGGTTAATGTCACCTTGAAGGCTTGAAAAGTGAAAATAGAAGTCGATCCTTGTTGGTCACGTGTATATTATGATATTTATTGCTCAGTCTATCTTACAACAAGAAAGAAATAACAGCAAAAAACTGTCCTTGCAGCTGTTTTAGGATCAGCTCGGCCATGTTTACGCCCTCCTAATCATCGGTGTACATCTATAGTATACACTAAATATAGCCTAAACACACACACTATATACTGTATATTGGGCCCATACACACATACAATTTCAGTTGCACCTTTTATAATTTTAATCTCGGCATGCCACACACTGTGCTTACCCAGGATTTACAGTCCGGCAGCTCCACTGGCCTCAGTTACATGAATCTGCTTTTCTGCTTCTGTGTGTCTGCATATGTGATTTGCCAAAAAAAACAGGGCAAGTATTACAACTTGATACAAATGGTAGCATCCCACTGGGGTGATGCGAATATGCACGATCATGTACATGCATGCTTTTCAAGCCAATGCGGCGATAGATCATGGCTCTATGATTTTGCATCTCTTTAGAGGGTATCGGGCTCAACCGCAACCAATCAAAGACAAAGAACGGGAGACTGAGGAAAGGTAGTAAGACAAAATGGAATGAGAGCAGTTAGCGTTGTTGCTGTGGTCCAATGTTTATGTACAGTTAGTGATTTTTCACTTGTGAAGAGCGTACACACTGGTAGGTTAGAATAAATCATCATATGTGTGTCACACCAGTGGCGTTAGTCTTAAACAAGGTGTTGTTGCTGCAAATCCCATTGGCTCCCATGTCCGTCCAACAAATGTCCATTTCAAGAGAGCACTGACACAAGTGTTGTTTTCTGGGCTGAGTATTTAAAGCTTCCCGTCCCTTATAAGATTTGAAAACGGTTAAGTTTTGGTCTGCTATTGAGCAACTTTTATCACAAACAGTCAAGGTGACGGGATCCATAGACGGCTCAATTTGACAGAGACCTTTATGTCCAAAGTCCCATACGTATATATTGTTGCAGCCACTGAACACAACGGCCAGAGTAGTGTTTTGAAATAAAAAAGAGGCATTACAAGACACATTTTGAAGTCCACATGTACAGCTTTGTTTCTAGAAAAAAAAAAAAACACAAAACAGAAAAAGAAATTGTCTCTTTTGTACAGTGTCATCTTCAAGAAAGGGGGGCTGGGTGGGTTGGGTGGTGGGTGGGTAGGGTGATGGGGGGGTAATTCATGCACGTACTATATGTGTAAAATGCGTTGATTATTGTACAGATTGACTGTCAAGCAGCAGATCATGTCCCAAGAGCCCGACTCGCCAGTAGAACAGCCTCATCCATAGTCCCATAGATGCCCCTCAACTGTTCTTCCTTCTCCTCCTTTCTTCCAGGTCATGGCCGGAATTAGCACTTTAAAAATAGTTTTGTTTATATATCCACTTAGTTTTTTTCATTAAGGAGCTGTCGTAAAAGTCTTTGGAGAAAGTTTAGTCCTACCTTGCAGAACAAGGGTGGCTAAAAAGCTTCTAGAGCTGCAACGGGAAAGCCACTATGCTTAGTGTAGTACTTCAGTGCCATATGTTTTGGCACAGCGGGTGCATCTAACACTCACAGATACACCTCCCGTCGAGTCAGAGTACCACAAGACGTGGGCTTGTACTCCCCAGTAGGTGCCAGAGGGATCTCCTCGGTGGGGTGGCCCAGCGTCTCCTCCCCATTTCCTGGCGAGCCGAAGGAAGGCGACCCGAAGGCCTCGTAGGAGGAGGAGGAGGAAGCCATCTTCTTGTTGAGCAGGTTGCGATTGCGGTCGCCCATCATATGAGCGGCGGCGGGGTCTCCGTTGGCCATGGCGGCCATGGCGAGGGTCTCTTGGCTGCCGGGCTGCTCGGCGCTGCTGCTGCCGCTGCTGCCGTTGCCGCTCATGAAAGTGGAAAGCTTTGGTTGTTGGGGGGTGGTGGTTGACTTGGATGGCCGTCGCTCAGGCGACGTGCGCACAGGCATCCAGCAGGAGTCCGAGTGGCCGTACTCGTCGCATTCCCGTGTGCACTTGCCAGTCATGGCTACATCAGGCAAGGGCCGAGAGTCTAGAGGAAGCAGAAGGAGAGAAACCAAAGTAAATGATGCAGTTTGTTTCACTAAAGTGGGATTTATTATTGATAAACTAACAGTAAATACATTTCCTAGCGCTTGGTGTTTGGTGTGGTATGTGTCACATGATTTGGCTATCATGAATTCCTTCCTTAGATGCGAGAATTTGTATTTTTTCCCTAATGAGGTCAACACCGCATCTAAATGTTTATGGTGAAGGTAAAAAAATAAACAAAATAAACTCACAATGGTTACCAGGCACCTATTGTCAAATTCAATGCAAGTTCTGAATTTTATCACTTGTGAAGAGAATTAAGCTCGTACGGATAAAATTGCATTTGTTTTCATGCAGAACCCATACCACATGACAGAAACGGAAAACGACAATGAAAAGAAGACTCAACTGACTACCACAACAGCCTCAAACTAAAAAAACAGTGGCGTGAATCAGAGTTTAAATAATGTCATGCTTCAAAACGTGTTTGTGCTGAGAAGGGAAGGGAGGGGGGGGAGGCAAGTGATGGAGAGAGGAGGGAAGGAGGTCAGTTTGTGTTTTTCAGTTTGCCCTCATCTAAAATTTAAGATGTACAATTAGCCCTGCTCTTTGTGTGTGTGTGTGTGTGTGTGTGTGTGTGTGTGTAAGTTTGTGTGTGTGTGTATATGTGTTCTTGTTTAACTACATTCGTGGGGTCCAAAAAACAGGAATACTGTATTTTGTATATTTATGTATACTTTGTGGGGCCGAAATGCTGGACCCCAGAGCTGTTTTAGGGTTAAGACTTGGTTTTAGGATTAGGGTAAGATATAGGTTATGGTTAAGGTGAGGGTAGGGGTTAAGGTTAGGCATTTAATTGTGATGGTTAAGGTTAGGGTAAGGGGCTAGGGAATGCATTATGTCAATGACGGGTCCCCACAAAGATAGTGAGACGAGCTATGGCTCTGTGTGTGTGTGTGTGTGTGTGTGTGTGTGTGTGTGTGTGTGTGTGTGTTCATGAGATGGGAGCACAAACAATAGCCTATCTGGTGATTGACAGAAGGCAATCACATTCTGATCTAAGTAGCTTAATAGCTTTGTGTGGCTAAAGCACCCTGATATCCTCTTAAATTCCACTAATAGGGATCTTAACCAATTACCTAACTGGGAGCTGGCCTCAGATTAACTATGTCTACTGTATTTTTGTGGAAAGCAAATTATGTGCTTACAATGCTACACCAGGACAACAGGTTTGACAGATACCCTGCTGTCAATGACTGCTGCAATACGTGAAAGATACAACACACCAAAGCTGAGGAGCTCAAGATATAAGACAAAAACTGTGAGGAGGTAAGGAAGGAAGGCAGGAAGGAAGGAGGAAGGAAGGAAGGAGTCTACTCCACAGCCCTGACCAAATGCTGAGACCTTACACAGAGTTAATAAGAGTGCCAATGTTATAGAGATGCATTGTTAGATGTAATTTATTCATGACCTGATGCAAAGTATGGAAAACTAAAATCAAGCAAAAGCGAGGGTGAGTGCAAACCAAGCCAAGCATGCCTTTGCCCATATTAAAAGAAAATCAAAAGAGTTTGGACCATGGCTTACTTTTAATGCTCTTTTTCTCCTGTAAAAGAACAACATAGAACAGAAGTCACTCTTTATATTTTGCACTTATGCAATAAAATATTTATTGTATGAGAAACATTCAGCAACATTGAAAACTGTAACCAAAAGACAACAGCACTAAAATAGTGTTATGCAGAGCAGACACAAGGCTTAGGACACAATGCAGCCGAGACAAACAGCAAAGAAAAGAGGAGACAGGGATAACAGAATGTAGTCCTACTGATTGGAGTGTTTAATCAACAAATGTATAACTTTCAATATGAATGCCTTTCAGCAAAAGATTCGATAATACTCAGAGTGCCATTCCTGTGCTGCCACAAATCCTATTCATACTAAATGCCTATTAGAATCCATCTTCATGTCACAAATTACCTTTTGTAACGATTGCCAGTCAATATATAGCCAAAGCCTCAGGGAGTGACTGCCACTTGATAGAAAAATCAAATAACTTTTTTGTCATTAGTGCACCTAAACAACTGAGTAGTTCTGTTTAATGAAATGTTAAAAGCTAAATAAATGAGAAGAAAAGCAGGAAATATAGGGATGCAAAGGCATTCACAAATGGTTTACATGCCTGTTGAAAATGCAGTAAAAATGATAAAAGTGATGATGGACCATGTCTCCCTCTCCCACCTTTCCTTCGTCTCAGTTTGACAAACACAGCCCTCAAAGAGACAAGCGGATACCAGGTACTGATTGTCTTGCTCATTTACACCTACGATTGAGCCATCAGGCTACCCACAATGCACGGAGGCTCTCACAGGGCCTGTGGCGCCCTGCTCCTGAATGCTCATCCAATTGCCTCCTCACCCCAGTTGCATTTAGACACACCGGTGTAAAAAAATCAGCAGGGAGATGTCTTGCTTCCTCCAGCTCTTGTTGGTAAGCAGCCAACCTTCGGCATCACGTCCCTGCCACCGCCGTGCACGGTGAGCTGTTGAGGTAGTTACCCGGCACTCTGTGTGTTGAGTGCACTGAAAGGAGGCTGATTATTTCCTAGCCATGGCCCATTGACTTTGCACGCTTGCCAAAAATATAGACGTTTTCCACTGAGCTAATGAACTGGGCTACTATATCAAAGCAAAAATACTGTATTTGGTTCTGTCTTCACAAGCGTCCCCTCCCCCTGATGTTGGGCCATTAATTTGAGTACTTTAATCGTCCCATATTGTAAAAAGTCTTTTTCATGATAAAGAAGGTTGAGGTGAAATGCACAAAGCCTGTATTTAGAAACTGTGCCTTTAAACATGCCGTCAGGACCTCCATGCGGTTGTGATGTCACAACTTTAAGGTGTATATATAAGTAGAAAGTGCCGCTACATTGACGTTACAGTCATTCCATGGCTGCATTGACTGTGAAGAGATGCAGAGAGTGCAGATGCAAAAGACCCAGAAATGCTGACCAATCACAGCAGACTGGGCATTATCGGGAGGGGGAGTTTATAGAAACAGGCACTAAAACGGACCGTTTCAGAAAGAGGCTGAATACAGGTAAATTCAGACGGACAGTATTGGAAAAAAACTTCTTTTTTTTTTTTTACAATAAAGCATGTAAACATTTGAAATACAATAAAATATGAACTATGAACCTGAATGTAGGACCTTTAAAACCACTTAAAGCCATCGGTCTAAGCTCTGGACAAATAAGTATGTTAGAGTCAGCTTCAGCCTGGACTAATAATTTAACCTGTTGGCTAAGGAACAGCCGTAGGTAATGCTATATTAATTCTAATGTCCACTCAACAGCCATCTGCATATCATTTATTTAAAAAGAATAGAAAGATACGTCACTCTTTACATCTCCTTATGAACCCTTGACGGCTTATTTAATTCAAACTGTATGTTAAATCCAAGAATGTTAGTCAGCAGATTCAAAGCAAATGCATTACAATATGGCTGATAATAAAAGCCATTGTAATTGTTTCAAGTATTTTGACGGAGAAGACTTGCAACGTTGCTTCCAAACATAGCCATAGGCCCTTTTAAGACCCAATTCAAAAATCAGGACATGGAAAATATCTTCAAAGAAAAGCCCTTAGAGCACCCCAGCACTGTAGCAGGCTTTTGTTACATATTCACAAACGTCCTGCGAGCCCACATTATCAACCATAACATAACACAATACAAGTGGGTCACTCGGCTGTGTTAAAAAGTCTCCCTGAAACACCGAACAAGGAGGCCCTCGATACCAGGTTACATCCCCGTGGGGGGGTGGCCTTGTTGTTTATCCAGAAAGCCAGAAAAGGGTGCCACATGCAGGGCTATCTCCGTCACTGGAAGAGAAGAGCATTTCAGCCAATGCTCATAATGGCCCAAAACGCAAGCCATTAGCCGTTTGTTTTTTTGCAGTTACTCAAAAAAGGCTTCCGGAAAAGCGAGGGAGAGGTGGTGATGGTGGATCGGGGAGTGATTGACACATGAGTGAAAGGGGCAATGGGGACAACGGAGAGAGCTGCAGCTTTCCCTGCGATGTAATTCCATATGGACACAAGTCATACGCTGCTGAAGTGATGATTACCCAGTGAGAGTGAGACTGCACTGTTGAGCAGTGCTCCGAGATATGCGGGCCTCATACTGTGTCTATACTGAAGACTTGCTTCGTTTGTGCAAGAAAGCAGACTGAAACTGGGCCACTGGCAGCACTGGATGAGCTGTGGCTTTTCTTGGCTGGCTTTAGTCAGCCACCCTATCAGCTGACTAGCTTACACCGTGGGATATTTCAAAGAACTTCTGCTGCCGGGATACAGTAGCAATTTGATGCGGTGTCTTTAGCACTTGCTAAGATGTTGCAGTGGTAGAAAAATATGGAGGGTTAGACTGTCATCGCTTCTGGCCATATGCACAATAATGTTTGTTGCGTGGGCATTTCTGGGCAATTACAGTTTAGTGTGTTTGTTTGTGTCGTAGTACTGTACACTGAGTTTTTGCTGCATGTCAACAAGTCCACTTGCCAGTCCTCATTCATCCACGTCACCACCGCTTTTTCTTCTTAGCTGTGTCTTCCCCCGCGCCATCACTACTTCCTCTCTCTACATTTCGCTATGAATCGCTGCCACACACTGAAGCTCCGCGACCTTTTGAACTCTTTTTTTTTTTTCCAGCCGGCAGATTCAACCCAAACAGCTGAGGCATTGGGAGGAAGGAAGATGATGATGCAGATGAAGAAGAAAAAAAGAGAGGGAAGAGGAGACAAAACAGAGGTGATGTGCCTGCATTTTTTATGTCTACGCTGTGTCTTTGACAGACATTGCAGTTGGCTGGACAGCAGATAGGGGTCAGAGCAGAAAGAAAGGAAGGGAGGAGGAGGGCATGTGGGGCAGGACAAAGACAGAATGATGTAAAGAGGGAGGGATGGAAAGAGAATAAAGGAGGGAAGGACAAGGAGGGAGAGTGTGTGTGCCGAGTATAGCAGGGTCAGGGCCTAGGAGAAGGGAAACAGCAGATTGAGTGGAGAAGACAGCATGGCTGCCTCTGGGCCGTCACAGGCCAAACACAAAGAGAGCAGTGGAGAGGAGAGGAGAGTAGGGGAGACAGGAGGAGAGGAGAAAGAATTGAGGACATTAGCAAAGACAGGAGGGGAAGGAAGGAGAGAGCAGGAGAGGAGCATGGGGGGGCTAGAAAACTTTGATAACAGAAGATGCTCTGTGCTGTAAATAAACCCTGGTAGCATGCTCTCACACATGCTTAACGTATCAATCCGACGACCTTGATTTAGCCTCTTTAAGGTTTCAAATTATCCCTCCAACAATGGAGTCCTGTGTACCGGTAGACGCCAAGCACCACTCACCTTTCCATTAACTTAATCTTATGTACTTCCATCACATTCCCTGCATTAAGAAAACTAAAAGAAACACTTTAACCTTCTAAATGTCATTGACACACAGCCACATGATTCCAATTTAAAGCCAAATTGAACATCTTCTCGATTAAGACAGGGAAAAGGAACGTTTTCAGGGCTTTTGCATAGAGGCACGAGGGGGTGCCTGTATGAGAACAGTGAGTCTGGCTTGGAAATGGGCTTGTGATTGCCTCACACCCTTCATCAAAGGCCTCCCTGTACGGACAGATCTATTTCACACGGCCGAGCAATCAGTGTGGAGATGACAGTGTACATTGCCGGGTGTCATCCAGATTACTCTGTGCAGGCTGATGGAGGGAAACTGAAATATTTATCCTGAAAAACCAGCTGTTGAAAATACACAGGCCTTCATGACAAAACAGGAGAACGAAAGGAGACAAATGAAAAGTGATACAAGAAGATACCAAAAAAAAAAGAATACAAACTTAAACCAAAGAGAGCTCACTGCAGTTGCTCTGCAGTCGTCTTTCTTGTTTCTCCCTTTATACTTATTCTCGCCTCTAATAGGGTCCCGTTTAATTAGGTGAAAACTTGCCGACTAATTACGGTGTAAGAGCGAGTCTCACTGTGTTTGGCTGTCTCGCTTTGCACGGCCCCCGTGGCGTCGCCTAGCAGATGAGAGGTCCTCATCATCAAAGACAGACAGGCAGATAGACACTCTGCACAGCTGAATACACACATACACACATACACACATACACACACACAACTAAAGGTGGCTGTGGGGAACGAAAGGAAGGAAATAGAGAAAATAAGGTTGAGGGAGGAAATGTAAGAGCATCGAGAAAAAGAATAGGTGCTAAATTATTTACGCTGTGATGGTGAGTTCAGACAGAACAATATGCACAGGGAAAAAAAAGCGATATTTGTCTTTCTCGTGCTGAGATGTTTGCCAGACAATTAAGGCGGGATGGAGGAGAGAAGGATGCGCAGTGGTGCAGCGGAAAATGAGAACAAAAGGGGAGTCCTGGGGAGCAACGACCTTTGAAAACGCAAGTCACGGCATGTACCCCAAGCAACGACATTAATTGACTGCATTAATGTCAGCGGTGGAGATTTCTTCAGTGGCATAGTGATAAAATCCAAACCCCTAACATGTAACCCCTATAAGCTCAGTTAAGAGCTTGTAAGAGGAAGGCCAATTTGATTGAAGGAGCAGAAAATTACAAATTTTCCATCCATTTTAATTACTCTATACTATTGATCCTTAATGTTTTTGTACCAATAACACCCTGTTCATGAGCCCACATTTGCCCCCTTTTTCAACATTTCTTCATGTAACCACTTTTTGCTTAGCAGTGCTGCTTATAGGCCAGCTGGAGGAATGTTGTTAAAAGTGGCAGCAGGTGATCTATTCTCTGCCTTCTGAGCTTCTTTCCTGGCAAGGGCAACTACGGGAATAATCTGGAACCCCCTGCCATGCCTTGAGAGGTGTAGAATGGACGTAAAGGAAAAAACGGAGATACAGAGTGATACAGAGCCCTGATCGAGGTTTTGTAATGAGCTGTCACCTCCTTTTGCCTCGCTTTTCCAGATGCCCAACCTCTAAGTGGAACAAAGACTCAGCATAAAAAAAAAAAAAAAAACATGAGGCCATCCAGTACACATAGGTGACCTTTTCTAGGCTATATGTAGCTAGATGATGACATCACTTCCTAGTCATTCTTCCTTTTTAAACTGCTGTCTCTACCCAAACTAGCATTACGCTAACACTGCAGGTAGGCATTGTGGGTATTATGTGGCAGTTTCTTATTCTTCCAGCAGGGTCAATACTCTTTCTGGAATAATGAATGTACTGCGGCTTGCTCCTGAGGTAATGAATTGAGGAGAGATTAACTGGCATAATTTCATTCTGGTGACGATCTCTCAGCCAATTATCAAATGTGGCTTGCACTCTCCCTACCCTCTGCACACATCCTCTCTCTCCGGGTCTCAACCCCTCTCTCTGCCCGTTTGAGCAGTCAGCACTCAAGCCAAAGAGCCCATAAATAAAGTGTCCCTGCATGTCATGCTCCCTCGTTTATCTTGCATGCATATGGGCGCTCACACACATGTGCATGGCCAACCTTTTCATTCAGCTGGTGGTTGCCTTGTTCACTGGAAGCATATTTTTTTCTATCTCAGCCGCACAGGCTTAAATGCAGACACCACAGGCCGTGTCCTGAGATCACTGC
>NC_045751.1:14524278-14531778 GCF_008692095.1 Etheostoma spectabile | reverse complement strand
GTGCCCAGACCTCTGCCAAGGCCATGCACTAGCTCGCAATGTGAACAAAAGTGAAATTTAGTTTCTCAGTATTTCATGAAAATCTGGCTAGTAGTTCTGTAATCCTGTTGAGAAACATGCAAACCAAACCGAAAAACCTAATCTCTTTAGCAGAGGTAATAATATTGTTTGATGCAAGATAGTGCACGTGTTGCAGTGGACAAACAACCCTAAAAAAAACCTTTTATCCTTTTATCCCTTTTGTTCATAGTCTTGGTCATCTTTCCCATCTGCAGTGATGAGCTTTGACTTACAAACTCCATTATAAAGATATTAGGACTTGACAGCACTCTTAGACACAGCTTTACGGTGTTATGACCTTGGTAACCAAAGAAGTGATCAGACGGGTTTTAGAGATTTCCCCCCTCAGAGCACCCAGTGGGAAGGTTAAAAAACAAACTGCATCAAATGGCTCAGCGTAGTGCAGCCCCCAATGAACGTGCTAAAAGGATGTGCCAGTCAGCAAATAGGTTCTCCAGCACCTCTTTTATGTATCCTCAAGTCTGACCAGGGGGCCTCTGCTGTGTAAAAAAAACTCCCACAGTGTTTGGAGTGTTAAAAAATTGAAGCAAGGGCTTCTGTGATAGCGTGAAGGCCTCATTCTACATGACGAACATCTGGTGAGGGAGTCTTGATCAACTCAATTTGCATACTAGTCATATGTACATAAACATGCCGCATGATGCCAAGATGTCATCAAGTATTGGGCTTGTTCCCGCTGGGAATGGCTTGGGAGCTCGGCGAGAATCGGGATCTTTGATATTTTTTTTGAGTACATTAAACACTATCCAGCCACTCTTGCTCAGGCAGAAGCTCAGAGCGATACAGCCCGATAACGCCAAGGTGTCCTGGATTATAGACTATCTCACAGATAGGCCACAGTTTGTTCCCTGCCAGAGCAGTATATTGGATTTGCTGCTGCAGAGAGGCACTGTGCTGTCACCTTCCTTATTCTTTCTCTATCTTTGACTCAACTGTGGGTCACGCCACCTCCAGATTTCCTCTGATGATTCCTCCATTATGGGGTGCATCCATCAGAGAGAGGAGGAGAGGGAAAGTAAATGTAGGAGTACATGTAGTACCTACAGGCCCCTTTTCTTTTCATTTGCTGTGCAGTCTCAATCATGTGTTTTGAGGTTTGTGGTTGCTTTGAACATAGTAATATATGTACATATTTTTCTGTCACCCTTCTGTTTGTATGCATGCACGGGTCAACGCAAGGCCAGGCAAGCTGCGTAGGCACTAGCCGTGTCCTCTCCCCATCCGTAAGTGGTTTTGCATGTTGTGTCATATTATGCAGTGTAAAGAAGCAAGAAGCCCATCTGAACATTGTCACCATCCTCTCCTCCTTACCTTGCTTCACCAGCTAACACCCCATCGAAAACATTCAGCAGTGCAGTTTTCTGTTTTCAGCAAACAAACGCCACAGGGAGACCACAAGGCTCTTTTCAGTCATCACTCAACATTCATCCCCTGTCCTTGAAGCTGTGAATGTGAATGCAAGTGGACACTTGAAAGCAGGTTTCCCATTAACATTCGCATGTATCACACAGATGAACAAGAAAGTTAGATGATTGGAAGTGAAACCGGCCATGGATTTGAGTCACTAACCATGCCTCTCTTTCAACCCACAACACACATTTCTTGACTTCTTAGGCCAGTTTAGCAATATAGAACTACAGTGCCATGGCTGGAGCCATACGCAGTGTATTATTTAAAGCACCAGGGGCCCAATTTGTCACTCTGGCCGGCTCATCACAGACGAACATCCTTTATGAAATGCACTTTTCACGCTGCCTGTCAAAAGGATCAAAGCAGCTGCAGCCTTGCCTGTTTCTCTCTCGTCAGCTTCGCTGCTGCAATTCCCACTGACAAAATGAGTCAATTTAAACCAAATGGATCCCCTATCAAAATAACGAGAGTGAGTGAGGGGGATAGACAAGGAGAAAGAGATTCATATCGTGGGTGGATGAGGTTCGGACAGGTGGGCAGTAACTAGGGAATATGAACACTCAGCCACTCTTTTCTTGACTGTGAAAATGGTTGGATATAGGACATAAATGCCATGACTGTATTAAAGTCAAAGTCAGTTTTCCACTAAATGGAGTGGATGGTCAGACGTGTGTAAAAATTCATCA
Organism: Etheostoma spectabile; assembly: GCF_008692095.1. NCBI lineage: Eukaryota > Metazoa > Chordata > Actinopteri > Perciformes > Percidae > Etheostoma > Etheostoma spectabile. The sequence continues at coordinate 14,529,601 of NC_045751.1, read as the reverse complement.
TATGGAAGAAACAGTTTAGTTTCTAAGCTGTTTCCATAAGAGACACATTACATATGTGGTCAGGGAGGCCCTGCCATTAAGCATTTCACTGATATAAATGCACTATTTCTGGTCCAATCTAGACATTTTGTACATTGTGTCCGTTTTGACAGAACAATGGGTAACTCAGCTTTTCTTAAACAGGCCTTAAAGTCAAATTTTTAAAATAGGCCTCTTTATTGAATCTACTGGAAGCTGTAAACACTGGACAACACTGAAAATTTTGTATTTCCCCTTTTTTTGAGTAAATTCTTAAGAAATTAAGAACTTGAAAGCTCATAATATTTAAATACTTAAGGTTTTTGTATCTACCTGAGTCCACAGAGCGCACACTGACTCAGATGAGGTGGTGAGCTATTGCGGTAACCCCAGTCTTAAACAATTGTCGGCAAATATGATGTTGCGAGCGGATGATGAACAACAAGCATTAGCTGTTTGTTTGTTAGAGAGGCCAACATTACCTACTTTGTTTTTCTTACGTTTGGGGTAAATAACGCTTGATGATCCAGAGGGCATTTGGTCATGGTCTGAAAGTAGAGAGCAGCTCCAGTTCATACACAGAACCAATTAAGAGTGCCTGGTTTGAAAAGCTTTAATTATGTGCAGCCAGAAGTTTTCACGCAGTGCTAACCTGGCATTCATCAGCAGCACTTGAGAACGCCTGCTGATATTTGATGCAAATATTACTGATTGCACCTTAAAGAGACACTTGGAGGTCGTAAATTAATACTTGAAGAACCCACCAAGCCCCATGTTTGTTTCATTCTGTCTCATATAATATTCAAATGACATTAGATGGCACGGAGTACGTAACATAACTTCAACATGCCTTTTCTCCATTGCCTTTGAAGCACTGCTTCACACGATTATTCACCCAGCTTGACAGGCCTATTTTACCCCACTTCTACCCTCTCTACCCACCCCCTTTTTAAGCAAAGCTCTTGACCAATTGATTTTTCCTCTTTCCTCCATCTGCCTCCCCCCCTTCTTGATTCTGATGCTTCTGGGTTGTGGGAAATGTTTACATTGATCGACGGCGGAGCTGATGGGTCTTTCATGAGCGTCAGAACTCAAAGTGTTTTTGTCCCACCGATGTCTCCAAATATCAATCACCAGTGGGAGAAGTGTGGGCCGGACTGCAGATTAGGGCAATAAAGCCACAAAAGCCAGACTGATTTTCCTACCAGAGAATAGAGAACCGAAAAAAAATACACCAGACCGCAATATAGTTTGACCCGTGATGGAGTGTCTGTGTATTCTGTGATGCGTCCTGTGAGCTGTCAGTGCTCGAAAACAGGGTTTAAAGAGACAAAGCTTTCGGCAAATAATTGAAATACCTGAAGCAGATCCAGGCACAAACTAAGTTTGACCTGGAAGCGCAAAGTTGTTTATGTGCTGTGCATGACGCCGTTCTGGGGGGCTAGAGGGAGCGCTTAGATGGTAATTCCTGCATCTGCGCGGTCCCCATTAAAAATGCAGCGCCGACAGGATATTTTCTGCATCAAATTTTTATGATATCAAGCAGTCTCGACAGCCCCGTCTTACAGACACTCACACGTAACAATGATGAAGTTCTTGAAGCCTTTCTCTTCCTTACTTTCTGAATGCAGTACGGCTTGTGTATGGGGATGCAGACAGGGTCCATGGGTCATAAACAGTACTATCCCTGAAGGGCCTTTGCTACTGTCTGCGTGCCATGTCCCAGATGCACTGACTCACATGTGTAGACGCCTACACATACGTATGTACATACACAAAACCACATTCAACCATGAAGTATGCCCCAGTGAGGCAGATTAAATATTTTCTCTCAATTTTGATAGAAAAAGGATCTGGAAGCTTCCCCGGCTTCTAATGGCAGGTTAAAAATGAATGCCACAATATGTGTGCTACATGTAAATTGAGCGACATATACGCACATTTAAATAGCCAGAAGACCACACATGCAGAACTATACAATCTATTGACATAATATACAGTTGGCAGCCAAACTAGTAAACACATTGTCTTATCCTCATGAATATCACGACCCGATCTGACTCAACTGCTCTTTTCATATTTTTATATTCATATTCTGCTGTCACATCCAAGATAAAAGCACATCATTCCAGCAAAATAAAACTCTGTGAATCCCCCGTTCCACCAATTGCTGCATGCAAGGTCATATGTAAATAGACTTCCCTTGCAGCAAGGGAGACAGAGGCATCACCATGCGTGTCGGCATGATAAAAAAATGGCAAAAGCCGTGTGATGTATACACCGGGTACCCACTCACACAAATTCCCTGGGAAGGGGAAGCTCTGGAAGTTTTGGCTCAGTACAGAAGCAATGGAGACCTACACTCAACACGTGGTCACTTCACCCTCATTATCGCTATCACAGTTACTTCTATGTTCTTTACTCATGTGTGAAGAGTAGGAACAGAGTTGAAGCTCATTTGGCCCCATTAAAACCCTTATCGGGAGGAAAGCTATCAAGAAAGAAGTTGTAGTTAGTTGTTGTAAAATTATATTAAACTAATAGTACAGGATTTTCACGCACAGAGCTAGCAAAGCTAAATATTCTTTTGATGCCGCCCAACTTAATCCCAGCAAAGCTGACAGAGTATTTGCTTTCTATCCAGTTCACTGGTTGAAAGATTAGCATTATCTATTTCCTTTGATGAAAAGAATTCAGCAAGAATAGGACAGAGACTACACTGTAGCATATACAGTGAGTGACTCATATAAGGGGTCTGCGGATAGGGTTGGGCATGCTGTGTTAGTACCAGATGAGCATCAGTTCAAAAAAAAAAAAAAAAAGTAATAACTTCTATTTACTTCCTTTGTTTCCTCTTGAGAGACGAATGGGAGGGGGCTCGTTGAGCTACAGCGGAGTGTGCAACCAAATTAAGAGAGAGAGAGAAACATAATCAGCGAGTGGTAGAGAGTGTGCAAGATGCAAGTGTGTTCGAGAGAGAGAGAGAGAGAGAGAGAGAGAGACTGGTAATATGCTTGGGAATTTAATAAGGCTCAGTGCTCCTCAATAATATCACCCGCTTCATGGAGTCCTCTGGGAAACATGAAATGTGCCGATAAAGGATGATGCCTCCCTCTGACAAACTGCGCTGGAGAAAAAAAGAAGAAGAAAAAGAAAAAAAAAACAGCCACGCGCCGCCGCCATAGCTAGTGCGGATGCTAATGTGCCCCGGGCTGCACTTTAAAAAATTATTCACTTTCTTCTCCTTATGCTGCGATTCTCCACAACCTCCCCTCTCTAAGGTCACACACGCTGCACACTTATTTAGACTCCAGCTGAATAATGTCAGCTTTATTCACAGAATTGTTAGTGGACATGGGTGGTGTATTTAAGAAGAGTTCCTGTTTTGTGTTTGTGTGTGTGTGTGTGTGTGAGGATTTAAGCCTGTGCGGCCATGTTGAATTTACAGGAATATACTGTGGTAAGATTTGTAATGATACATTCGACCAAAAGAGCAGGCAGTGATTGCTCAAACTGTACTTTAAGTAAATCCACTACATGCCAGAAGTATAGGGGGGGGGGGGGTTGCTGTAGGAATTTGCCCCTCATGAGCCATAGTGACGTCGGCCATGAGTGTTGGCCGAGGACGATGTTCCAATTCATCACAAAAGGGGTCTTCATGGAATGCAGGGTCATTGTCCTGTTGAGACAAGGGAGGTCTTCCCCTTGAACGCACACTGTTGTCTCAAATAGCATCATATATTATGACATCATTATTTTCCTTATCAGTTAACTCAAGGGCCCAGGTTTATTAGTGCTCATGCATAACGCAATTTATTATTACATGTTACTGAGCTGCTGTTGGAGTGCATTGAATTTGTCTTTTCCTGACAACTGTTAAGCCGACTACCTCCAGATTGTTTCCTCTTTCGACCAACCACCAACATCAAATCTTCAACGAGGACATCTTTGAACTTACTTTTTGCCACTCAGCAGTTCCCACAATATAGAAAAAAATGAGTACTATGAGTTTCATCATATTACATATTTGTAATACTTTCCTTGAGTTTATCTGGAGTTGCTTTTAAATGTAACCCCTACTCATGTATGTCGAAACCAATGTGAGAAATGCACCCCCATCACCTGCCATGTCCTCTCAAACAAACCGAGAAAGACAGCCCTTCGCTCTGTTGAGTCCTATGACATTTACATACCACACTGCCTGGTAGTGTAGGAATCACCCTTAGGCTGTACCAGGCCTTGCATTTTGGAAGGGCACTCTTTCAGCCGCTCCCACCTCCCTCTCATGTCGCTACCTCACCAGGACCTGCTCACGCTTGACAAAAAGAACCCCAAACATGTACCTTGCTCCACTGCCGCCCAAACGGGCTGCTGCCTTTTAGACGGGGGACACAAAGCATGAAAGGGAAAAAAACATGGCCCATTTCTTTCCCTCCCTTTCTCCCCTCCCTCCCTCCATCCTCTCTTTCCTATCTGAGCAGACATTGACGTTCACATTCTTTCCTTCATGGCAACTCTGTCTATCAAGGCTCACCTGCTCTTTTGTCTTCACTAATCCGATCTCTCTCGCTCACTCAATCTTTTCCCATTTTTTTCCCTTCAATACCTTTCAATATTTCCTCACTGTAGTCACTCTACTCCCTCCCCCCCTTCCAACTTTCTCCCTCCTCCCTCACCCACCCGCCCCCCATTTCTCTCATTATCTGCCTCTGTCTGTCCTGATCGGCCAACAACTCCCTATTGGCAAATTCATGAGATTGATCATTTTTACACGGGTGGGTGGATTTACTAAAAGGGCCCCTCTCCTCTCTTCCTCGATACACGGCTCCTACACGGCACGCTATGTGGCACCCACACCCTTACCGGTAAAGCCCTATCACTTAACATGCACTGGGCTCAACTCCCAGGAGGAGAGAGAGAGAGTATATGGGAGGGAAGGAGAAGAAAGCGGAGTAACGTCTGAGCGGAATACTAATAAAGTGCAGCACTCGAGAAAAAGGAGTCGGAAACAGACAGTGGTGCTAAAAAATAACCACTTAATTTGATTCAATACGGTAGCATCTCCGTTTTCTATTTGCCTCGTCTCTGCGTGCATGAATGTGTGCGTCGATGTATGTGAATATGTGTATGACTGTGTGCAAATTGTGCCCACAGGCATGCAAAGATACAGAGTTATAGAACTCTCCACTTAAGATATTCCTATGCCGAAGGGGACTTTGGGCACTCCATTCGTTCTCTCTTTTTTTCTTTAATGTCTGCGTGCATTTGAGTGTGTGTTGCGCGGATATATAAGTGTGTGTGTGTG
>NC_045751.1:14523224-14524268 GCF_008692095.1 Etheostoma spectabile | reverse complement strand
TGTGTGTGTGTGTGGTTGGCTTCTTTGAGCAGAGCGAGAGAGAAAGAGATAGAGGTTGCATTAGCATGATTAAAAGGACAGTAACAAATGACTGCTGTCTCCGAATCCATGTGACTATCACAACAGGATATAGGCCAAGTATATCAAGGCAGACACTCCCTTGTGATTTGACGTTACTTCTTCAAGAGAGACGGAGTGGCGAAAAAAATGAGCAATGAGGGTCGTAAGGAAGACACAATATGCAACATCGTACTCGTGCAAAATTGAGAATTTCCTCGATCATATATGTTGTGTATAGTATTTTAAAAGGCTGAGTCTGTGTGTTCAGATGCATCAAATATTAATGGACACATGGTCACTGGTGAAGCCTCATTATCACAATTTCTTTGGGGGAAATAATACAGAATAAAGAGTTTCTTTCATTGCTACAACTGCTGAGTTGCAGGCAAAGGCGGCCTCTAAAAATAGCCTCAAGGTTTCTTGTGCTGTAAAACTCATTTCTATGCTCTCACACTGGGTGGAGGAAGTGGAAGAGCTTATTTTTATACTGGTCCTGCTCATTGGTATTCAACCACTATGCAGACTATTTTTCTTCATTACAGCTTTTAATCATTTAGCTGAGAATGACTTGCCTGGTGCTGGGAAGTTCATTGGCTCAGCTTTCAATAATAACCATTCTGAATGGATAAAGTCATTAATTCCTGCCTATCACTTGGCTAATGCTCACCAATGGCTCTGCAATAAACCTTTGCTAGGCAAGTGCACTCTTTTCCAATTCCACTCAGAATAAGGAAGCTATAACCTTGTTCATGTTTGCACAGTGGAAAGAACATGTTTCTATCTTTGCCCATGGCAGCATTCATTAATATTAGAGGCAGAGGAAGGGAGAGAGGGAGAGAAAAAGATTCTGCGGTACATTAACGGCCAGATTTATTGACGTCTTTGCACCGTGAATGTGGCAGGTGCTCTTAGGCTACTTGTGAACAGCGGAGCTCCCCTCAACTCCTGCCTCTGGAGATAAGTTTAGGGACACACACACACACA
>NC_045751.1:14501273-14523214 GCF_008692095.1 Etheostoma spectabile | reverse complement strand
CACACACACACACACAGCATTCTGTCAAGGTTGCTGAGACGTTGCAGGAACTTTTATGTATGTTCTCTGTCTTGTCAGGGCACAGTGTGCAGCCTCTCTCTGACAGCAGGCCCAAAATGATGGAGAGTCTGTGCATGGCGTTGCCAACGGCTGAAAATCACCTGCTGGACCCGTAGCCAGACCTTGAAAACAGACTTAGACCACTTTTGAGGTCTCTAAGTCATATTTTAAATCCTTCAAACAACTGCTCATCTATGAATAGCTGCTGTGGTGCAAAGCTTTCAACACAAGGCCACATCATTCCAGCTAAGGGTGTGGTATAGACAAAAAAAACCTGCCACCTGAGCCGCCTGCACCTTTCAAAGTTTCTTCTCACGATGAGTGAAGCTCATTTTATCAGTTACAAATCAGTGCAGCGGGGCATTTCTCTTTTCTCATCATGTCATGTATTTTCTATTGTCTTGTCAAGGCAGTTGGTGGTGTGACAAATCAACACAATCTGGTTTGTTTTCTATCAGGGTCCCTTTCTTTGGCTCTCATGGCACACTACTTCTGTGTACCTTACTATCTATGCCTGGTGTGACATTTACAATGCCTAGTTAAGTCTAAAGGCCCATAGAAGTACTTCCTTCCTTACATAGACACTCTCCCAGCATGCATCTCATTTATGTGTTGCTTTATGAGACAGTTTTGGTTTTATATGGTGTCACCAGATAAATCTGCCACATCAGTCCTGTTCAAATTCTAAGAGCGGACAATAACGTATACGATTGCTACCAGCAGATGAATGCCGTATACATGCTCTATAATCGCCTTGGGGTTTCCTAACATAAAAGCGCAGCAAGAATCATTTCTTGGGCCTAACCCAAGCCACAAACATAACCTTTTCACCCCGGCTCATATGTCTCTCCCAGGTCTGAGGCGAAGAGCGAGCTCCATCACTCAATGGATGGGAACTGATGTATGGAGCAGCGCTTCGGTTCAATACTATTAAATTGTATTATGCCTAAAGTATGAGATTAGTCTTCAAATCTGTCCAGAAGAAACAGGGATGGTATGTGTGCGCCGGAGGTAGCATATTAAATTGATGGGAATCCAACACAGTATAAAGGGGAAAGGGGGGGGGGGGGGGGGGGGGGGGGGACTCTGGTCTCAGGAGATAATGACTTGCTTGGTTTGTTTCTGAGGGTCAGTCTGGCCATTTCAGGGCTAGGGAAGTGTACTCATTGACAGGTCAACACTATTTATCCTGCCCATCATCACTAAATATTCCATTCAATTTGATTTTCATCCCTTGAACCTTGCTCAAAGAAGACCAAGCTTTGAGACATGTTGTCTGGTGCAATGCTTTTGAAATAAATTAGAAAAGGGAAGGGGAGAATAAATCACATTTTCATTGGATTTTTGCAGTGAGGGAGCCTCTGCAAGAATCAAAGGAATGTGTTTAGGCTATGAAACGCTATCTATTCTTGGATTGTGTTTGTGCTTTTATTTTTGGGAGTTACTGTGGTGCCGCATATCATGAATAAATATGCTATAGTGTGCTTTTTGTCATATGAAAGGCCCTGGTGTCCATGGTGAAAAAGAAAGGAGGACAGGAGCACAGTACGTACAGTACAAGCTCATTTCACTCTCTTTTCTTCTGTGCATTATATAGAGCATATTGTGCTATCCTTTAAATTGCCAGAAACAACACTTTTTTTGTTTCCACGTGTGGGAGTGCAACACATACAAAATGTGCCAACCAATCTTCAACACACACATGCAGAGATTTTGTAATTCAAACACAGAAGCATTCCAGGATCTAAATGTCCACCAATCGATTAGAGCTGTGGATATCATAGCAAAGGCAAGGAAACTCAGCAAATACTTAATGCACAAGAAACATATCAACTGCTGACAGCTGAGTATGGATTAGGCCATCTTCCTTGTAAGTAAGCGCATATTTACTGACACAAACAAGCATTGGGAGCTTGCTACCGAGATACATATTGCTCTGTGACAGCATATAAATGTTTAATTAGACTATATGGCGGTTCAGATTGGGCGGCTGTTACATTTGTTGCAAAGAATTAAACAATATTGTTGAATATGAGGCTGCTTGGATAAATATCACCGGATTTAGACAGTATTGTTTTGGTTAGATAGTCACTGTTTAGTTAATGTGTTTCTTGACTAGTTAAATACATGGTAGAATTTTAATACCAAGACATATTAAAGCTTTGCCATCTGTGCACTGAACAGATGCTAGGAAAATGGCCTTTATCTTAATGTTTCTTTTTTCCCTTTTACCCTAATATGTTTTCTCCTCGCTGTTTAAAGGCATTTTGATAGAATAGCACCTGCCACTTGTAAACAGGAAAAACAAATGGAGCTCTGAGCTTACGGATGTAGATGGGTATTGTTTTTTATTGATTTCCACTGGCGGAGGAGCTGGTGACAAGGAGTCTACCCTCATCAGGGCAGGTTATCGATCAGCTGAGGAGGAGTAGCAGGGGGTGCGCGAGTGGGTCAAGCGTGAGAAGCGAAGAAGAAAAAAAGTTGGAATGTGGCCCGTTGGAAAAGCCAAAGTGCAGCTGCGATCCCTGACACCGGTAATTAACGTGTGGAATGCAGTCAATTTCTCTTTGGATAGAAAAGGGTTGCTGCAAAGTCAACTTTTTTTGCTTTTATAAGGGAATGGTCTCACATCCATGAGCACTTAAAGAATGAATGTATCCTGTAGAAGGTCTCAGTCTAGCACAGGAGAAATATCAGGTGGGTGGTCACTGGCTGTTCTGGTGCCAGTCAGCATTTATGGAAAAAAAAACACTGCTTTTAGTGAAGGTTTTGCACTAGCTTGCTAGCTCATTACCAGTGCTAATAGTACATTTAACTTCCCTAAATTAGGTGTCTTCAACATTTTTAACCCAAAAAGCCCCTAACTGAAAGAGAGATGGAGCAGGGACCTCTTTCTATGTGTACATGTTTTGTAGAAAATTAAGTTGCATATATGGGTCTATAATTACATGTAGGGTGGTCTAAAGCCTTTATACATAACTTTATTTTGCATTGAATATTAAGCTTTTAAAAATAATGGTAACAAATAATTGTTGGCATGATTTTATAAATGATGTTTTAATATTAAAACCGACATGTGTGGATGGCTATCTTAATGACTACCTTATAGGCCAGTAAGTCTGTCATCAATGGAGATTCATATATGATGGATTCATATATTCAAGACTTTTTAATTAAAAAAATAATAATTCTAAAATTAAACCCAATTTGAGGGGCCCCTGCGTTGACTCTAAGGGCCCTGTAAGAGTCCCCGGGCGCCCGTTGACGATCCTTCCCTGAATAATAATACATCTCCACACCTTTATCCCTTTAAATAACCATCCCTATGTTGTAGAAATCTGCACTTAGAGGACACAGCACACTCAGAGGTAGGTGAGACAGATGACATTTTGAACCCCCGCAAGGATTGAATCATTACAAGCACCTCCCCACTGGAGGTGTGGTAGGATCAGCAATATTTCACACTGACAGAAGGAACGGACAGCAGGCGTCCACTAGCAAGCCTGACTCTTCTTTTCCCCCTTTTTTTAAATTGATATCTGTGTCTCTTTATTCACCCCCCCTTATATACACTTGGCAGATTGCCAGACTGGATCAAAAGCACATCCAATGTACCCTTCTATTCTATCGCAAACTTGAAGAGGTACGCTCACAGACAACAAAAAAAAGCAGAGTTTCTGATTAGAAATCTCAAACTCCAGAGAACATTCTCCTTTATGTTTCTAATCAGCATCTGCATGTAAATGTGTCTTTGGCTCCAGCTGGAGTGATAGGACTAGAATCAGTATTTGTCTGCTTAACACTTAAGTGTTTAAAATGCCCGCTGAGTGCCTTCCTCCCTCTCTACTCCCCTTTCTTTCCTCTGACTTTGTTACTGATGTATATGCAGAAGAAGCAACATTAGGACTCTGGTTAAGCTGATTGAATCCATTTGCTGCCTCTATCCCTGCACCCATTAGATAATACCTTTATGCACAATAGTATGCTTGTGCCCCTCTTACATCTTATAAAAAAGATCAGCTCATTTGATCGGAATGCTCTGTTCTTAATGCATTTTCGTTCCTCGTGCTATTTATTTCTATTTGGGCCAGAGCCTTTCTTCTCCTTTAGGACCCATGAATAGTGCATCATTCTTGGCTGTGAGCACTTTAACAAAAAAACACACACAAAGAGCCTTGGATATCTAAGTTTGACTCCGGGGCGAGTCTCTTTTCTTGCCCCCGTCCACCCTCTACCCATGTACCCCTGACTCTCACCTCTTTTTTAGTTTTATTTGAACCACAGAGATGAAACAAGCTGGAAATAACAACTCTGTCTTTGGCAGGGCATCTGAACATCGTAATTCTCCAAACAATCGAGGCATATTAGCTTTCAAAGCTACTGACGTGGAAAGATGTTTGCTGACAGATACCGCACTAAATCACTTAGGAGGCGTCCTCCTTTTTGTCTCCTATCTTGCCAAGAGGACACCTCTGCTTGGGTGGCCTACGTTGCCCTTTTGGGATTAAGATCACCAATTGTCTCTCAAGTTTAGCATTTATTTACTGATTAGATAGCTCACCGTCTATGCATCAGAAAGCAGAAGTTTATCCGATGTTTTACAGATAATTCGAGGATTTGTTCCCCAGTGAGTTAATCGTTCCATAAAAACTGGCAAGAACTGGTTCTTTGGGAATAAGTTACCAAATAAATAAATAACGTCTTAGATTTATATTGGTATTAAAACACAATTTTAAAATGTGCCAACAGTCTTATCCTTTCCAAGCTACTAGGAATTAAATCGCCATAACATCTCCAGAAATTATTCCACCATCAGAAACCATGAGTGGTGACTACTACCATTTGCTGGGATCAATTAGGCTGATTGGCTTAGGCTCTGTCTTTGCCAGCCCAGGGGGTTGGCAGTTGCAGACAAGTTGTCCAATTAAGTGAGCACAAGTACTTGCCAATAATAGCTGAATAATGGGCCTTAAGGGGAGTGTGATTCATCTCCAATGTTAGACACCAGGGAGGCAGCCACTGAGTGTGTAAAAACCATAGATTTCTCTTTTCAGATTACAATCAATATCGCCCCCATGGCTTGACAATGGCCTTAATGACGGATTAGACTGTAAAGATGTTGGTATCCTGGGTAGATGCCAATAGTTATTTTCAGACCAACTCCCCCAGTGTGCTTTGTACAAATGTCAACATCGGTTCTTTGGGTTAAGTATTCACAAATAATTTGTATTTGCTTGAGCAGATGCTTTGGATTTAATGCATTGTGGCATTTAATTATTGTAGATTTGTCAATTGCCAGCTACACTCACCTGTAAATGTAATGCTCTGTTTTTGATTTTGGTCTGAGTTACATGTGTGGAACCAGCACTGCTCCCTGTCAGTCAAAAGACTGTTCCCATTATATCATGCTGGATGGGTAAACAGCCTAAACGGCTGCCAGTAACAACCAAACAAAACTTCCTTGGCATTCTACATGTATTTGCAGTCCAAACTTTCTCAAAGTTACTTTCTATGAAGTCACTGTTTTAGCCTATATGAGACGAAAATAATAGTTAGGAAGTAGCTGAAAGGCTTTTATTTCTTCTGACATCACATCCAGCTCCAATCTCCCTCCCCTCTCTTTCACTCTCTGTATCTCTTTTGTCGACGTGTCTAACACTGGCAGGTTTCTTAAAGTCACATGTAAGCAGCTGTAATTTAATGCGTCGGGTGTAGCGTCTGACAGTCGCGTGTTTAATCTCTCCCTGTCGAACGCTTGCCACCACCTGATCATAGGCCCCGGAGTGGGAGATGCCACGCCGTGCACAAAAGGACCATTTTGAAATGAGAGAGATGAGCTGGAGAATGGCTGCCATCTTTGATGCATTCTTTTTATCTCTCTTGTTTCCGTTTCTTGTATTCAACATAGTGTGTGCCTATTCAAGATGTAGCCATGTCATGATGAAAAAAAGAAGAAGAGATGAAGAGGAAGAAGGTGCCTTTACAGTGTTACTTGTACATTAATTTCAGTTGCTCCCTTCTAACACACCCCTCACTTTTGCACATCGGCATTGCTCCTCTCTGACTTACCTCGTACTTACCTACTTGATTATCTCTCTGACTTATTTTTCCATTCCTCTGCTCTCTCCTTCTCTATCGCAATCTCTGCTTTTGAGTCCCATTGTGTGCATTGGCTGAAGGGTGGAACGTGTAACAGGCTTGGATGTTCTCCTTTCTAATGTCCGCTTTTCTTTCTTTCTATTCTCTCTGTCTCTCTCTCTCTCTCCAACTTCCTTTCCTCTCCCAGGTGGCTGTCTCCGGCCAACCGTGCACACTGCACATCGGGGTCAGCAGCGAAAACGGACGCCATTAACAGGGGAATGCACACCCGTACAAGCACGACCGTTCCCCCATGCGCACAATCCCTCGCTGATACACAAGCTGTCAATCATGATGGCCAGGGAAATGTGTGCTTCAGTACAGCAACAAACCGGAAATAATACAAATCCTCTGTGAAGCTGCAGGCACCCCTTCTCCCCGCTATCTCCTGGTCCCTCCCTCCATCACTCTCTGTCCTCTTTACCTTTTACCTCCACCAGACCACTCCGTCCTTGTTCATTCTCCTTTTGGAACATGGTACGATCCCTCTTTCACAAGACGATACTTGTTTCTTTATGTACCCACTACATTGGTTGACAGAAGATAATTGTTTACAAGACACATTGCCGTTTTAGTGAAGATTTAAAACTCATACACAGGGGGAGAGAGGGGTGAGCAGATGACATGCGCAGGCTGAATCTCATTAGATATATTTGAACATCGTGAGATTCCGCTGACCATAATGCCATGCAGTTACCAGCGGGGGCATTATGGGAGAAAAAGCAATTTGCTGCGGCAAGACTCAATGGCCTCATGAATCAAGTCAATATGGACACGGCGAGAGCAGTTAAGAGACCAGTACATGCTGCCTGGAGATTCCACTTAATGCTGTTCTGTTACCAAATAAAAATGTCACACCGCGTACTATCTGAACCCACAGGTTAATGTCCTTTTGTGCTGTCTCATTGTCAAGTGCAAGAGTTTTAACGTTTGGCTTCGGTGCGTTACTGTGAAACTTTATTGAAGTTCCTGCACAGGTCAAAGACCTTGTAAACAGAAAGAGGATCTGTAGCTCCTAACAATTGTTATCCTTTTTAAGAGACACAGCAAGATAATGCCTTGGCTGCCAAACAACAACCTGCTAGTAAGAGCTAAATAAAAACACCTGTCATACCCCACTGTCAACCCCTTCCTGCCGGGTAACTGCGCCACTTCAGCTGCTAATGATAATGACGGCAATCAAAACATTGGCGCTAATGCTGTTAATAGCAATGATAGCACTAATGAGGACACTACCAGGGAGGCTGTTTGCTTAAGCTGTTTTTCTGGCTTGCCCTCTAGGGCCAGAGAAATAAGGCCTAATATCCTGTTGCACCTGTCCCACAGTGGTCTCCTGGATGTCTTGAAAGACTCTCATCTGCACTGGCTAACTGCCAATACACACCGTTAATTACAAACAGGGGAAATGAGGTAACAGCAAGCCTCAGAGCAGCAGTGCCTCGTGGGGCTCGGAGCTGCACCCTGACTCTTTCTTCCTGTTGCAACCCCTCGCCCCACTTCCTCCCCGGAGGCTCACAGTTTGCAAGTTTCTTAACAGCTAGTTTTCAGTCCTCTGGCTCTTGTGAGGTTTAGGTGATAATGCACAAGGGTGATAAGGTTGGAAGAAAATCGGCAAGTTGTTATTCTCTTTAGGTCTCAGCATCCCTGTGTGGAAATTAACACCTGAAATATTAGTCTGCAAAATGGCTGCAATAATGTTAAATGTGGCAGCAGAGGCTATAGCAGGTAAAGAGGCAGAATAGAGCTCTTAAGCTTGTCTATTTTGATAATAAGCTATTTATACACTTTATGTTCTGTCTCCTAACAAACGTGTGAGGGAGGAAAGGGGATGGGGGATTACAATGTTGTGGGACCACCTTTGTCGTGCCAAATCCCATTCTTAATCTGCCAGTATTGATTGGCCATCACAAGCATCCATTTACAAAACAGAGGATTGTGGGTGAATTGGGGATTGAAGAGGGGGAGGCAGCACAAGGCACTCCCAAATGGCTGACACTGGATAAAACCAAAGCCGGCATTGAGCCTGCGCAGAAAAACAAGGATAATGCTCTCCCTCTCATCTACTGTTTCCGCTTGCCACAAGCACAAGGGAGAGAATAATCGCCAGAGCAAGACTGAGCTAAAAAGAGGAAAAAGGGTAGAAATGAGCCCTCCTGCCTCCATTTTGGCTTGGATATCTGGCAGTTGCCCTTTAAGAGTGAGAGTCTGCAGGGTCCAATTGGAGACAGGAGCTAAATCCCCTGTTTGGTCATTAAAAGCGGTTTCTAGAATGGCATCCATCTGCTGCTCCCTCATTACTGCTGTGAGTGATGGTGGTAATGTTCCTAAATACGGTACTGGCGAATTGTCATTGTGACCCTTGACTCAGGAAGTGGACACAAGTCGGTTAATGATGCCACTGCTTGGACAGAAGTGAAGCTCTGGGTGTCCAGCTTGGACTTGATGCAGGTGGGGTGCGCGCGGTCTCATCATTAAGCTTAAATGACTTGTCCTTTTGGTGACGCGAGGCTCACCTTGCTGCTGTGTTTGTGCTCCAGGTCGATTGTGCAGCCACCTGCATTAAAACGGAAGGGTTGCTAATGCTCAGCCGAGGATTGCTCATCACCGCCAAACATCAATCAATCTCTTCTGCCAACTCCGCCCCCGCCGCCGGTCCTGATTCTTTTCTTCACTGCCTTTTGACAGATGGAAAACTCAAATCTGTGAAAATGAGTAATAAAGCGTTGCTAAAGAGCTAAGCTGTGACTCAGCAAACAGCACATTCACTGGAGATAAAAGCCTTTTTTCACGGCAGCCATTTTGATTTCACATCCATGACTTAAAGTTAAGGCTGGTGTTATTTTCTCCTCCATAAAGTGAATGTCTCTCCACTGCTCAGAATTCTTTCACCATTCTTCGAAACTATAGGCCCTCCTGCTTTCTGCTCTCCATCCGTAGCTGCAGTGTTCACTCCCATTAATTACCTGCTTACAGAGGCTCTACATTAGGCCTGCCGAGACACCAACAGAAGTAGAGCAAGAGGGAGAGTCACACATGTTCTTTGGGCTTGTGAAGAATGTCTTAAGGCCTCTTACACACACACACACACACACACACACACACACACACATACACAAACACACACACAATCATAAAGGTCCTTATTGTTTGCTTCAGACAAATACACACACAAACGGCGCTGCTGACAAACAACTTTATATGCATGCGGCTAAGAATCTGAATATGCAAATAGATACAGTAGAATCAAAAACAACACTCAGACGTGTACGAATATTACTCACCACTCCAAGGTGTGAGGTAGTATAGTGTTTACCTGGAGGAGAGATGAACTATACAGTACACTAAGGACTAATGAGCTCTCTGCAGCCCAATCCCTGAAGCATAACCCCCCCCCCCCACACACACACCACCACACACACACAACACCACACACACACACACTCTCACTTGCAAGCCCCCCTTTCCGTTTCTGTGGCTTCCCCTTCTCCAATCCCTTTCGTCATTATTGCTATTCCTCTCTCTCCCCGAGGCATATCTCAGGGAGCCTGACTGATCCAGCGGCTGTTTGTTTGGAGTGCAGTTGATAGGGCACATGGGTACCTTGTGGCACTAAGACGGGGGGGGGGGGCAGAAAGAGGCATACGAGGTGAACAGAGGGAGAAAAAAAAAAGTTGAGATGCTCTATAGGTGCGCACACGTGGAGGTCAAATGGATGTGTGTTTGCACCATTAGGTGGTGACTTTTTACATTCTGTCCTGGAGCTGTACAAAACGTTGGCCCCACAGTCAAAGGGGCGGATCTCTGCAAGAAAAATACAACTTTTATGATTCATCATCATTTTATGTACTGGCACAATCCGGTCTCATGACAGTTCACAAAATGGTCACGTTATTTTGATCTATTGATTTGTCAAAACAGACCTGATTTTTTTGTTAATTTTCCTGGTTGTCATCACCAAACAGGAACATGACTATATTACGACCAGCCTGCTCTGGGGGACAAAGACGGCCGCCGAGACATGATCCGCAGTCCCTGGGAGATGCAATTGCAGGGAAATGAAATGCCACACGCCGGCGACAACTGCCATGACACTGGGCTGATCTGGGGTACGCAACAGCGCGGAAATGAAATGCCACACGACTGCGACAATGGGAGGGACGCACAACGGGTAAAGGGACCGTCACACACAGGAGACGTCAACAACATGGGACGGTTGTGGTTAGGAGAAGAAGAACGCGGAAAGGAACAGCCACAAGCAGTCCGCAGTCCCTGGTCTCCAGGGTGAAAGTCCTGTGGTGTTTTACCCATCCAACCTCCTTACGCAGATTTTTGGCCTTTCAACACTACTCGCTACCGTAATCGTGCTGTTATCACGAAAGATGCTTTCCATTAAAATACATTAGTTTAAAATTTCTGCTAACCACCATGAAACAAAACGAGAAAATCGTGTCCCTGTACATGAATCAATAGATTAAATAAAGTCACCATTTCACAAACTGCCATGAGACTGGGCTGACTGGCAGGTAGAATGTGGGGAAATACTGTAGCAACAAGCAATATTGTTTAAGTTATCCATCATGATATTTGTAATCTTACATTGTGATAGTCGTATCAATTGTCATGTAGTACATTTTTTAAGAAAATCTTTTTTAATTGGGTAAAATAACTGAATATGATTGTCTGTTTTTGGCTAATCCAGTTACTGAAATACCTGACAAATAAAGGTAGTTCATCACATTGATGGTTGACAAATTCCTTTCATATCACTATACATCATCATTAAGCCAAACTTTAATATAGTGCATGGTCAGTAAGTTCTAGATGACTGGATTTCATGTTTTGTCTTGAATTAGGGGCTAGATTAATGAAATAAGTGTTGGCAAAAACATGTAACCAACAGGCCAGCATCAAGCTGAGATGCTCCATTTAAAAGCTTTCATAGAAACTCAAAGCAGCAGAACATAGATTGACAAAAAGCAAAACTCTGTTGGACACTGCGATTTGCCACGTTACGGAGGAAACCTACAACCATACACACACACACACATGCACCACATGGCAGGAACACAATAAAATTGACACTCTAATCCCATAAAAGGTGTCTTTGTGGTATGTGAAGCTGCTGCTGCACTGCAGTCTACTTCACTTTGCTGGTAATTATCGGTGTCTGCCTGGAACACAGAGACAGTAATGCTTCATTACAAAGTACAGGAACAATTGAGGACACTGAGGAGAAGAGAACAGGCCAGAAGGAAAGTAGGCGATGAAGGGGTGTCATTACTGGCCCATTTGTCTTAAAACGCAGGGACGGGAAGGAGTTTGAGACAGAGAAGGTGCACAAGATGACTGCGTGTATGAGAGAGAGAGACCCTTCAGAAACTAATCCACTTCAGTCTCATGGGACTGCTGTCTCTCAGTGAGGACCAAGTGGCGGGCGCAAAATGAGCCAAACCCAGTGTAAATGTAGTAGACTCTCCAATTCAATTTCATTATTCAACCATTAATTACTTGCCCAATTTGGGGGCTATAGCATGCCTTGATTAAAACGGACACTATTTAATAACCTCGGCCAACTTGAAAAGAAACGCACCTTGAAGATGGAATAATTAAAGCAGTGGTGAGATAAGATTCATATCGCCCCTCTCTAACTCACTCCCCGCAAATTGGATGTGCTGGTAGAGTGGAGTGAGCCAGTGTGGGGAGAGAGCAACAATGGTAAGGGGGTAGGTGGGGGTGGTTGAGTAAATGAGCGAGTGGCGGAAGCATTTGAGAGCCATTTGGTAAAAGAGATGCTTATTGGAAACGAAGAGAAGGAATTAATCATTTGACTGATCTGAGGCCTCAAACTCAGAAAAGTGTGTCCCATGTTGTGAAGGGTAAATGTGCTGGAGAATGTGGGTGGGTTAAGCAGGGTTGCCTTTGCAAGTGTCCAACGGTGCCCCCTCTAAGGAAAGGCTATTTAAAGTAAGGGACGGACAGCAGAATCTCTCTCTTTACTCTCACCAAGAAATGAGGAGAGAGAAGTGGGGCAGGACATTTTCAGTATCCTACACACAAGCAGACATAAATTCATACCATTGTGTCCAAGCACCATCTCTTGCTTGGTTTTTAAGGGCCTCTTTCCGTTCAGAGAGGAACTAACTGGACATGTTCTTACCTCAGCTTAATCCCACCCCAGTGGACCCGAGGTCATGAGCCAAAAACAATAACAAACGTGGCAGTTTTTTTTTTAAACAAAAATCCAGACATGTCTAGCTTCTGAACACACACAATACATGATTTTTCCTGATATTTAGAGCATGTCTGTATGGGGGCTAAGTGTTTTTTGTGCATGTGCGAGAAAGGTTGCGCCGCATGTATGTACGTGTGTGTGTGTGTGTGTGTGTGTGTGTGTGTGTGTGTGTGTGTTTGTGTGCCACTGTAAGCGCTACTAACCTGCATACCCTTATGGCCTCACCTAGCGAGAGTGCCATGGCTCGTTAAGCTGGCAGGGATGATAGGGCCTGACATGTATTTACCGTAGCCACGCAAACAGACACAGACACACACAAAATGGCCCACTTTGGCCAGAAGCCTCGCCTCTGGCCATTTTATGACTCTGACTCTTTTCCTTCCATTACACCCACCCTCCGTGACCCCCTTCATGTTTCTTTTTCATCCCTTAGTGCCTCCATCCTGGTCTAAAACGATTAGTGTCATACCTGGCTACGAGGTTGGTGTACTGTTCAGTGCCCTACATTAGTTCCTATAGAAAAAACCCTGTAATCTCACCCTGCAAGACAGCTTAGTAAGAATAAAATAAAGGTTGTTGAAAAATATCAAATGATTTACAAGAAGTTAACGTAATGCATACGAACACGCGCTGCTGGATGTACGCAGACCTTCACAACACTAGATTGCATCAGTAGTTGATATTTGAGGCTCATCTTCACCAATATGTCCACGCGTCGAGGGCTTACATTCAACACTTCACTCGAGCCAACATGTCCTTTAAACACTTGCAGAGACCTTGCAGATCTAGCTTCTCAGTACAGTTGTGAGAAGGCTAGATCTTCCACAGAATACCAGGCTCTCTGAAGGCAGCAAACTAGTTCATTTTCTAAAACATGGTGGTATTTCAGGTTTTACAAAGACTTTAAAAAAAGAGTGCATGTTCTTAAATATGCAACATTTTGCTTAAGAGACCAATTATAGAATCAGAATCCAAGTATTCCTGCACCAGATTCATGTTCTTCTTGTTTGTATGCAGTTTAATATCCACAAAACATAAAATAATAAAAAACATTCCCACATCTGAACTAAAGATCTATTTAGTATTCTTACGTGGGATATAGCCTGCTTAAGCTGTTTAAAAGGGCTTTCAAAGCTCTCTCATAAAGTGATCTAAATGAATGAAGCGAGGAGAGAGACTAATGCTGAAAGATGGCCGGAGAGAGAGCGATGGAAAATCACAGCAGGCCACCCTGGGCTCAAACAAATCAGCGCCGTCTAGGTCAGCACATTTGAAGTTAAAGTCAGTCTTAAATGGGCCTTCAGACACCCTCAAATAAAGCCGACAGACAGCGCTGACCTTTACAAACCACTGTCGGCTGCGAAGGGGGTGGGGGGGGGGGATGGAACTCCTTCTAATTGAAACTTTCCAACTCTCTTTCCGAGTTGAGCAAAACTCCAGGGAAGGGAAATGAAAAGAGGAGTAGGTTCTGTTTTGATTTGTTCTTTTTCAACAGAACCCCCCCAACACCACCACCACCACCACCACCACACTTCAAATTTCAGTGTTTATGTTCAAATCTAGGTTGAGCAAGTGCGGGGGTGGGGAGAGAGGGTGTTATTTTGGAGCTCGCGTTTTCTTTTTTATCCCGCACTGCGCAATTAAATTGAATCGAGGGCTCGTCTAAATTGTTTGAAGCGATTCAGCTTTGCGCTGGCGTAGTAGAGCGCGAGAGGGCTAAGGTCGAAGGCCCAATATGTCATATATCTCCTCGTGTTGCATAATTTAATGACTCCGAGCGTTTGCTCGGTAATTCATTTATTTTAAGGAGTGAGACATGGAGCAGCAGGAGAGAGGAATCCGGAAAGGGAAAGAACATTTTATTGTTGCTGAACGTTATTGATCTGCAAAACCAGATGCTTTTTTAATTGGATAGCAAAAGGACGGTATGGCTTGCAAACAACTTTTCTTTTCTGGGAGAGAGTGAGGCAGCGCCGCTCCCTAGAAATCTCACCCATGGTGCATGAGTTATTTGTTTATGCGTGACATGTCTTGGCTGGGAAATGTGTGTCAAGTGAGCAGGTGGGGCGGTCATCAATGAAGACAATTAAACACTCTGGAGGCAATCAGCCAAATCTTCCCTCTGTCCCTTGTAGCTCTGTACCCTCACTCGCTCGCTCCCTCCCTCCCTCTTCCTCTCTGTGACTCTGACAGATGATAATTCAGTGGGAGTAAGGGGTCACGGCCTGACAGAGAAGGGCATCATCAGCTGTGATAACCATCGCTGGACACAGACAGTCAACAACAAGTTGGCAGCTGCAAACAAACAACAGACGTGAAAGAGAACTTTTCAAAGGCACACACAGGCCTGTGGATTTTAGTTGCGACCTCACACACTCCTTTGAATGAGCGTGCGCACGAATTAATGCTGAATCGGCGGTAAAGATGAAGGGTGGTGCAGGTACACTTTGTGCTGTGGCGGCTGCACACTGCTTACTCATCCTAACTCGACTCCCCAGTGTACACCGAGACCCGGAGACACACAAACGCAGAGCAAGACATAAAAAAATGTTTCACTGCTCTCAGCCCCCGCCGAGGTCAAAAGGGCTCTCAGTTTCTCTGGCATCATCTCAAATGCTCGCTAATTACACAGAGTTGATGGGTATTATTGTACCCTCTCTAATCACTGGAATATTCTAGAAGGACAAGAAATACTTCTGTCACTCGCACATCCTCAAAGGAGGGATTATAGTCCCAAACTGGAGTGAGGAGAAAAAAATAAATCACTGTCACAAATGGGGATCGACTGTCAGCCCGGCTAATTATCCCGTTGAAAAGAGCGAGCTTCATTTCCCGGACTTACGTCGAGGGGAATCATTTGTGGCGACCTCATCCCCGACTTTATGAAAAGAAACATTACACTCCTAATATTACCAACCCCAACCCTCCTCTCCCCCCATTCTTTGCAACTCTCTTCAGCTTGGCTTTCATTTTGATGGCTAATTCCGGTGTTTTCATTTCAAAAGGCACAAGCTTAATTCTAATGCATATCAGCGCATTACAAGGGGGGGTATCCACAGCGGCAACCCGCACACGTCACATAAAACATGTAAGCTCTCGGTCACAACCACTGTCGAATGTGAGAACAGTGTGCTGAGTGATCGCTCCGACACGCTTTCCACATATTAGCGCTTCTTTAATGGACTCGTAATGTTAGCCTTGTGCCTTGAACTGCTCTGTAAGAGGTGCGGCTCGGCTACCTCAATCTCAGTTCAGAGTGAACGCAGTGCTGGGGGGGGGGTCAAAGCAGGGGCACTCATATAATCGATGGTAACGTGATTAGCGACACGCTAGCGTTAAACCAGAGGCTACGCTGACGCTTGGGAAGGTGTTAATATGGGGCCCTCTTTCCCATCACAGAGGCGCGTGTTAACCCTAGAGCAGACATGTGTGCAGGTTAACGTGGAGCTGCCCATGGACCATAATCGTTTTACTACTGTAAACATGGAGGAGGGGGAAGGCATTTACTGTCAGAGAGCACTTGCCACAACCAGTATATCTTCTTCCCTGTCAGCTATGCACACACGGCCGGCCAGCCACAGCAGTAGTGTCAGGCTTCTGCCTTCTAATCAGCATACTCTTTTATAGGCGGGCTTTTAGTGACTGCATATTGCCACCTACTATAGCCTCATTATTTAAAAGGTGCATGTCAGTTTAAACAAATTATTCATCTGGATTTTATGTCTCAATGTAGGTTTTTTTGTCAGATCACAGCAGTTAGGGTGATCTTCTCTCAGCTGCGACAGCTAAGAAAATGTTTCTAGTCATTGGAATGGGTAAGAAGAATTAGGGGCATACATAAATTCATCATAATGAGTTCCTTTTAAGTAACAAAAGAGCAACAAAAAGTATAAAATTGGAGTTTTTTGGCTGTTATTGTTTCTTTAATCTTCTTTTTTTAATCCCATTATTTTAAATAAGCAAAAGAGAATGAGAATGATAATGACTCGTACACAATATATGTAACTACAAAGAGCACTGAGGTCTGATAACAAAATGTAAAACAGCCGTGACGGCAGTTTGGTGTTAATCCACTGGCGTTACGCGAGGTGAATGAGGGCACAGAGTGGCAGCCAAGGTTGGAGACTTGTTTAAGAAAGGCTGACATTTACGCACTAAGGTTCCTAAGCCTTTATACTCACAGCATTCACTCAGTGGCTTTGTGCCGTGCTGCTCATGTCATGGCGTACGGGGTGATAGTTAAGTCATTGTGATGTACAGGATGTGTGTGTAAAAGGGTTTAGATGTGACACCGAGAGAAAGAATCAAAGAGTGTGTTTCCTGCCTCTATTTCTATTGTGCGCGCACACTCCCTTTCCCATTATGTAAACACCTCTTCTCACACTCTACCTTGCTCCCAGACCCTAACTTCTATTATTAGAGAAGGGCTCTCCAGCGACCGGTATTCCGTTTGATTTTGATTTGCGCCGGCTACTGTAATGCAGGTGCGACGGCCTTGCCTGCAGAATGCACCACCCTCCGTCTCGCAGGGAAACGCAATTAACTAGCTCACAAACACTTAGACCAGAACATGGATGTGTGTTTTTGCAGCAGAAAATACATCACTAATGACTTTTTTTTTGCTGCAGTGGTTTGGTCCATTCAGCCAGACTGAGACAACTTTAGGTCAAGAACCGTATAGCACAGATGTCTGCCCTCCAAAAGCCAAGGTTGTCTGCGACGTCTAGATCGATATTTCTTCTAGTACTAGCATGGGTGGGTGGGGGTGGGGTGGGGTCAATGGCTGCTGCAATGGCTGCTGCAATGGCTGCTGAGCAGCATAAGCAGTGAAGCATTCTACCTAGTTCTTCAAAATAGAACAGAAGAAGGTTGAGGATGGAGAGAGTCATGGGGTTTTATACACAGTGGTATTTTTTTTAACTCTGGAAGTAAGAAAACTCTAAACTATTTGCAGCTTGTTTTTCTGTTGTGTGTTTCTCCTAGAGCAATGTGATGCTAGATGGAATTTCATCACCAGTGAGAGCTTGATAAACAGAATAATAATGAGTGTTGGCTCTTCAATTAGTGATTATAGCAGAGGGACAAAACCAAAACAGGCTTGTAAAAGAGACTCACACATTATGTTATTGATTAAATTCATATTTCTTTATACTGTTTTATACTGTATAGTTTATCCGGCTGTTACATACCAGTGACTCACATACATCATCCATGTGGACGTACACACACACACACACACACACACACACACACACACACACACACACACACACACACATATATGCAGATTTCAACCAAACACACTTGCAATAATAACCCAACACTGCAGTACTACTCATGGCAACGCAACACTGTCACCAGACATCGTCAGAGTTATTAGTCTATTATTAGCTGCAGTAGCGGCTGCCCACCCCACCACCACCAACCACACACACACACACACACACACTCCCTCCCTGCCGACACAGCGCTGTCATCATGACTGGCTTCTAATTGCATACAGAGGGGGCCACATCCATGCTCGACAAGCTGTGAACGGTCACCGAGTGGTGAGAATCGCACTTTCAACTAAATAAGCCCCAAAATGCAAGAAATAACATTTCATTGGGTGGTGGCAGGATGATTATTCTGTAAATCAGATTGAGGCTTTTGCATAAACAGATGATTACAACGAGACGTCTGAGCAGCATGTAAGGGGGGGAGGGTAAAGCTGAGACAACAAGGGGGGGGGGGGGTTATGGAACAAAGAAGGACCCTCTCATATCTGTCTCTCTGCGCCTCAAACAGTTGGCACGTACTTTTTGTTTTTCGGTTCTGCTCGTATTGGGTAAAAAAAAAGGCCTTTGCACGCCTATATACACACACACAGTGGGGAACTGGAGGAGAGCGAACGTGAGGCAGCTGTGAAAACATTGCTTCTCAGTATCAGAAGAGACTTGGTGCAATTTCTTTACAGCTCTCTGCTTGTCACGGTGAGTAAAGGGAGCCCTGTCCAGTGGACCTTTACAGTCTACACACTCATAAACACACACACATCACGCTCCAAAGTCCAAACCCTGGTGTCACTAGTTGGGCTGTGAACATTTGCCTTTTGCATGATTTGAAGCAATGTGTTGTGGATTAGTCCTGCTGCCTATTTTTTTTCAAGGGGGAACACATTTGTCCATGGCCTCATTTTCACCACAACATAAACATGTGATTTCATACTTGCAATAGTGGGAAAGCTTTTCTCATTGTGGCCTATATTTTGGGCATCAGACGTACCACGTTTAATGTACAGATTGGTCCTCTGAATCTGATGTTAATGTCCTGGTCCTGTTCTCTGAATTAGTTTCACAATATACAGTATATAAAAAGTACATTTTAGCAATTTCTTTAGTATTTTATCTCTAGCAGCTCAAGAGAGCAAGGCTTAATTTGGAGTGTGTATGGAAATGTGTCAGACGTTGCATTTCATTAGGGGGAAGTGCTCTCTGGGTTTTAACTGTGCATTCTTTGTTTCTCATTATTTTTTCGCCCTATTCACATCATCAGCACTTCAGATTAAACTGACACAATCTCCTGCGTAAGTGTGTGGATACACACACACACACAGACACAATTAATCGCAAGGAAATGGAAGAGTCTGCTTGGGTTGCATAACACCTTGAACAGAACACAATCTCGTCAACGCACTCCCACATTTGCGCTCGCCGTCTCTCGCTCCTTCCTCGCTCCCATCATCACCTCTGACAGAGGATAAACTCTTTGGTTTGCAGGCTTTCTATCAAAAGCCCCAAACCACAAAAAAGGAGCTCACTCTCTTTATTCTTGCAGTCTCTCTTCAAAAAATCTGTTTATACACTGTACACACTCTCACTCCTCTGCAGCCTGCTCTTACATTTGCCTCCTTTACTCCTTCTTTGACGCTTTGGAAACACATTGCTTTGTCTTTGCGCAGAGTTCATCCAAAGAACATGAGTGTTGACAGCTATGGCCTTTTTAAGAGGAGAGGGGGGATTACTGCATGCATGTATTGAGGTGGATTAAGACTTTGGCGGTATTGGAAGGTCCTGACAGGAGCATTTTTGGAATTGGTCAGTGAGTCTTAAGCCCAGATAATTCTTTTAAGACCAAAATGAAATCACCCAAAGCAGGGGTAGTATTAATAATAATAACATCAAGTAGGAAGAGAGAAAAGAGCAAATAATCAAAACCTGTCTGGAAAATGCAATTTTCACTCTGAAACCATCTGTTCTTGCTGCTTAAAATCTGCGGTTGTTTTTGATTAAGATTAAACTACGCTCAAACCCTGTGAGCCGTTAAAAAGAAGTGCAGCCTCTTTTTTTTTTAATAAAGATGAGCGATTTGAATGGTGATTTGGGGAGTTTTGGAACAAGGTGAGGAATGTGTGTGTGTGTGTGTGTGTGTGTGTGTGTGTGTGTGTGTTTAAATGTGTGTATCTATGCATACACGTGTGTCCTTGGTCAATCTGCAATCGCTCAGGGATTAAGATGATTTATGTTGCCCTGGTGTGACTTTAGATTCACAACGTGTGTGGCGATGGAACCGTCATTGCGCTCTCTCTTTTTGCCTGTCAGTAAAAATCGGACGCGACTCGATTCTACTAAGGTTGTCTAAACATTTAGTGTATTATTGAAATTCTTATCATGATAGCTGTTTAGTTCCAGTATCCATAGGTTTATTAGTGCTAGCACCCGTTTAGCATTGCGTTCCCATAACACAGACTCACAATGCATGCGATCAATATTGATGCAGCGGAAACAGAGATATTTGTCTATTTTACTCCACACATTCGTCTTACTTGTCCAAACCTTGCGCCTCCATTACCCACAGTTCAACTCCACCACCAATAGTTTGGTTGTTTGGTGTTATGCTCGTAGCGACTAATAAAGCTAAAAGCTGCTAGCTTCAAGCAGAGATGAAAAGCATGCTACAGAAGTCTAGAAAGATTATTTTCATGTACAAACTCTGTTGGTGTGTGTGTGTGTGTGTGTGTGTGTGTGTGTGTGTGTGTGTGGCAGTCCTGATTTGAGACAACTACCCAAAGAGTAGTTTGAGAACGAGTTCATCATAACAGCTATAACTGGATAATGACTGTAACTTGTTTCCCTGTGCAGTGTGTGAACCCAATCTGTCACTTCCAGAAGATTTTCAAATCCAAGCCGTACATTGTGTGTGGGAGGCGGGCTAAACAGCACGTCTCTGCATCCTACAGCCCCATGTGTACTTGCAGTGAAGAATACAGTAGCCTAGTGCAACCAAAGACATTACAACACTACAGTGTTAATGTGAAAACAGTCCAAACAGCATGCTTTAGCTTTCACTTACACCTACAGCACAAAGGATTATTTCTTGTTTATGTATACAAGCCGTTTTCCAGTAGCATCCTTCCAACAATTCCACAAATCCATTCACTCGCGGTGAGTTGTAGGCGATACAATGTTTGACGAGGCAGCCAGAAGCTGAATTCAGGGCATTCTTTTGAAGAGATAAGAGTGATTTGTACATCAATCTGGTCCCTCGCATATGTATCTACGCGTGTGCCTCATGATTGTGTGCATGCATGTGTGTGTGTTGTGTTCGGGGGTCCATTGTGAGTGGACTTGCGGGTACATCATCTGGATTAGGATCCTCTGTTTTGTCAGGCTAGAGGTAGCGGGGGCCTATGAAAGTGTTTCTTTTGTCATCACGTCTGTGTCTTCTTGATTCTTTTTTTCCTCTCTGTCTCCTTGTGCCTGGTAAATGTTGAAGGGTTGTAGCAAAATAAGTCACAAAATCAAAGAGGAAAAAAATAAGATGGTTTTCTTTTCCTTTAAACAATGCTTTTATTCTCCTTGTTCATTTGTTTTTCCTCCACTTAAGTCTAATCACGTGTGCCCTGTGGAGACACCCCAGTGACTAGTCCCACAGCCTCTGCTAAAGTAGTTGCCTGAGGCTTACTTTGAGCTACAGACAAGATAAATGCCATTGTTTTAGCCTTCTAGGTAGCCATTAGTCTGAAGGCGGGACTGCAAACAAAAGGGCAGGAAACAGACAAAGAGTCACACACTTTGCCACAATTGTACAGAAACAGGTGTGCCCCGATTGCATTTGTTCAAAGGGTTAATCTTTTTGTAACACCCCCCCCCACCCACCACGGAAAAAACAACAATTTACCTGGCTTACCCTCTTCAAATCCCCACCGCATTTACCTGCATTGTTGGGCTTTGGGTATCATGTTACTTTGCTCTGATTGTGTCCGCTGATGTGTTTTAGCTCTCAGGCGCTTTTGTATTGTGGTTTAAATGGACGCTTTTGACTGCCACTTTGGCGTTCATCATCCCTCACAGGAAGTCGTTCTTAGGGGCCACAGTCATCGGCGCTCTGCATAGCTGAGCTGGTGCTTTGTGAAAGGTGATTGCTGCATTTCATAGGCTTTGAAAAGACAGCTGCCATGGTGAATGGCACACAAAGGAGAGGATAATTCATTTCTGCCCCTTGTTTTGTGACCTTGAGGTAAAAAAAAAAA
>NC_045751.1:14433230-14501263 GCF_008692095.1 Etheostoma spectabile | reverse complement strand
AAAAAAAAAAATCCACACCGGAATGGGGGGGATCTCTATGTGCTGATGCATGCTTTCGCGACCAGGTGCACCGAAATTACAAACAACCCAGAGAGAGGGAGGGTTGCACCTATGATGGAAAGAGACTCAGGTGAAATTTGTCAATTCACGGGCTCAATTTGACGCCCCATTGTTGATTACCGGGTGCCAATGCATATTCATCTCAACGTGAAAATAATTTTATTTCACGATGCACCGCTGCAATGCATTCAACTTCAAATCCTTGCATTCCAAGAGACGCAAAAGGGGGATAGAGAGGAGGAAAAAAGAGAACACAGGAGAGTGTTTTTAAGGAAACAAAAGAAAGACAAGAGAAAAAGACTGTACTTTAAAGAAGCATCAAAATGCATTGGGTTGTTCCTTTGTGTTACTTTATGCAGGTGCTGTATGTATTGGAATAAACCATCAGCTGAGGGAGACGGCACAATAGCGAAAATGCTAAAGCTTTTAAATGGGTCAACAATGCATGAGAAATCAGCTTCGCACTCACAAGAGAGGACCAGGGAGAGCGCAAATATTAACAGCACACACACACACACACACACACATACATACATACACAATTTCCTCCTTCTCACACACACACCACCACGCCAATTTCACGGCTGTGTGAATGGCTCAGCGAATGTTTTTCTTAAGTAGGGTGAGCTCTAGGCCTTCATAAAACATGTATGGTGCTAATGCTGACCATTATGTGAATTTCTTGCCTCGCAGTTTCCAGGAAAACTGGTTCGATGGACTAAATGGACAAGCCTTTGTTAAAAAGTCCCTCGCAAAAGCCATTAAGTCACTGTCAACGCTCGGACAAAAACCTCACCCACTGTTCTCTTGAGACCGCTGAGAGAACCACAGAAGGATTGTTCACCGTAAGAAAAATAATGAGTATCCTTTTTTTCACCCCACCCTGACATAGAAAAAAAAAAATAGACAAATGTCTACTTCAGGAAGGGGATTTTTATTTTTCCCCACTAATGCATATATGACCCTAAGTAATTGTGTCCGTGACCACGGTGCCTTGAAAAAAAACCCTGCCAAAATGAAATAAGAAGAGACGAAATAATGAAATTCCTCAGCTAGAGAAACTCAGGAGGATATTGTACCTGTAGGTGCATCAGGCGCACACAGCTGTATATGGAGGTTTTTTTGTGTGTCTGTATGTCTTTCTGTTTGGACAGGTAGTGTGAAGCGATGTTACGAAACCCATCCCCTGGTGTCAAAGTTCGCAGCGTGTGCCCCCTTGGAGACCGCTAACACGGCTCTGCCACAGGGAGGCCACCTTCTATAAACCGTGTTAGCTTTTCATTTCAACTCTTTCCCACCCTCACGTCATACCCTTTCTCCATATGAGTCACATTAACTGTGTCCTCAAAGAGAGAGAAGGCAATAGAGGGAGGGAGAAAAAAGTGGGAGGATAACCCCCTTCTTCCATTGTTACATCCCTTCATCTATTTTTATGAGGCGAAGGAGCGGAGCGGGCAAGAAAGAGGGAGTAAAAATAAGTTGTGGTGGGCCGCGGTAGTTTCGTTGCTCCGCTGAGAGTATGATGCATCGCCGCTCGGATCCATACGCATGTGAAAGGCGTGTGCGCACACACACACAGCTTTACAGTACATGCATTCTTCATTACACACACACGTTTTCTTCAGCACTCAGTAGTGATCCACATCACTTTCTGTAAAGCACTTTATCAAGACCCCACCTACAGCATTTGTAAGCAGTTTATAAAGACTTAATAATGATTTATATCAACAGATAGGACAATTCTACTAGACCTGTATCTCCTATATAAAGCATCTGTTACTGGTGTGCTAACAGTTAGTAAATGGTTGTGAATGCATTCTAACACAGATGCAATTATATGTTGTGATGATATATAACTGCGCATATTTTACAAATAATTTATAGTTGGTTA
The DNA here is from genome assembly GCF_008692095.1 of Etheostoma spectabile. Lineage (NCBI taxonomy): Eukaryota > Metazoa > Chordata > Actinopteri > Perciformes > Percidae > Etheostoma > Etheostoma spectabile. The sequence goes on along the minus strand of NC_045751.1, from coordinate 14,499,312 downwards.
AAAACATGGACTTTATAATATATGTATATACACATGGGGTACCTAATAAAGTGGCCGGTGAGTGTACACATATATAAATATATATATGTATATATATATATATATAAATATATATATATATATATATATATATATATATATATATATATATATATATATATATTTTTTTTTTTTTAGTTTAAGAGCGCTTTCAGGTCTTTAAAAGAGTTATAACTGTTGACTTACATTAATTACATTTTTAAACACTTACTACTTATAAATTGTTTTTAAATTGTTAAATGCAATTGTTTCTATGGAGATTGTCTCTTTTTAAGCCCCTTGAGGGTTTTTCGGCAATAGTCCATCACATCTTTTTTGTGAAACATATAATACTGTATTAATGTTTTTTGGTGTGAAAATAAAAAAAAATTAAAAACAAAACACTTAAGATGTCCATAGGCTCTTTACAACAACAACATTATTATTATTATTATCATTACTATTATTTTATCATATCATTTTTTGTTTGTATTATTGATATTAAATCCACTAAAGTGATGAGAGGACAGTGACTTTGACCGGTTTCACAGCTGCAGGAATGTCGCATAGTGTGTCTTAACATACCCCACATAGCTCCAGCAACACACTAATATTATCATTAGTTTTCCACATAATGCCTGCCACAACCAAGCATTTGGGTGCCTGTGCTTTGACAGTTTTACAGCATTTAGCTGTGTCTGTGAGTCATCAAACCAACCCGATTAAAGGCGAACATGATGTCAAATTCCTAAATAACACGGCCTAATTGGTATCAATTAGTGGTCGAAGCCAACGCTGCTGGCAGAGTGAGGAGTTTCCTGACAAAATCTCTTCCCAGAAGGAATGCCAGTTCATGGCAATGCCTGCTGGAGATGTGGCACAGCAAGCTGTTCTGTAAATAGGCACACGTGGGTAAATGCGGACGGGGTGGCAGAAGAACACTACAAAAACAAGTTTTTTCGTTGATTTTTTATATTTTGTATCGTTGTTCAGTAGTGCCTGTGTCTGTGGACAAAGTCGTGGGCGGTTGAAAAGCATAGTGTGAACTTGCAATTGAAAAGGTTAAGCTGCTGGTTGGACCAGATGCCACATATACATAATGGGTATAATAAACAGATAAAGACCTAGAACATGGATGCGTCAGCTCTTGCAAAAATACATCCGGAAAGATTTACACAATTTGAATTCCTACCTTAAAGGTCAAAAAGAGTGTCATTGCTCATATTCAACCTGGATCGCACACAGTGAGAATCACAAGGGTATCGGCAGACCTTCACGGAAATGAATTCACGGATATTGGCTGAATGCCAGATACGTTTGTTTCCAGTTGGTTCAATCAGGTTTGGTAAAACATGTTCACCGTTTTGTATTTTCACTGAAAGTTCACATAAATGGGACGTGTTTCATAATCGCCGCATGCATTCCTTATGTGCACAGTTAAATAGCCGGCAAGTTTTTCAGACGCATGGAAAGAATGTGTTGAGCAGGAGAAATGAGTTCCCAGCAGAGTTACTACATGCATGCATTTGTGTATGTGCCTTAACTGTTAGATATGAGGAGGAGGTAGTGAGAGACAGTGTTTGCACATAAAGTATAGTATGTTTGGCAAATGCATGAATGAATGCATGAGCGGCCTCAGCTTGGTGTCGGCCTACAGAATGTGCTAACACCTGAATGTGTTTTTCTGAATTCTGTTTGTTTGTGCTTTTTCAACAAATTCCCCAAAGTGAGAAAAAAAAAATCCTCTCAGCTGCAACATATGTACATACATATGTGTAGTTGTCTTGTGCAGTGATCTTCTTTGGATGCTCAGCTCACGTTCAAGAATCACAAATTGTACAAAAAATAAAAACACTTGCCGGCAGCGAGTAGTATTATTGGAATCCCATGCAGCGAGCCCACTCCCATGCTACAGACCCCCCACTAGGAAAGACATGGTGCCCACTGTGTCCCGGTGCTGCACACCTGATGTTCCTTTGTGCACAACCTGTTCACCTCACCCTCTCTACAATCATGCTCAGAATCCTAACCGCTTATTGTGACGAAAGAGAGGGAAGTTGGAAAGAGAATGAATACCAGGAGGAGGAGGAGGAGGAGAAGAAGGGAAAGATCCAGGGAGGAGGTTGGGTTGGGTTGGGGGGGAGACAAGCAGAAGACAGAGTGTCTGGGAGGAAAGGGGGAGGGAACGAGGGAGTGGAGGACAGGAGGCTTTGGCTGAGTGCCTTGGAGCTGTTTAATTGTCTTCATTGAAGACCGCCCCACCAAACGCTACAAACTGACACATAGACTAGCCAAGAAGTGATGATATTGTGAGAGATGTTGGGAAAGAAAAGAAGAAGAAAAAAAAGGTATGTAGACCAAAAAAAAAGTGAGGCGCTGTCCAAATTAACAGCTGTCGGAGAAAGTGTTTTATTCGGAACATAACAAATGCTCGTGCCATTTGGAGAAAAGCCAAATTGTCAGTCGCCGCTTCATTGCTTCTAAAAAGGCACAAAATGCACATGGCGGCGTGTATGACTGTAGGCCCTCATTGACAGTAAAGTCACGTCGCTGCAGTGCCATGAAACATCATTCTGATCTCCTTCTCTTTCGCCTCCAACTTCTGGCTGTATCAACTCTGCGTACAGATTGCAGAAGACGATGCAAAAGTACAGCTGTCTTTGATGTAAAAAATCAACGCTTGTATACCTTCCGAAAACAACAAGGCTGCATTATTCGAGTGGGCCTTTTAGTGCATGCGCTTGACAATAACAATTTGAAAGACATTTGCTGCCAGTGTTGTGCGTAAAAATGGCCCATATTCTGTACATGCACAGTCAGTATGAAGTGTCTGCACTTTTTTTTCTCTCTCAAACCAAATGGCTGTGTGATGCTTCTCTTTGTATCGACGTTTGTAAGCCAGCTGAATGGCTTTTTTAATCTGTGTTAGGAGTGGGTGTCAGCCTGCCTCTAGTTACACAAAACACCACAGCAACAGTTCCATTATTGTGTGTGTGTGTGTGTGTGTGTGTGTGTGTGTGTGTGTGTGTGTGTTTGTCTGAGTGTGGACACACCACACACATCCGTCCGTCATTTCACATTTATTTTTACTTATACTGCAGTGAGTGTACTATCAGCATCATAACATCCATCCCAATGCTACTCCCATTTGTTTTTAAAGATTGTTTCAAGTTTTAACAAAATTGCCCTTTAACTCGTTTCCTGCCCTCCTCCTACATTATTACTTATTGATGTAAAGGGTTGGTTCATCCAAATTGGAATATCTGCCTCCGACCACTCCTCCAACTATTATAGACGTGAATATAATTTCCAAAATTACACCAAATCAATTCTTCCTTTATTTTAGTTGCATGATTCCAAACTCTTTTTGGGGTTGTTTTTAGATGTCTAAAAGAGGAGTTGAGGTGGAATTAGTAATTCACAAGAGGAAATCTAAAAAGAAACAATGTGTTAAAGAAATATGATTTCTTTTACAGCTGTTCTTCTCTGTTAATTATCTCACAACTGCTCAGACTTATCTAGTAACCCCTTGGGAGGGTTATACAGTTTTGAAGCTAATCAACAAAACAAGCACTTGTCTTAGGACTCTTTCTTTAGTAAAAAGTATCTACAATTGGGAAATGTCTACAGTGAGGTCTGCGAATGACCCACAGTAAGCTGGACATAGTTTCTAGAAAGAGATGTGGCTGCTGAATTTTTCAGCACTGTAGTGGCTACCCCCAAACCTGGCCATATACAACTTTGCATGGCTAAATGAGAATTTGGGTGAACTGATCCTTTAAGACTGCACTGGGTGGGCTACATGGACCACATGTGCTAATGTGGAGAGACAAAGAGGAAGACAGGACTGTACTGTGAATGTGACACTGGGGTATGATTTGAATACCTGCCTGCTCTGGCTGAGCAGTGATCAATCATCTCTCTGTCAAGCGCCACTCCCTGCTGGCAACTTCTCCGTGCATGTAACCCCATCGCTCACTTTTTCCTTCTGTTTCTCATTCTCTATCTCTCTTGTATGTTTTTTTTTTTTTGTTGTTTTTAATTTTCTCTCTATCTCCTGGTTACTTGCCAACCTCCCATCGTTTGATCCACTCCTAGGCTTGTGTGCAATGTGTTACTCATTTACTCTGCCTGGCCACGCTTTACCTCAGTGCTTTCCCTCCAATCATCTCACCAGGTACTCTTGCTCTTTCGATCTCCCTTGCTGTGGGCTTGCCTGAGGATATCACGAAAAGAAATAAGGGGTTTGGGGGTAAAGGACAGATGGAAATGAATGAGAGACACACTGCTGAGGAGTTCGCATGGCACACAATAAAAACTCTGCTGCATTCATCCACATCTTTTATACACTTTTTATGTACAACAATTCATTCTAATTTCTTTTATTTCTGTCCCGCTTTTTTAATTTCCTAATTCATGTTGTAGTGTTTGTGAACTTGCGTCTTTGGGGGAAGTCGACCGGGGGGGTGGGGGGGGGGGGTAGCGTGTGTAACATGCTGACTGATTGCACAAGTGCCTTCCGCTGGGTGATTTTTCGCTACATCGGTTGGTGATGGGCGAAGAGCACACACGCAAAGACACACAAAAACACACAGATACTCCCATCCCTCCACCAAGTTGGGGGAAATCAGACCTAAGACCAGCGCTGCTGCCGCTCCGCTCTTGAAATATGAATGGTTTTAATTAAAAAAACTCGCTTTGCCATCTGGCCCTACAATTGGGCTCGCCTAATGAACAGAGTTTCACACAAACACACACACACAGACACACACACACACAAATTATTAACCAGGCTAAGCAGCATTCCAACGGGCATAGCCTCGGAAATAGAGAGAAACAACATGAGTGAAGTGATCTAGTGAGGTGCATCACAGAGCTGGAAAATGATGAAGTCCCTCATTGTGCTGAATGAGGAGTGAGTGTGAGTGGCTTAAGCTTGTGTTTTTATGTGACTGAGCATGTGTTTGTTCATTTCTCTGTGTAAAATTGTACATTTCAGTCAATGTGTTGGTCTTGTGTACGTTAGCGAAGGCTCAGACAGTGTCTGTACTCTAGCTCTACTCTGTACAACTGCTGTGGGTGTGCCACTTGTCTGTCTTCCTCTATCGGACCAGTTAGCCAACACTAAATGATGATGTTTGTAATCCAGAGGTAGTACCCCAAGATTTCTCAGCGGGAGAGACAGGAGAGAGAGAGCCTGGTGTGTGTGTGTGTGTTGGAGGGTGGTTGTCTGGCAGCCAAACCCCAGAAACGTGGGAGGCATGCTAACGTTAGCAGCCAGTAGGACGTGCTATTACTCTCTTACAGGCCACAATAAATTTGCACTATTCATCTGTCTTAACAGCCAGCGTAAATGAAATCAGGCATCAGCCTCTGTGAGATGCACTCAGTGATGTAGTGGTAAGGAAAAAAGTGGAGTAGACCAAAATATATCTATATGCAGATAAACACAACAATATAAACAGGAATATCTTTTTTTTTAAGAAGCTTTTCCCTCTTTAAAACTCTTCTGGTTCAATCCTCTATATTACACACACTACTGTCTAGATAGGATACTTTGCCTACCTGTCATAGACTGTTAATATTAATGGTCAAAGCATCCAGTACAGAAAAGAGCTGCAAATGCGGAATTGCGTTAAACCTGCATTCTGTCTGAACTCCAGCAGGGGGCAACACATGGAGTTGCAAAAGGAGGTCAGTTTCTGTAGAAGTCTATGAGAAAGTTACCAACTTCTCATTTGATTTATCACCTCAGTAAACCTTTTCATAACATCTATGGTCTCAATCACTAGTTTTAAGGGTTCTGCAATACATAATGATGTTCATTTTTTTAATTATGGTCTTGTTGATTTAAAATCAGCGATAAAACGGGGTGTTTTAGGGCGTGGCTATGATGTGATTGCCAGTGAAAATGTGTAACATAACATAGGGTGTGAGGGCTCCTGTCTCCCTCCTCCCTCTCGTCTAAAATCGTCACATCTGCAACAGATCGTAGCAGATCTCCACAAACCAATGGGTGACATCACACATGCTCTGTCCATTAATATGAACCGTCTATGTTACCTGTGTATAGCGTTAGCAGCAGAGCACACACAATTGTATTGACTCACAGTTGAATTCGAGGAGGTAAAGCCAAAGTGAAAGGTACTAATTATGCATAAGCATTTTTTATTCTATATCAAAAGCCGCTACATAATGACTCACGTTGTGGATCAAATAGGATAAATCCTCGCCAGCGTGACCGACAAGCACAGCCCTCTGCATAGCTGCACTGATGTAATGGACAATGATACTACATCTTCAGTGCCGCGGGCTGTTCACATTTGCGCAGAGGTTTCATCTGAAAACGCTTTGCACACCTCACTCATGATAAAAGGCCAGAGTGGAAGCATGCTATTTTCAGGTGTACTTGAACTTACACAGTAAAAAATTGAAAAATCCACTTGGCAACCCCCACCCCTGGTGATGTGAAGATCAATAATAGAGCAATGAGTCTTTGACCCACCGATAACGCTGTACATCTGGAAGGGCTCTTTGACATCCATAACGGCCTAATCGGGTGTTTGTCTCTAAACACTCAGCGTTTATGAATATCTGATGAGCACCGGGGTAAGCTTATGAATAAGTGAGGGGCCCAGCTGTGCATCAAAAAGATCAAGACTTTGCAAAACATAGCAAATGCCATAGCTGAGCACTATATGATACTATCCAGCTCTAGATTTTTGGTAAATTGAATGTTTTTCTTGCTGTAAAGACTACAAATTATTATTATTTGTGCGCTGTTCAATGTTACAAAGTCAGAAACATAACGATGCAGCTGAATTTTCATAGGTTGCAGACATGCAGTGTGTCTCTCACTCTGCTAAAGCAACGTCTGTGAAGGGGAAACTACAGAGGAGTTTTGTGTGATCGCTTGTGCCGAGTGGACTGGGTCAAGAATGTTCATATTCCCGCGATGACCCCGACACTCCCTGTTTTTAAGACCGTCTTGGATTTTTTTATTTTTTTATTTGACACTCCCCATGGAAAGAAGTTAACCAATAGAAAATAACAAAGTTTGAATCCTGACCTTGATGAAAGAGATGAGGAAAAGTAAATACAGTCCCTCGGTAAATCTGTGCATGGTGGAGAGAACGGAAGAATGGAGAGCGGGAGGCACAAGAGTGAAAAACAAACTGTGTGTGTGTGGATGTGTTGGTGTGTTGGTGTGTGTGCATTCATATGTGTAAGGCAGAAGAGCAGCTGCAGCGGAGGATGATTGTTCCTGCACATTGTGCGAACATCGATCGACAACATCCAAGTTAGAAGCCAGAAAAGGGACGGAATCAAACAGGGACACGGGCCTTTGTTCCTGACACAAAGCAATGGCAATCAAAAATAATGAATCAGTAACACTGTGAATGGAAAACAGAAATCCTCAAACTGACACTCTGGCCGCAAAGTCTTGAATTGACATCAATCGCTTTCATCTACACACACACGCGTGCACCCACACACACACACACACACTCTTACTTCCCTATTTGCTTGCTTCCTTCTGTTCGTCTACAAGACAATATAAAAACCACGAATAACTGTCGCATTACGCGCATAAATGCCTGCAATTACCTGTCGCTAATGATGCCCATGCCAACACTGAGCACCACTGCAAGCCATCTGCTAACTTTTGTTCTCCCTCTTTCCTCATAACTCCCCTCATTTTATAAAAGGAGCAAGGGCTTCAAATAAAGCAGTGTGTGATGTGTGTGTGTGTGTGTGCTTTGGCTACAACACAAGGGGGAGTGCTAATGACTGTAGTTAGCATGGCTCTAGAGGCTGAAGCACTTTGCCAATATTTGCCCTAACCTCTGATGATTGCATTTACTTTACACTTAGGCATTTTGCTGATACCCTTATCCATGGTGACCTAGCATAAGTGAGCAAGCAGGGGCTCAGAGTCTTCCTCAAGGACACATTACCGGGAACAAATAGCTGTTTTTGATTGAACGACAGGACCAAGACCAATTACAGTGTCTCAAATCACCCCGCTGCTCCCTACCTAACTCCAGGTTATTATTATAAACTGTAATTGTATGAATGTGCTGCAAACTATTCAGAGGTTGCTTTGAAAACAATATGTTGAACAAAAACAGGCCAATATTCGCATGCACTCTCACTCACACAGCTGCCTTTCCATCTACACACACACTCATACACACACGCACACACCCATGCACACACCAGTTCAGCTGATCTCACAAAGATAGCGAGTAGCAGCAGAGCTTGTTGTTTCTCTTGGATGGAGACTGATTCATGAATTGACCTTGACTCTGTTCCTCCAACAAATCTCCTCTAAAACTCCAGTGTGTTTTGCAATAGTACCTTCTGAAACCATGGGAAAAGGAGAATTTACAACATATACGCAGTGAGCTGAAACCTGGATTGATGGGGATTATTCCACCATGTATTTTGGGTCAGTGTGCTAATTGTACAATATTTCACATCGGACAACATTGTATGATACATGGGCTTTTCTTTGGTGTTCAACATTCCATTTTGTTTCACTACTTATATTTTTATTTTTAAAGTAGATTTGATTGACAGCCTTATCACACTTTTCATCTCACTGTGTGCTCTGCCTTTGGCTGTCCCTGTACTATTACTTTAAACCGAGACCAAATTGAAATGAATCTTTTAATTGGGTCTAATTTGGCCATTAAATCAGGGCCTGTTGTCTAAAGAAAAAGATTGTAAGTATCCACAAGGTAGCCCTATGATCTTATATTACTGTGGTTAAAATCCCTTTAAATCTGCATTAAGGCCAACATATGAGAAAGCTCACTGTGGACACCGGTGTAACTGCCTGTTTGATGTGCACATCTGTCCGCTTTGCCTGTCATTGCAAACCCATAACTAGATATATTACCCTCTCCTTAAAGGATGTTTGGGCCTCACCTTGTGGCTACAGTGGAGTATTATACTGACTCCACTGATCTGAGACAAGTCAAGACATCATCTCCAAAAACAGCTCTATCTAAAAAGACCGGATTTGAATCTTTGAGCCATTTGAATATCCTTATCCTAAGCTGCAGTGGAGAAGCCTCTGCACTTAGGCTTAACACTCTCAAGACAGCTCCTCCTTGTTAAGCATCGCCTCAGACTCCTAGAGTATGAGTGGGACCATTACCCCCATCTCTCACTGCACTCCCAGACACACACACTCACACATATTTAGGTCTTGGTACGAAACTAGCTGCTGTGAGAAGGTTCTGCAAGGGAAGATGCAGTGCTGTACCCAGGGACTGCCTTTACTATACGCTGTTTTTCCACTTCTCCCACTCACTTTCTCTAGGCTGTTTTTTTACATTACAACCGAAAGAACAGCTCTATCTCCAAGTTGTAGAAAAATGAACTCCTTCATATGGGCCTTAAGCCAAAAACACATTACAAATAAGTACAGCAGCTAACTGTACATAGCTTCTAAACAATTCAAGTTGCGTATTACCCCCCTCTGTTACTCCTCCTTTACTTTATCTCAAAGAACACACACAGATCTTATACATCTATCCTCAGGCCAGTTGAAACGTAGATGACGAATGAAATTAAACTGGAATTGTAAAGAAATGAGAGAGGACAAAAGAGAGAAAGACGGCCTGAAAGGTGTTGATCTTAATGAATATTTCTGTTACATAAATTCCCTCGTGTAGCTCCTTTGCTCAAATAAGCCTGCTATTTCTGAAACCAAATCACAGGTTTCATAATAAATCCCACACCTTGCTTTCACATGACATTTGTGGAAGGGCTTGTTGCAACAGCTTCTACATCACAACCTTAACCCCAAATTACACCTGGCATACTACAAAACTAACCAAAATCGAAGCCAAAAATCATCTAAAGAAATATCTAACAAATGTTCAAAAAACACAGACCCTCTTCTTGTTTTTGTATGTTTCTGACACTGTCTACCGTCGGGCGCTCTGCTGTGGTGAATGCTCTAGGCAGTATGTGCGTGTGTGTTTCCTGTATCTCAACGCTTTCTTAATCTTCTTTAGTGTTTGCCCCTACCATTTTCCATGTGCTCTGCCTCACCGACACTGCCATCCGGCGTTGTCCTCTCGTAGCTGTCCTCGGGGAGGGGAAGGGCGCCCAGCCGGGGACCCGATGAACTCTTGCTGCTGGGTGTCTCCGACTCGTCCAGGCCACTGTCGTAGCAGCTCTGCAGCGATCCCTGCTGGTGAGGGTCCTGGGGCTGGCTCACCACCGAGAAGGTCACTCGGCGAAACGGCTACAAGAGAAACCAAACGGCCGGGGGTCACTATACCTACTATGTTTTCCTTTTTTTTTTATTTTTTTTTTTTGGTATTGTTTGACGACAGCTAGGGAGTTGGGTCCTCCTGGTTTTTGGAAAGGGATTCTGGGTCAGGGTGGTAGAGAAATTAGGATAAAAGGGGGCATGGGTTAGGAGACTAAGCTTTAAAAGGTGCTAACTAGATTCCAAGGACACAACTAACAAGGCTAACCAAGCTAGCTGTGATGTCACTTCACTAACAGGGCTAACCAGGCTAGCTGTGATGTCACTTCACTAACAGGGCTAACCAGGCTAGCTGTGATGTCACTTTACTAACAGGGCTAACCAAGCAAGCTGTGATGTCACTTCACTAACAGGGCTAACCAAGCTAGCTGTGATGTCACTTCACTAACAGGGCTAACCAAGCTAGCTGTGATGTCACTTTCCTCACCCCAAAAAGACACAGAACCTAATCGGCTCCATCACAGTACAATAACCAACAAAGACCTTTTCATCAGCACCAACAGGGTCATGTCTTTCTTTCACTCTGAAAACTTACAATGGAAGACGTTGTAACAAGGACATGGAGGAGGCTATACAAAGGCTCGCTTGGAGCTCAGGGGACCAAGAAGACATGGCAACCTGCAAAACCTGTGTTTCAAATCCAGCTAAGAAGGAAAGAACGCACCGGCCTCATTCACTTGTTTGCTCACTAAATAAAGAGGACAGGGTGAGCGAGAGTCCGGCTCTGCAGGAAGTCCGATTAGAGTCCGCAGAGCGAAAGCACAAAGGCAAGTGCACACAAACTCACACACAGGGACACCTACCCGAGTGCAAAAACACTACAGCTTTCCCTAGGTGACCTTCGGGTTAACGTGGGCAATATGTGTAGCCTGCTCTGAAACATTATTGAACAGTGTCCTGAGTTACGCAGTAACCGAGCATGTCATGAAAGTGGAGGCCTCTTGCTCACTGTCTCGGTCCGTTTTCCTTCCTCCCCATCTCTCAGTCCCTGTCTGAGCGTTGTACAGAGGTAATGGTAGAGTGTGTGTGTGTGTGGGGGGGAGAGGGGGGAGGAAGAGAAAGCGGGAGAATGAGCATGAGGCGAGGAATGAAAGATCAGACTTGGTCATTACCAGAATAAATGGCATAACAAATGGCTAATGCCGTTCATTAATTAGATACAAACACAGGAGCTTTGCCTCTGTTGCTTCTCCTCCAACACCTTGTTGTACTTCATCATTTGTTCTCCTGCCCCCCCCCCTTTTCTCCCTCCATCCTCCATTTTGAGAATGTTAAACAGAACAGAGGCACACACCTCAAACAGTATCTCTTTTTCCCCTCTATCTCCTGCCATTCGTCGCAAATTGTCTCCGCTGATGAAGTGAAATCTGTTATCTGCCTCTGTGATCGGCAACTGCGTCTTTAATCTGTGTATCTATCCATTCCCCATTGAACGCCGTCATTTGATCTGATAGGCAGATGCCAAAACATCATGTCAAGCTCTTGTCGTGCTCGATGGATATTTTTGCTATGCATGGGGCATTCTCAGCAAGTGTTGACAGGTCACATCGGAAGGTGAATTCTTGTTGTTTTGTCATCCTAAGACCCTTACTGTAAGCACGACTAAGTCTCTGCCAGGCACATGCCGTGAAAGATTCTCCTTTTGATAATGAAATTACCCACAAGCCATTGGGAATAAAAAATGGGCGTCCTTTTGCAGTGTATGCCTGTGTGGAAATTTGTGAATTTATTTATATATTTTCCCGCCCGGTTCTTTTTCTCTGGCTGGCTAGCACAGCAATCTTGGCAATAAATCCTGTTTCCATGTAATTACAATCAACACTCAACAAATGAATTGGTATAAATATTCATGCAAATTTCACTTGGATAGTCAAACATTTGTTGCATAATTAAAACCGTGGGCCCAGAAGGAGAATTGCTCTCTGTATGTGTAATAACACTTGAAGAGATGCTAAGATATTAAACCATGTTTTTTTTTGTTTTTTTTTGTTTTACTCTGTTACCACAAAACACTTTGGTGTGAGGTGTGTGCTAACAAATCCCACAGCTTTCCTGTGGGGGGGTGGGGGGGTGGAGATATAGTGGAGTGCCATACTCTCTGGGAAACACTGTTTTCTAATGATACAAATTAAATGACTATTGCCTAATGAATTGCTGGCGAGACCATCGCAAAGAAAGGAAACACTCGAGCAGGCGCGCACCGAGGGAAAATTGAGTTTGGGAGAGAGAAAAGAAGCTGACGGGAAGAAAAAAAAAAAAAGTTAAATGAACAAATAGATTTTATTCACCTGAATGTCCCCTTATTTTCACTGGAGGGAGAGCAAGACAGACGAGAGAGAGAGAAGAAAAAGCTGATTTGTTTGCAGACCAGAAATGGAGTTCACACGGAGAACGCCGGAGGCTTTGGATTACAATCTACAGCAACCACCGTCTGCACAGCGACCTTCGCTCCATTCAGTCTGTGTCTTTTAAATAAATGAATAAACTAAAAAGCGATTCTTTCTTAGTCATTTTTCTCATATGCTTGTGTGTGTGTATATGTCTAGGTGTGTGTCTCAGAAGTCGTCGGGGAAGAAAAATGAATTGTCCAACATGCCATGTGAAAGCCCATTTGGTTGTCACAACCCAATGCATTTTTCTCTCTCTTTCAAGTATTCATAGGGAACAAATTTAAGCTTTGCTAAGCTAAGCATTGCTTGTCGCATGGCCAAACCACAGGGAAAAATTAACTAAATTAACTGCCATGCACACACAATCAGGGTTGACGGCTGGGGTTTTCTTCTGCCCCGAAGATACTTGTAACTAGCTAATGTATGAGAGAAGGCGAGGGTGATTCTACATTGTGAGAAGTAAAAGCAGGCTGTGGGTGTTACAGTAAAACCTTCCCCCTCGCTGTCTGTCCATGCTGTCATATGGCACAGAGCTGACCTCCTCTCACCAGATACTGGTCATTTTCAGAACCGGGGAGTTTGTTAAGCCTGACTGAGTACGTGCCCTTTGATGCCGGCCCCTCTACCTCCTACCCTGCCTCCGCGGTCCACTCAGCTGCCAATCAATCTAACAGTGCACAAACACAAACCCACTGAAATGGCATGACCCCAGTCCCATCTAATTTTAAAGAAGAGACACAATTTTTCTAAAAAAAAAAAGACTTAAGAACAAATACAGTGTATTGACTGTCTATTGTGTGATGGATCATTTTAAAGTCTGGGATTCAGAGATTCTTAAGAAAAATATCACGAAGCAAAACCTCATCAAACGGTTCCACTTTGCCATAACACATACAGTATAGCCATGCATAAAGTACATGGCTAACCCCCATGCTGTGTCCAGCCAGAAAGTGGCCGCGCTTTCAATGTTTGGCTTTCATTACAAGTTAGCACTGGTTGGCTTTATCTTCACCAGATGCTGGGACCCCTTTTCAGAGGGCCTCTTTGCCTGTGATTGAAAGCCAGCTGTGACAGCCATGGGTGATTGAGCAAATCCGTCATCCCAAAAAGTGAACAATGCAAACAAGCCACAGGTTTACTGGGAGCTCTCGCCGAAGCTTGGCCGGCCTATTTCCTGGACACTGAAGGGAAAACACATGGGCTGCCTGACTCAAGTAAAGCTAGAGCCAATAAAAACAGGACCGTGTCAATAATGTGTGACCTCTTGGATTTGCTTTTCATTTCCTCCCCCCACTCTAAACTAGACGTTGAGCCGCTGTCAGCAGCACTATGTTTGAGCATTACTTCTTCTTTTATCTCCCAGCACACCTTGAATGGGTAAAACATTGTTTTGAGGTAGAACGCTCTGCTTTGCGTGAAACCTCAACATTATTAAAATCAATGGCTCTAGTCAAGGTACATTACTTAAGGCGATACAGTAGCCTTAATGTCAAGCGTTTTTCCTCCAATGCCACTCATTAATGATCATGATGCAGTACATGTACAGAGCACACAATGGTGACATTGGTTATTCTCTACTGCCACTCCTCATCCACTTTGGAAGCCTTTTGAATCCGATCTCCTGGATCTCTGGATTTATAATTAAGCCCACCTTCAACAGAGCCTCCGGACGGTGTGAAGGATAATGGGACCATGTAGGTAGGTTTGCTTGGAAAACACAGTGTGTGTAATTTCATCTGTAAATACCTTTTGGCGGATGCCAGTGACCCACTACCGTGAACCACAGGAAGTAATTGTGGCTGGGCAGGACTTGAGGCAAGGGGAGCAAGCATAAACTACAGGGCTAGTGTCTTATTGCAGTCAACCAAAAGAAGATGGAGGGATACAGAGAGGAGTGTATGGGTAAGTGAGAAGGAGAAACGGATAAAGAGGCCAGTCAAACCGGGGTGAGGGAGGAAGACTCGGAGAGAGTGAGTAACACATGAGTACGGCCATGATTGCCAAAAGTGCCAGTCGGTAATTAAGAAGCCATGTTTCATTTTTAATGGGCAACCAGACAGAGACCTGTGATACGCCACCTGAGACACACAGAAAGTGCCAAATAGCCATGGTACACCAAACAACATACTTGCTGGGATCTTAAATTGCCTTAACCCAATCGCGGCTGCAGCTCAAATGCAGGTGAAGCTTGCTGTAATTCCAATACTGGTGAATTAAAAAGATCATGAGATACACTAATGCTGAAAGCGATAAATGAGACAAATGCCCTCAAGGTGAATGTCTGACTGGAAATCAATTGGAATGGGATCAGGGTGGATTCAGGTTCTGTTTGGGTGCTGCTCAGTTGCACTTAATTACTATGCTAAGCTAAGCTACAGACAGAACGCTGCTGCCTGGCTTCGGTAGTCAAAAACAAGAGGCCGAATGTGGATGATCTTTCAGGTGTGGTAGTGCCAGGGGGGAACTTTCAAAAAGGGTTTTTGTCAGGGCCGAGTAAGTTGAAGGAATTTTGGCGGAGTTTCTGGCTGCAGCTTTGTTAGCGTAACCGCCTGAGTCTCAGGTATCATGTTCTAGCCTCACTGATAGCTATGGCCCTGTCAAGCTCCAGTGCTCCTCCTAACTTCCTCACGTTCCCCCGTCTTCTTCAAGCTTCACTCCTCCGCACACATTCCTCCCAGGTCGCTCAGGATGAAGGGGAGAAACCGGGCTAACATTTCCAAAGAACACCCAAGACTCCGGGAGAAAAGAAAAGACAAAAGCAATGCCAAGATAAAAGAGGCTCTTGCGAGTTCCGATTTTTTTTCAGATTATCTTCTGAGTCAACAAAGACGCAAAGAGTGTTTTTTCTCTTCTTCTTCTTGTTTTAGTCTGCTGAGTTTGGAAAAAAAAAAAGTTTTTTTTTCATATCTTGCCAGACAGCCGTTCTCACAAGGGCATCAAGCTGCCTGTTCCTCTCCTTAACTGTGCCCACAAATAATGGCTTGGAATATAATAATGAGAGATCAGATTGTTAAATTTGAATGCATGTCAGGAAGCTGTAAGGTCATACAATCCACATGGGTCCAAAGCTTGATAAGAAAAAAAAAATTGTTAAACCCCTTTAAAAATACTTTTATTACAGGAGTGCAGACATTATGGGCAACACAGCACACAGCCTCGTTAAAAGTTGATGATGCTATTAGCACTCCCTTGTCAATTTTTGAAACCCTGAGTATTTTTTTACCCTTCTGTTTTACCATGTGGTAGTTTTATGATCTGACCACACAAGCCAATCAATTGAATGTCCTTCAGCGCATGTCTCCTGGCGTTCTCTTGAGTCTTTACTGACCCTTTATTGAACTCTTTGGCAGAAGAATTAGCTCTATAAATATATGTGCTCCATTAAGAAAAGACTATTCAATAAATCCCCGCCTCCCAAAAAACAAAAGCGGGAAACCCAAAGCATGATCTCCCTGATGCTTCTGACTATTGTATGGTTGGGGTTGTGCCATAAAAAGTTGTTGCTAGGCACAAAAAGGCCTCCGAAAAAAACTCGGGAGGGATAGCGTCTTAGTGCATTGGGAACTACTTTTGGATTGAGAAAAAGGAAGTGGGAATTGAAGTGGGAAAACAAAGATGCAAAAGTTGGAGAGAGTCTAAGGAAGTAACAAAGAAATGGGAAAGGATAGGAAACAGATGAGAAAGAAATGAGAAAGTTGGTGATCCTTCCAATCCCAAATGTCATTTTCTTCCTTCATCCATGCCACCCTTTAGTCGTTTCTTTGCCCGGTGTGTTTGGAATGCCTTTGGAAGACTGCCACAGCTACCACTTTCCTATTAGCATGCTCCCCATGCGCACAGCCGGAGAGACAGACCCGCAGGAAGAAAAAGAAATGGAAGAAGAAAAAAAAAAAGATCACACATGGTTACTTTCTTAAACTCCGGGCTAAACTTTTAATTGCTCTTCAAGTGGCGGATTAGGCCATTGGAGTAACAGAGATACTATTCAGGGGGGATGCGTTTGAACATCTTCGGAAGCTTAGCCCAACCCCTGACCTGCTCTGAATGGCAAAAGAGAAGTGTTTTATTTTTATTTTATTCTTTATGGTTGATGGGAGGGGAGATGGGTTGGGGGGAGGGGGGCGTTGAGTGGCAGTGGATTAACTTCAAGCTGACAAATAACACACCCTTTGTGGGATTCTGTTGCTTTTCGGCTGGGCTGCAGAAACCCCATCACAGGGAGCCTGGTGTCACGTAGCTGATAGCATGGGGATGAAGGACCTAAAAAATGAGACATATAGGCTTCATAGGTCATAAAGGGAGGCTTGTCATTGTCAACCAAATAACTAATGTATTTTGCGTTCATGCTGTGGTACATGTTTGCGTCTGTCTGTCGCGAATTATGTTACATCCTCTCATTATGAATGGATGGGGGCCTTCTCCTGTGTCGCCATGTTAGAGCCACTGCTGCTGACACAAGCTGGGAATGAGTTTCAACCAAACCCTGACGCTGGTGTTGCTTACATAGAGTCTGCCTGCAAAACCTTGAGATCGCGTTTCGTACTTTTTTTTAAAAATTCAGCCCAGTTTGCACACCGACATGTGCACATGCACGTGTGCTAGTGAAATCCCTCCCTACGCACTCAAGCACACAAGTGCCTCTTATCTGTCTGAGTGAAAGTGTCTGTGTGTGTCATGTCTTTGGCATTGTCATGTCATTTCACATGTCAGCATGTCATCATCGTAGGTTCCCAGTTCTGGCATGCCATGGCATGAGGGGGGGGAGAGATCTAGGTGTTGTGTCACAGCAGCGGCCGGGCTGTATCTGACCAACGACCTACTACTGTCAGTTCATGACGAGCCTGGGGCTGGCGCTAACGTTGGCTTCTTGTGACACAGGTCTGGGTGTCAGCAAAAAAAAAAAAATGACATGGCATCAACGAAGCCAAAGCGGCCAAATGCCAGAGCTGAGCACTCGCTGCCACGGATATGAGAAACAGCAGCTCACTTGTTTTGCTACCTGCCCCGTGCAAGCACTGATGGGAGATTAAGCAGCCTTCAAATGCTATATCGAAGGAAGTGAATGTCAACGCAGAGTGAAAGAACAAGGAAAAAAAAAAGCCAGTGATGGGATCTGCAGAGATGGACAGATTTGTAGAGAGAATGATAAAGAAAGAAGAGGACTGAGATAAAGGAGAGAGAAAGATAAATGATTCTTTATTTACCATTCTGAGTCACTGATGACAGATAACCTGCATTTATGGGATCAAGGCTGCCATCCAAAAAGACAAAGGAGACACATAGATTGGGGGAGGTTAGAGAGCATAGCAAGCTTTTCCCCTGATGAGGCGTCCTATTTGGGTATGATAGTGCAGGCATGTATCATTCATTTTGGATAAGTTGTGTGTGTGTGTGTTTTTAGCGCCAGTTTGTACTTATATGTGTGTATGTGCATTTGTCCTCATGTCATATTTAGAATCACCGTCATTTCTTTAATTATTTAAAAAGAAATGTTTAAAGATTATTTTTGGGTCATTTCAGCCGTTAATTTGACAGGACAGTTGAAGACATGAAAGGGAGGAGAGAGGGGGAATGATAACCAGCCGCAGGTCGGAGTCAAACCCTGGCCCGCTGGGTTGAGGAGTGAACATCTATATATGGGCACCCGCTCTACCAACTGTGCTTTCTGGGCGCCAAGAATCACCCTCATTTCATCAGGATAGCACCACCAGGTGGCGTGTCTTTGCGTTGATGCAATAAATCCCAACTGTATGTCCTGTTCATTTCACTTCCACACACGTCCCCTATAGATCATGTCTACCACCTGTTCCCTACAAGCGAAGCATACAACAATTACATTCCAATTTATTACAAATGAGTAATTAAACCCTAATGTCAGGATACATAAACTGACGGAGAGAAGGGAGAGGATGAAGGAGGATGGAAAAGAGCCCAAGGCAAGTGAGGGAAGGGATAAATACAGAGCAGCGGAAGAGGAGAAGGAATTGAAAGAGAAGTGTGCAGTCGCTAACGTGCTACACTCTGCTGGTGCAACATGCGGATTATGAAAAATGGAGTGGCTTTACACACTTATGCGCACGTTTAACAGACCTGGAAACTTGGCACTGAAGATGTTCCTCCCCTCCACAATTCTCCCTGTCATGTTCCCTATCCCTCCATCCTCGTTCATCATCTCAACTCGCCCCTGTTATCTCCCAACTTCCCTCTCTCCCCTATCTCCAGTCTCTGTCACTCTCGCACGCTCCCTCCCTACCTTGCTATCTTTGTCGAGATCACGCAAGGTCAAACCTCCCTGACGTTTGATGGATGAAAATGGAATTAAGATGAAAGCACACTTTCAGATAATGAAGATCTGCGGCGGGAGATTAGGAAGCTGAGGAGGCAGCTGAGGTGCCGACCAAATTAATATTGAAATTTATGTGTGTTTGGCTCAGGCCCAGACAATCCCCATGTGTTATTTTCACCAGGGGGCCAAAGTGGAAAACATAACAGAAATGTTAATAGCATTTGAGGAGGGAAGGGGGGGGGTAGTTTTTTCTTTAGCCGGTAGTGTTCATTTTGTCTGACATAGGAATGCACAATGCAGCCATTCAGGAGCAGATTAGGGATTGTGTCGAGGACCATTAAACATGCACACCTGTTGTGTGGGGCGCTTGAAGATTAAATATCTCAAATTTACGTGTGATGTTTGAAGGTACAGTGGATGAGTACGCACGCTCCTTTGACCATGTGCCAGAAATTTGCAGTGACTTTGAAAAGCGTATGACATACACAAAGTGACGCACGCAGGTGAATATACATTTTACAATCCAATCTTTACCATCTCAGCAGTTCTAAAGAGCTGGATCAGTGTGTGTGTGTGTGTGTATGTGTGTGTGTGTATGTGTGTTACAGAAGATAGGCGAAAGTGATGAGGCCCAGTGCCTCAGAAAGCATCACATACATACAGTCTATCAAGGCCCTGTATCAGTGTCTGATGACGGTGATATGAACACTAATCTGCATGTAGGATAGTCCTCTCCTCCAAGGCACTTCTTTAAGTGCACTTAGCCAACAATGTCTCTCTTCTCCTATCCTTTCCACATTCTTGCTATCTCTTTGACACTATCCCCAACCAATGGGGGGGGGGAGCAGAGAATATCCACAGTGTGCTCTTAAGGTCTCATTTTCGGCTCCAGCCCTATTAGATCGCATTACTTAGTTGTTGACTAGGCAGCCATTTTGGGGCAGCTAATGGGAAATTTGATAATGGCGTCAGATTGTTTTGGTCCCCACTGTCACAAGCTTTCCGGCACTCTAGTTGCGGTGGCACTTTGTTAAGGGAGAAACACGGGAGTGTTTTTGAAAAATACAATTAACAGTGCAGCTTGTTTGTTCCCTCTGGTATTTCTGCCCAATAAGTCAAAAATAAATTCTGAAAAACATTGGAGGAGTGCAAGAAAAGCTCATGCGTAGTTCGGCTTGGCCCTGTTCTTGTCCTCTCTAAGCTGCAAGCTGTTCCCCCTTATTAAATGAAGGAAAGAAAAAAAAAACGTTTTCAGGTTACATAGGAGATTGCCAACAATGAAGCTCTTTGTTAAGACATTAAGTAAACAGGCCGAATGCAGAAAACCTTTTTTTTCACCTTAATCAAAGGTTGCAGAAAGGTCAAACAGGAATGATTACTGGACACCTGTGCCTGCTCTTCATTGTGCTCCGAACCAGTGTACATGTGCCCTTTGCCATTAATCCCCACCTAAAAGTGTGTGTGTGTCTGTGTGTGTGCGAGTGCGAGTGCGTTTGTGCTAACCTATCACCTTACCGGCAGCTGGTATCCTAGGAATAAAAGAATCATCAGAGAGATGACCAGCGGAGGCAGAAGATGAAGGGGGGACAGTGGGTGTATAGTGGCGGTGGTGCGTGGGGTTAGCAGATGGAATGGATCCTGTGTCTCATTGAAATAAGCCCCCACCCCCCCTTCCTTCCTCATGGTGCAGGTGAAAGCACCTAACTGTATGCATGTCTTTGCCCCACCTACTCCTCCTCCTCTCTGAACTTATAATCAAGAAAAGGACAGGAATGAGGATAGGGAGCTTTGAGGGGGAACAGAGAAAAGAAAGGCCGCTATTGAAGTAACCTAAGCTAGCGGAGAAAGATAGCCGCAGTGTGGACACATCAGACGGCGCTCGCCCAACCACACACACACACACGCACACGCGCACACACACACACACGCACACACAGTGACAGCAACCTGTTCTGACTCCCTGAATGAGCTGGTGTTGGTGGTGGTGCCTTTTGTGTGTGACATCAGTGGTGACAGATCTTAGTGACGAGTGGTCATGAAAGTGGGTTTCTCCCACTGTTACCTAGCCATTACAGAACCCATTGAAAAGAACAACAAAACTCAAAGCCAGAATTGAGGCTGTCACAAAAAAAGACAAAACATCAGTTTAATTTGAGCTCGTATTACATTGCCATTTTCTCTCCCTTTGATCTAAGAACAATGCCCAGGATTTGCCTCAGACCTGGCAGTCTCCAAACCCATAGCTAGTTTCTGCCGAACAGGTTTCCCCCCCCCATTCACCGCTTCATGGAGAAAAAGCAAGCAGCTTAGAACAGCACCCTGCAGATCTAATGATGGCCCTCATCAGGCTGGCTAATTTAACCCCTGTGTAAATTGAGAAGTAGAGGTCATGGGGGGGTCTGCAATTCATCTAAAGCTAAAGCAGCTCCAGCTTAAAACAATAATCAGACCTCTAATAAAAAGGAGAAGAAACAGCCACTTGGCCCACATTTCTATGCTAACAAGAAAATTGGGTGTGTTTTATTTATCTGCAGTGCAGACCACATTATTATGAATTTGGGGCATTGGAAGAGTAGTTATTTAGAAGGCTAGAGTTTCTGTTATCCCCCAGGTATTTACTTTGCCTCCCCTGCTCCTTACCCCAACTCTCCCTCCGCCCTATCAATGTCCTCTTCTTTGACCAGAATGAAAAGCAGGTCAGTCGTAAATGTCAACTCAATAAGCTAAGTATAATACACCAAAAAACTTGAGACCATTGTTGTTTGCATGCAACGAAATGCAACTATAAGGCAGAAATGTGTAAATCTGTTGGCAAAAATTATTTTAGGTGTTAGAAATCTGCCTTTGTAGAAATTATATCTGCTTACATGCACTCCCAAAGGGAGCGGGTTTGAAAAGAGTTGGGTGTGAGGAGGCTGTCCCGTTTTCCCAAGATGCATCTTCCGAGTCTTTTTGGTACTTCAGTGGTATTGTAATCGCGCTGTTACATCTGAAGCCAGTTGCAGTAGCTCACACACACGCAAATGGATCCATTTCTTGCTTTAATACATGGTCCTACATAACAATGATGATGGTGTTTTTTGCAGAAATTATCAAGCGAAGTCATTTTTTGTGTTTTTTTTTTTTTCTTCCCATAACCGACATGTGCTAGGTACCAGCCCATCCAGATGTGATCATCACTATTAGTGTGTTTGTTTTTCAGCACCGACAACTTTTCATTTGTCATCCATCTGTCAAGAATATTACGCACCAAGTCATCCATCACACTCAATCCACTCCCTAATTCTCACGTGTCTCGCTCTGCTTATCTCCGTACTTTGGAGCTGAGGCATAATACTAACAAGGTTGAGAAAGACGAATGGCTTGTTGGGTCGTAAATCCGCTGATAAGGTGAGCGGTGCGCTTCACATTACAGGTTTTGGCCATGTTACTCCTTGGAGGAAGTTTTTTTTCACATGCACATGTCTAAGCACACTCATGAATAAAGGTCCCTGTCATCCTTCCCTCTCTTCACTAATGAGTTCCATTTCATTCCCACATTCCCTCACAGCGACCCTATCAACCTCAGTCCTGTTGAGTTACAATGCATCCAACCCCTCTGATTCTTTCAGTGTCTATCTCTCATTCTCTCCTTCTCTCTCTCTCTCTCTCTATATAGTGCTTTCCAGGGGATCGCCAGTGAGCTCTGCAATCTGGTTAATTTTTCATCCAGTGGGGAATTTCACATCTGTAGGTCACATTCTGGGCCTTGGCAATTAGAAACTCAAACAGTGACCTGGCTTGCTTCTTTAATTCTCCTTCTTCTCCTCAACCTTCTGCAGACCCTTTTTTCAAAGGGAATTAACAAGTTGATATTAATTTGAGCCCTTGCTGAAGTCCTTATAGCGCAATTTCCGTGAATGGCCAAGGGATTGTGGTGGTTAGTGGTGGTTGATAGAAAGTCGGAAAGGCAGAGATATCGAAGAGACCACTGGAATCCACATGAATAAAATAGCATTCCGGGTTTGAAAGCGTTGCGGAGCTAAATCAGGAGCGGCTGCAGTCATTTGCTGGGTACAGATTCTCTTTGGTCTTGGACAAATCCCTCGTTTAGGAAACTAAGAAAATGATGTCGCCATGGTTGCATGAAGACACAATGAACTGGAAACCATGGCTAATTATAGTAGTATTTGCACCAATTTGTGTGACTTGGAGAATTCAGTATTTCATTTTGCAAAAGATAAACGTGTTCGTTTTAAAAGTGAACGTGTGCCTTTGTGCCTTCATCTTTTTGTTTTTGTGTAATTACATGTGCGCTCACTAAAGGACATCTGTGTGGGCGCATTAAGTGTGTGTTGTGTGGGTCTTAAGTGCACGCTGGAATCTGTGGGTTTACCCTAGATACAGTATGCGAACTGGATTAACAATGCCTCATGCGTTGCGAGATGTCCGTTTAACACAGCCTCTACCTCACAGCAGCTTAACAATAGGATGAGAACACTGGAACAAGACGGTGTTCGCGGTAAGTCAATGTACAGAGGATCCTCACCCCTCTGTTTTGTTGTGCAATTCAAATGTAGGACGCGAGAAGAGAAGTGATCAATGAGCCATTTACTGTTATTTCCATGAGGAAGTCAACACAGCTGCTCTAGAATGGATTTAAAAAGATCACTGGGCCTTTATCTGATTACAATACTGAGTAGAGTTTACATAAACACAGAGAAGGGCTCATTATGCTTTTATAGAACACTAAATGATACCAGTGTTGCATTCAAGGCCCGTTTAATGCTTCTGACAGGCGCTGTCGTGGGTCTGGCGTGCGTCTGTGTTGCTGATCTGGTACTAGTGATTATTAGCAATGAGCAGTCAAAGCAATGACCTGCAATGCACTCTAATACGTGGCCTTGTGACCTTCCTGTTTGCCTGCCTGATTAGAGCTAATATGTATTGATCTGTTGTTGAGGAAAGGCAGTGTGTGGAGTTAGAGAAAAAGATATGGACAGAATTGATACTAAAATTCGACGAAAAAAAAAAATCACTCTGGCAACTACAGGTCCCTGCTGGGCTAATTTAAGCAGGCAAACAAGAGAGGCAGCCCAGTAATCTGGCAAAATAAAAACCAAAGCTCCCCGCTGCAGCCAGCCAACCAAGGCCATCACGCAGAGAAATGGCTAAAATCCACTGAATCTGTCTCAGAGTTACAGTCTCAACAAAACCTTGCAATGCAAGCCAGCGAGCGTTTGCTCGTATTAAAACGAGGGAACACACCGTGCACCTTTTTTTTTGTAGAGGTGCAGCCGACACGAGATTAAACTTTTGATATGAGTGCGTGTGATCTGGTTTGCGCCAGGTGAGACACGCCCATCCCACACGCAGCCCAGATCTGTCCATCAGCCAGGTGTTTAGCCAACCTGGAAAAAAAAAAAAAAAGTGCCCCAATCAACACGGAAGCTGAGGCTTGTCAGTCACACATTAGCAGCCAAGTCCCCACAAGGCAAAGGAGGAGATGAGGCTGAATGCTTATTAGTGGCTGTGAAATCTTAGCCTCCAAAGCTTCTCTTACGTTTACAGGCTTCAGTCAGAAAGCACCATTCCTTTTCTTTTTAGATTTTTTTTTTCTTTTCTGTTGAGCACAAGGAGTGAAAGCACGGACAGTCGAGGTAGAGAAGCTGCTATTATGTCCAAAACGTGATGTTGTAAGCACACGGATATCCCCCACTAACTCGGACTGCTACTGTAAGCATAAGAAAAGAAGTTGTATAATATAGTATGTTCCAAGAGATTAGGAGGGTTCTCTTTATCCCACGCAAATTTACTCAGTGCACTGGTGGAACGCTGATGGGCGATGTAGACTTTGGCCGTCGACTGAGAACATTTACTGCACATTTAAATTGACAGTTAAAGTCAGCGCATAAAAAAATAAAAAGTTCAACCCCCACAAGGTGGTAACACTATCTCAATTTAATCCTTCGTCATCGGACAACTCAGAAGCAAGCAAACACAAGGAAATAATTCACACATTAATAAAAGCATACAACCACGCACGGCCCCGTACACAAAAGTACAACTCCAGCTCACATCTGCGCGCTCACAGCCGACAGGACGTGGCGTTTAAATGGATGTGACATTAAAACAGACAGCCCCGTTCTGAGTGCTGCTGGTTTCATAAACACACTCCTTCCGTCTCCCTTGCTCTCCACATCAATGTTGGAATGACGATGTCTTAACATATTTGTCAAACAGATGCATCTACTTTACACTTGCTGGAGGAAGATGCAATATGCAGAGCTGTGTGTGATTCTGTTTTCAGTAATGATGCACGGCAGCTGTCAGTCAGAGCTTGACCGAATTTCAAAGCACTCGCCCGCTCTCGAGTCCACTCGATAGTTGTCATGAGTCACCGCTACAAGCAATTAATGTGATAATAGAAAACACGAATGAGGAAAAATAACTAATCCTATATGATTAAACTGAGGCCTCTCAGATGTGCACGTACAAATCGTGTTTTCGCAGCAAACTGGGCAGCATAATTGAGATGGCAGGAAAAACTAAACATATTTTTAGATCTGTTTCACAGTCTCAAGCATATGTGCTTTGGACTGTTTTGGATTCCACAAGAAGTAGAGAGGCACGTAACCCCCGCTAGCATGTTTTAGCACTTCTTCCCCCGCCTCTCGGTGTGTAACAACAACAATCAACCCGAGGATTGACCATCAATCGCACACCGTCCCTGTTCAATCTGCACGTTGTTTGATCTCAGCTAGGCAAAGCCAAAGAATAAACAACTCTATCACAGAAGGATTTTGCATACAAGAGAAAGGCAAAGAGATACAAAGCAAACAAATAAATGTGCCAGCCCGTATGAAGAATTCTGGGCTGTGTAATTAGGCAACATTCATAATACATGACCGGAGGGAGAGAGGGGAGGAAGGGAGGGGGAAGAGGGAACGAGAGAGAAGAAAGGTAGAGCATTTGAGTGTGCAGGCAGGAGTGCTAATGCTTGATCCACTGTCATTGATCAGATGTGTGTATGTGTGCGCGACTGTGTTCATGTCTGTTTACTTCCATCATGTGGCTATTGGTGCATCTCTGCACCCGTGTGTTTGTTTGTGTGCGTGGTGTGATGGAGGCAGAGGGCCTGTGGCAGGTAGAAAATGGCCCGGGCCTTTTCATTTGACACCGCTGTGCCTTCAAACAAACTACCTAGGGCCCCTGCGTACACCCATAATCCATTCAAGGTAGCAAGCAATTTTCATTATTGACTGGTGAGAAACACAGGCAGAGAGACAGAGAGAGAAAAGGGGGGAGAGTAAGTGAGACGAGATGGAAAACAAAAAGAGAATAGAATGGCTGAGCGGGGGAGAAGAGATTGAAAGTAGTAAAGAAGGGAGAAGTGGAAGAGATAGCAGGGTGTTGGTTAAAAAAAAAAAAAAAGTTGAGAAACAGGGAGATGGGAGGAGAGCTCCAAAGAGATAGCTGTGTGATTGAGGGTGATGCGTCTGGAGAGGGAGGGAGGGTGGAGGGTGAGATGGAGAGTGGAGCGATGCAATCATAGAAGGTGCTAATCTATGGGTTCAAATATATAGCAAGTTCATGTTTACCAATGCTGGAGGCGGCGTGTGTGCAAGTGACAACCTGTCACCTTTATATATGAACACGCATTTGCTCACACACATACACACACACACACACACACACACTG
Source organism: Etheostoma spectabile (assembly GCF_008692095.1). Taxonomy (NCBI): domain Eukaryota; kingdom Metazoa; phylum Chordata; class Actinopteri; order Perciformes; family Percidae; genus Etheostoma; species Etheostoma spectabile. The sequence goes on along the minus strand of NC_045751.1, from coordinate 14,472,646 downwards.
TTGAAAAGCAGAGGTTTTGGTGATCACCAGTAAAGTGAAAAGGGGCGGAGCATATTTGGCGGTATGCTAATCCGGAACTTATAAAGAGGGCCAAGGCTGGGCCACTGACATGGTCAAGACCCTGAGCTGACGGATGGCAGAAGCAAATTGTCTACACACACACAGACACACACTCGTCTCTCTTTCTCGGTCGTTCTCACAATACAGATTCAAAGTCGAGTGAAACTCCACCACCGCTCGTTGGTTTCTTCCGCGGTTTTACAGTATCCAGCGCTAAAGATCTGTCGAGAATATTGACAGGGCATTTTGGGGACCGACTCATTGAAATGCAGCTCAGCAAACCGCCGGAGAAGAAGCTGAGAGAGACGCAGCGAGATAGATGGAGAAAGGGAGGGGGCAGAGCGTTGTTAATGCTTGAAAGAAATCCCTTCACGAGTTCTATGAAATCACCCAGATTTGTACTGTTTAACCCCCCCCCCTCTCTCTCTCTCTCCAACCTTTTTCTCGATGACACATTGTAAAATATGTTTTATGATGTGGGATTTCTGCTGTACATTATTCACCACAGGCCTTTCTGGGCCGAAGCTGCAGTCAACAGGCAGGATCCTCTGCTTTTATTCATAAAGGGAAGTCGTAACAAAAAGGGAGAAGGGGGAAGGAAATGAGAGAAACGATTGATATTCTGTCCCCGTCTTGTTCCAGTCAAGTGACAAAATTCTTCTCACTGTGTTTTTCTATCTCGCTCTGTCTCTCTAACAACCTGAGCCAGCAGCCAAGGAAATGAGCCGGTTTTGTTTTGTTGGAAGTTTTTTATTCCTTTTATATATATATATATTCAAAATACCAAATGACAGTTGATTTGTCACACTCTCTGCGGTATTTGCAGTGTGTGTGTGTGCTGTATGAGCATGCTTGTGTGTGACCTGTGAGAGCACGGATGCGTCTAACTGAGGGATCATAGCGGGGGGGAGCGTTTGTCCCATACCTCGCTGAGAAGGTTAAGATCACTCCCCATGGTGCATTGCTATAGCATCCATCAAACCTCAACAAATAAGTAATAACGGCACCGATCGCTGCCAAATGTGTCCCTCGTTTCACATTCATGGCTGCACTTCCTGCTTCCAAATCCCTAATGCTAACATCCCAATGTTCTTTCGCCTTATCTTCTCCTCCCCATCCTTTCAGCCTCACTCGCTTTTCTACAGTCACATCATCTTTTTTTCTCTCTCCCTGACACACACATACTCACACACACATTACACTCACAGGGAGTGTGTCTAAGATTATGAGTCTCTCTCTTTTCTTATTTTTTTTTTACTTCTTTATGACCGGGGCCAGGGCCAGAAGTTGCCTCTGTCAGCACAATAAGGCCCTATAATGGATGGTAATCATTCAGCGAGCATGGCAGCTATGGCTAGCCTAAGAAAAAAAGAGTAAAGTGAGTGAGTGAGAGAAAAAGAGGGAGGGTGGGTAGCCTGGCTCCTTCGCTGCTAATCTCAGCTAATGGCTTCTGCAGAGCCAGGAGAGAGCTATACGCACTAATAATGCAGCGGCAAAGTATCGGAAGGGACTGGGTGTGTGGGGTGGCGGGGGGGTCAACTGGGTGTTCAGAAAGTGTGTGGGGGGCATTGGGTGTTAAGAGGGAGTGAGAGAGATGGGGGGATAAAAGAGGAGGGAAAAGGAAAGCATAGTCAGCTTAAGCAAGAGATTTAATAGCATCATTATTATGGGGAGGCACCATCTATGGGATTTAGAGCAACACACACACACAAACACACTCATATGCCAAGTCAATTTAAAGACGTGTGCATGTGCCTATAGCTGTTCTGGTATTTTCCTACGAACATAAATATTTTACACTGATCTTTGTTATCAAAGGAATAGTTTAATTTGGCAAATACCTTTATTACTGTTACCATTACAGTGCAGAGAGTTAGATAAAAAGTTCAATTTGTATTTGTCAAATAAATACAGATGTTAGCCTGTTAGCTTAGCTTATCATAAAAAGTGGGGGTTGCAGATATAAACAGCTAACCTGGCTCTGGAAGTTACTGCTCCTGGCTACAAAAGAGTCAAATACATAACCCTTTGTTGTTTTTACACTTTGAGTTTTGTACAGGTTAAACAAACAAGATGGTCCTATAACTTTAGGTTGTGGTAGCAGTTTTTTGTTAGCTTCGGACAAAGCTAGGTTAGTTCTTTTCTTCTGCTTCCACTCTTTCTGGCTCAAGGCTAAGCTAAGCTAACTGGCAGTAGCCTAATCTTTAATGGAACCAATGTAAATGGTATTGATTTTCTCATCTAATTCTCGACAAAGTATGAGTATTTGCCAAAATATAATTACACTTTGAATACTGTTGAAGGGGAACGGCTGAAATAAAAATGCAAAGTTAATAGCTTATCATAGCAACAATCTTGTTTATGTACACAAACATACCTTTTATAAGCCCGCCCACTAGCTTTTAACTGCGGCAAAACGACACTAGTCCGAACCCAGCACGTTTAGATAAAGCGTGTTTAGATCTGACACTAAAAAAGACTTTCAGCGTCAATGAAAACACAAAAGGATCTTTATCAAGCGTCCGTATTGTACGTGATGGGAGTGAGAATGTATTTGTTTAGAAGATTCTACGATCCAGTCAGTCAGTGGATTGGATGTAGCTCTGTAAGTGCTTTAAACCTGTACTGGCTGTGACCTTTTGTATCAATCAAACATTGCATCTGACATTTTGTATTTCTCAAAAAAGCAGAGTCAAACCCTGTAATGGAAAAATAAATTCTACACAAAAAAAGATTTTAAATCAAATATAGGACTGAAAACAATCATGATTTGACAATGCTGTGCATTGGCTAGCGTTGCAATGAGAACCATGCTTTGAGGGATTGAACGTTTTTCTAAAAGGATTAGCTCAAGGCATGAGCAGAATGTTTCCCGTATCTCTTTAGTCTAACTGATCAGAGAGACAGTAAAATCGTACTTGTGTGTGCCTGGCTCATTTTCCATTTCCAAATATATATATTTATCCTTTTATCCTGTTTTCATTATCCACAAGGTTATGCAAGCATGAGCAGAGACGGGGCTGCGAGGTTCATCGAATGAAAGGCTGATACCAAATTACTGTCCGGAGCTCATGCACATGCACAAGGGCTGAAGGCTGGGGATTGGATGAGAGACCAGCGGACGTTTTTCCCTCATTACAATGCCAACAGACACAGATGGCCGTGGCCAGAGCAGGGGATCAAATCCGTTGGACAGCACCCAATGGGTGAGCCATGAGCCTTCCCATGGTCACAGACAACAGTAATTGGGAGAAAGAAGCTTGAGAGAATTAGCAAGAGCTATGTGTGTAGGAAGCCCAATGTCTGTTGGGACAAATGATGAAAAAGTATAGGATAGTTGAATTTAATTTATGTTGAAAGATTGCTCTCTGCGTTGTCATTGTCGTCTCAAATCACAGACGAGCTGTGGGATTCACTTAGTAATGACTGGAACATTTATCCATATCACCATGATCAGGTATCGCAAATACTTCTCGCAGAGGGATTCACAACAGATGATGCGGTGAGGATTTTATACAATTTACTTTGCTAGATTGGCCTCCGTTTAAAAGAAAAGCTGCCTCTGAGTCTTTTAGCAAAAATAAGTCATATTTTTGCATCCAGCTTGGGGACAAAGCAGACGTCGTCTGTTCTTTGTCAACAAAAAGCCACACAGAAGAATAGAGAAGGATAAAGAAAAAAAAAAATGTGTGTGTGTGTGGGAGAGAGTGAGTGAGCAAAAGAGTGTGGAGGGTGACTTAAAAAAAGTGATACAGAGAAGAAAAAATAAGGTGAAAAGAATAAGATTGAAGAAATGGAAAGTAGATGAAGAGGGGACATGAAAGTAGAGGAATACGAAGGAGTTTACGGAGCTTACAGACTGTCGTGTGTTTCATAAATGTGTGTGAGTGTGTGGTGACACTAAAATATCTCAACAACTATTCAATGGATTGCCATGAAATGTTAACCACTAATGGTTCTAATCTAACTAATAGGCTAAACTAAGATGGCAAAACCGGTTAAACGCCATACCTTCTAAACATCAGCATGTTAGCATTGTCCCTGTTAGCATATTAGCATGCTGACTCTAGCACCGCTGTTTACATTGTTGTTTCCCTATGTTGTGGTGCTAATCAATTGCTTCCAGTGTGTCTTGTCTTCCCTTTATAAACATAACAGATGGAACATGCTATTTGTCCAAAAGGCATTTCCCTTATCATCTTTTCCTACCTCTCTCTGTCTCTTTACCTCCATTTCTTTCTTCTTTGTCACCCTCCTTCTTCTTCAGTCATCCCTACTTTGTACATCTCTCTCGCGCTTAATGCCTTCCTCTCTCTTTCTCTCTCTCTCTCTCTCTCACTTCCTACCACTTGCTTCTGCAACTCTGTGAAGACTGATGTATGCCTGTTGAAGAGACGGGAAAAGAACATTAATCAACAAAGACTTGCCTGTGTGTGTGACTGCACGCGTAAACAAAGCTAATACTATCAGAGGCATTCGACATCTGTGTCTGAGTGTGTGTGTGTGGCGGTGTGTCTGGGTATAAACACACCTCCTTGAACCTGCTTCCACCTGCCGTGACTGACTGGAGGCAGTGTGTTGAATGCTCCCTGCTTCTTTCTTGTTGTTGACATTCAAACAGTGTAGTAGGTTTTGTTGCTAGTAAAGTGCCAGAGGTGGAATCCATCTGGCATTATAAAGAAATGTGTTGACAAAAGAGTGCATTTCTGAAATACAGGTACAGTTGTGTGTGTGTGTGTGTGTGTGTGTGTGTGTGTGTGTGTGTGTGTGTGTGTGTGTGTGTGTGTGTGTGTGTGTTTGTGAGAGAACACTCATCTGTATGTGTGTTGGACTAATACCCACAAAGGAGCCATGAATCACGTTTTCACCCTTGGCGTGAGACCTTTCATCCATCATCACGGTGTGTTAGTGAGCGCAGGTTGCTGCTCTCCTAATTTGACAAGAGAATGAGCGAATGTTATCATTTTCCTGCCCTTGACCCGTTCCTGCACCAGTAGACAGAAACACCAGATTGAGAAAATATTGAACGAGGGGATGGGAGAGAAAGCTGAATAAACAGAAGAAAGACAAAAGAAAGAGGGAGAGCGAGAACGGTATTGCTTTAAGAATCAAAAGTACAAGATAACTACAGGGGAAGAATATTATAACTAATTTTGTTTTATTGTCTACCAAGGCTTTTTTCTTTCCACAATGGAAAATCTGATTTTCAATGACACAGCATGTTGCTTCTCCAAACCCAGGATGTCGCCACACTCATCACAACATGTCATCAAAAGAGAGTTATCCTGAGTGGATGGATTAGCTTCAGTCTTCCTCCTGCAGACTTTGACCTTTAGGTACTAAATCGCAGATGTTAGTTATTGGAAGACGAGCAGAAATAGAATGACAACCGGAGGGGATTTGATCCCTGGGCTTAAACTTTGTCTGTCAAAGAAGTTTGAACCCTGAAAAGTTTGTTCAAATGTGTCCGAGTCGAGGGTTTTTTATCTCCTTTCCTGTCAGTTTTTGACATTATCAGGTGTTCTAATAGGATTCTGGCAGTTACACACAGATGTGCATGCACTTCACACGGCGTTTGATCTGGCTCGCGCAGCGGTGACATCCCGCTGCCAGTAACGAGGCCCGCTCTCGAGGAAGGAGAACCTGAGGTCAAAGATGCAACTGCAATTCCACATGCTTTCATTTAGCGCTCAGCTCAACCACCCCACCTGTCTTTGAACCCAGATTAAAGACCTTCAACAATAGACAGAGAGAAAGAAAAGGCAGGGTGAAAGAGAAAGAATGGGGGGAGGAAAAAAAAAAAAAAAAAAAGTTCAATGACAACAAAACTCAATGTCCTTGTATCTCAAAAGGGAATTGGTAATTGGCCGGGGGAGAAGGGGACTAGAGACAAGAAGGGACCCGGGCGAAGGTTCTTCAGCTGTGTAACGCTGTTGAGGTATGCTGCCCTCGTCCTCGTAGCCCCAGGCGGAGAGAGGCCAGCTCGGCTGCAGCAGCATAGTTCTAAAACGGTATAGAAGTCAAAAGGATATGAAACTCTACGGCGCTTCCTATTGTTGTTGGGTGTATAAAAGACGAAATGGTATTGCCCCCCCCCCCCCCCAAATACACACCACACACACACACACACACACCCAACTGCGACGAAGGGAAAGAGATGTTGCTGTGAGTCATAAATAATCACCACTTGCCGCTCAATGGTTAACCTAGTCACCTGCTGGGAACGGGGGTAGTGTGTCTTATGAATAGAGACAGAAATATTCCAACATGGTTCTGTGGTCAAAAGCAAAATGTGCCTGGAGAATAGAGCCACTTACTCAACTTACGCAACACAATGGTGCATTTTTTTTTTTTTTTTCATTTGCGAGGACACCTGTTTGGAGACATCCATCTTAAACCTCAGCAGGAGGCCCTTATGCAAGAGAAAAATGATCTTACAAAAGGCGTTAATCGCTCCAGAACTCCTTAAAACTCTTCGAGAAAGCTCCATGACCTCCCGCAGTGACAATGATAGGGTGATGGCCTCTATTTATCCCTGCTCATTCAGCTTGTTCTTTAATTCCCTTGTTACGTTCAGTGTAGGAATGCTTTGAGTTGAGAGTTCAAGAGAGGCGAAGACGAGCCAATCAAAGGGCAGACTGAGGGTAAGCGCCACTTTAAAGCCCAGTTACATCGAACCAAATCGGACAATGGCTAAGCAAAGAGGACACTTAACTGGGCTTGCAACACCCTCTGGGAAGACTACTGGTAATTAGGTTCAACTAGAAGAATTTCAATCCACTTGAAAAGGAAACATTTACATGTGTGTTTCAATTTAGATCCGAATCCAAATCAGTCACGAGTTATGTAGCGACACTCGCCAGACTCCTAAGCAATGAACGAGCTTCCGATGTCATAATCATCGGCATCACTTTGACATCCCAGTCCAAACAAAGCTCAGCAACAGGGCCCCTGATTAACTATTAAAATCTTTGTGTGAAAAGAGTGTTGACATAAAAGCCCGCTGTCGTCTAGCCAAGGCCAGCTTACACTCAACCAAAACAAAGCAGCTCGTCAAATAAAACACTCAAGATTAATATTTTAGCGTTAAATGCAGGCAAGTCGCAAAGCCACATTGTCATTGTCACATTGCGACAGTGTCTTCGCTCTCTCCAAACGCCAGATTGCTTAGGTCACGCCAGTCTCTCGTCTGACCTCCCGCCTCATACTTCATTGGTAGGTTTACTTTCTTTGGCCGTTTGGATATATAACTAAATCCTCCAGGGTTTATCCAGATGGTCGCCACCCTGTGTGTGACAGTCCAAAAAATGCAATAAAAGGCAAAGGGAGAATTCATCCAGATATCTTTGCAGCACTCTGCCTTTAATATTTCAAGGTTGGAAACATAATACTTGCATACTCTGGGACCGAGATATTCACTTCAAAGGAAGGGTGTGTTTAACCTAGAAAATATAGCAATTCAGTAAAATTGATGGATTCCTATTCTGTGTATCTGATACTGTGTGCACATGCCAGGGTTTGGCTATGAACTCAAATTTAACAGGCAGAGGAGGCAAGGCGAGCACATGACGGTACGGCCGTCAAGGAACTGCAAAGGTAGATTTTTCTCTCTATTTAGGGTACATCAGCAGTGTGTGTGTGTGTGTGTGTGTGTGTGTGTGTGTGTGTGTGTGTGTGTGTGTCAATATAAAGACACCAACACATAAGCTCAGCTGCCTTTTCAGCGATGATGTTGAAATGATGCGGTCTGTGTGTGTTCCCTTTCTCTCAGGCCCTGCATCCACTGCCTCATCTTTTGTGCCTTTGACACGCTTGTACGTTCTGGGTTCTTTTTTTCCACGGTGCTATGTCATGATCAATTTACCGCTCGGCACATGATGGCCCCTAGCGCCTCAGAGGATTTTAAGGACTTTGTGTGCAATCCTAGCCTGACTCGCTTTCTCTCCCACATACAAAACGGGCATTTGTATTCTCATCCTGCTTTGGCCGCTGAGCGAGATTGTGTCCCAGCTTTTGCCTCTCTGATTCCAGGCTATTGTTTGGAAGAGAGATCGCACCGAATCTCGCCGAGCAGACACCGACTGGCAGCTCCCTATTTTGAGGCAAATCTCGCTCATTTTCGCTATTTTATTCCCACTCTGTTTCAAACTGTGTGAGGTCGGGGGCGTCAATCTGGCAATCTTACTGGCTTTATGTGTGTTTGTGTGTATACATGTCTGTCTGCGTGTGTGTCTGTGTGTGTGTGTGTGTGTGTGTGTGTGTGTGTGTGTGTGTGTGTGTTTGTGTGTGTGAGTGTGTGCGCACACAGAGAGAGAAAGAGAAAAGCACTGAAGCATTATGAAAACATCAGGCTCAATCAGTGCTCATTTGTTCAGGGACCCTGAGAAACTCAGCACATTGCCTCACACAGTGACAAAGTGGGAACGAACCATTGACAATTGTTGTCCTATGCCGCTACAGTGCGTTTGTGCACCTGCCTGCTTTTTAATGTGCTTCTGCCAGCGCCGTACACAAACACGGCTCGGCACATGTTAAAATTTAAAGCGACAATGTTCCAGACTTCATTTTTACGCATCATTCAAGCTCCAACGGCAGCCAAAAAATGCTCTTTAACTTTATGGGACAAAATCCGAACTAGGTGTTAGTTTGCTTCTTACTCTATAAAAATAAAAAATCAATTATTGATTGAATGTATTCACGCGAGCTGGATCGTGTATGCTCATTCGCTCTCTCTCTTCCATCACCGCCTTTTCTATCACCATCACACCATTCTCCCATTCCCCTTTCTTCTTCTCTGATCCCGCAGCCACCTGGCGAGTGTCCCACGATGGGGACCTTTACAGCAGACCTTCCTTCACTCCTTCCTTCTAATTGAATAATGCAATGTTGTATAAAATCCCGCTCATTAAAGGCGCCTTCTATGGATTAAAATGCTGAGGCGAACACATTTTCCACATGGGGAGGTGAGTTAATGTATTCGGTTACCTTCAGTAATGAAGTGGAAATAAGAGTTGACCGATTCAATTCAATTTATACGTGTTTGCTAGAGACTTCGGCCTGAAGGTACATGGTTTTAGTACATTTCCCGATTTAGGAAGTTTCATGTGCATTTGTATGTGTTTCTGTGAGTCAGTATACCTTCTAGTATACCTACTGCATGCATAGCTGTTCGCCCAGTGACCTTTCAAATAAGCCTCAGAGCAGAATCTATATTCATGTTTAAAGGAATATCAGTCTGATCGATAAATCATACTGTGTTTGGCAGTTTTCTCGGTATCCCCGAGGCAACCAACCCAGAGCATCTCCAGGTGATGCATGGCCGCCTCGTGGACATCAATAGTCCACCTCTTCCTTTATTTGTGCTTTATAAAAATCAACACTAGCGGCCATACAGTGTACTTACAGCTCACTATGTCCTGGTAGTATAACTGCATTGCAAAAATGTTCAACTAAGAATTAAATGTGAACATATTTTAGCTTTCTAATTGGTTTAGAAATAAAGAAAAACATGTTTGCGCTAAAAATGCGTATTTCTGTTTATTCAGTCGCTTACTTAGTTTGGTGTTAGGCTGTGGTGCAGGTTCTGGTTCCCTTCCAGTCAACTGTCATTAGTGTTAAAATGACATCTAATTTCACCACTTGTTCCTTCCCACAGTCCCACTGCAGATGAAAACAAGTAGAAAACAGGCAGAATTATAGCTACCTGGTGGCCGCAATACTGGCTGACCTGAGCAGGGCCGGGTCTAGAGAGGGTCCAGGGTAGCCCCCCTAAGATAAAATTGCCCCCCCCACCCCACAATCCATTGAGCTAGAGTGCTGTCAATCAGTTTAGAAGTAGAAACATCTTGAACTCTGAAGAGCACTTGTTTCTGTAAGAAATAAATTGTGTATTGCACTTTATTTCTGTTCTGTTTCCTATTACCTGAGAGCAAGGTTTTCTTTGAAATTGTTGCACACTATTTTCATACGGTACTGTGAAATTCCCAGCCCTTGTCACACGACCAATTAGTGTTTCCACCAAATGTTTGCCTTAAGAGCCCATAGAAAAGGTGTATTGTATTTGGATATACAATTTTTTGAAAATAACAAGTGAAATTAAAAATGATTGTGATTTTCTACGCTGTATTCTTTCAGACTGGTTTAGCACACCGTGACTGGGCATGCAGCTGCTCCCTCTCCCACCACTCCGAAATCTACCAACAAGCTTTAAGGTGCTCTAAGCGAGGACACACGTTTTTTACAACATTTGTTGTCACATACAGCAGACATCTCCTCAATATCCGCTAGCTGCCTGTCCCCTGAGCACACTGTAAAAAAACACGGTCTCTGTAGACAGCCCAGGTTGCTCTGTGCCACCATGCTCCACAAAATAAACACACACAGTCTTCCGGCGTTCCAGTCAATAACCAACGAGAAGGAGTTGAGGGTGGGGGTTAGTGCGCATGGAAGCACGGAAGGGAGAGGGAGGGGATGGGAAGAATAGGAGCGAGGGGCAAGCTAGTCTTGTGTAGTTCGAAAATACTTTGAACGTCAACAAGAAGTAAGGTCACCCAACATCGCTTAGAGCACCTTTAACATCATTCATTTACCAAACCTACCATGGGCAGACAGAAAGCAAACAAACATGGTGTCAACCATGTGGATTCCATTGATAACGTTTGTTAACCAAAACTCTCATTCCTTTCTTTTTGAGACTGTAAACCCTGTGTTATAATTTCAAATTAACCAACCTCTTCCTCATATGAATATGAGATTTCTTAGCTTAATATTGATATGCAGAATTTTCTCATTATCCCAGGCGAATGAAACCGCTACAATCAACACCCGGGCAAATCGTGCCTCATGCGAGTTGCAGAGGAAGAAAAAAAAAAAGAAAAAAAGAAGAAAAGTCCATGTTTAATTTGTGAAAACAACACCCTTGACTAATGTATTTTCTAAGTTTGTTTCCATGCTTACAGCTCCTTGTTTGGCTTTGTTTTCATAGAGCATGCTGATTTGGAAAAAAATGAAGGGTAGCAAGAGCAGGACTTGGAGACAGGGGGAAAAGGTGTTTGTGCTGAAAACACCTTATTTGGACTTTTTTTTCCCAAGCTGATTCGGCCGTGCTCTGCCAAAATGCGATGTTGGAGCTATGTGTAAGACAAGAAACAGCTTACATGAGGAGTGCATTGCCAGAGGCATTTTAATGATCCAGGGGGCCCAGAAACGTGAGCAACAGACGGGGCTCTTGTGAGCCTCAGACATGAACTGAATTATTACTGTTTACAGGAGCCAACATCTCCTTGTAGCATCGCATCAATCTAGGGAGGAAAAGGACAAGTAGCAGTGTTGCGGTAGCCTCAAAGATGAGAGCTTATAAGCTGAAAAAAGACAAGATTTGTCTGCTGTGGAGGAGTTCAGCATGAGTTCATAGAAGCCATTTCTAGTTTCTAAGTAGCATTGTTCGGTAAAGTCCTTCTAGTCATCAACCGCAGTAAATTCAAGGCCACCATGACTCAAAATGTAGTTATTTGAATAAAAATGATTATAAAGTCTTAGCTTAGACTTTGAAAATGACATCAGGAATACATTATAATGCACATTTTGTAGGAGTAGATATGAATTCTTCATATTTTTGAAGATGAATCACTTTATATCTAAACCACTTGCCTAAAAGAAGAAGCACCAACATCCATAGGTGACTCTTCCATGACTGTACTCTTCTTTCTTTTTTTTTTTTTTCTTTTTTTTTCAAGCAACCTTAACAAAGTGTAAGGAAATGTCAGGAATTAAAAAACACTGTGATATGAGCAACCTGCCTGTTCAGTCTCTTCGTCTTCTAACTCCTCACTGATTCGAGTTACTAGAAATGCTTTGCAGAGTGCTGTGACTTTGTTGCACTCATGAAAGGAGCGCTCTTAGGATTGCATGCAACAGCTACAGACAGCAAGGCTTGCCAAACGGATGTGCACACCTACTTTGCAGGGGGTGAAAGGGGGAAGAATGTCTGAACAGCTAAAGGTACATTCATTCAGACAACATAAAAGAAGCCACTGTTAAATTCCATTACTGATAGCACGTTAATGACAATGTCGACACACGCCACACAAAAACAGGATGGACGCACCCTCTCAAACACCAAAACAACACAGAACCATTAGCAGCACTGAATGCTGTCTTTTCAACTCATAAACAATTCATTTTTAAAAAGGAAAAAATGCTTTGCATATTTAACTTGACACCCAACTGTTTCCAACCAGGCAATAACCTTGGCCTAGTTAGGGCGCTGTCGCCCTCGTCAGCACCTTCTGTCAACATGAAAGCATCCTTGTTTATTCCCATCGCACTTAACAGCACGCCGTTCCCAAATTGCATGCTAATGCGTCTTCTAGTGGGGTTAGAAAATCACTGCAAACTCCCAGCAACGCTCTTAACTTTGACATAATTCATTACTTCAAAGACCTATTGCATTTTACTCTGATATCTGTTTGTTTAATAAAATGAAAGAGATTCATTTCCATCCACGACACACATACACACACACACACACACACACACACACGCACACAAAAATCCCTGGAGGATGAGAGGAGTGTGTTTGTTCCAAATTATCACAATAAATGCAATTACACAGGGTATTTACGTTTTTTTTCATGTATTTTCTTTTCCTTTTGTACTTCTTTTTAACAAGAGCATTGGCAGTCTGTAATTAATGCTCACTGAGAGGAATCAAAAAAAAAAAAACAAGACAAACTTGTTTTTGTTGAGCTCCTTTCTTCTCTCCGTCTTCCCTTTCTCCCCTAAGGGGAAGACGCCTCACACGCAATTTGGATTCAGAGCTGAGTGCCAAATCCAAACTCGCTTCACTTCAGAACATATTAACGCTCGGCGACTTCTTCGTCCGGACATTTACAACCTGTGATGTTTGCAGGTTAGCAATAAAAGGAGACGTGTCCGTGGGACACTCAATCCTGCAGGTGTCGTTGATGTCTTAGTACTTTTTCCATCGGGAACAGAACAAAGACCCGGGTGGCTTTCCTTAAGTGTTGTAAAAAGGCCTTTGTCTCTTTGCTTTGATACATATCGCTCTTGACAGAGGTGATACCAACAGAGGGCTGGAGTCTTGAAGATGCTTAGAAAAAAAACGCTTTGCTTCAGGCCATACAACTATATTTTCCCATTTTATTTTCTACTCTATGTATATGAATATTTGATAAAGGCAAATGAAACCACAGGGGACGACAAATTTCCAAAACAAAAAATGTTTTGTACCACCTTTCCTGGTTAAGAAAAACTCAAAATGTTCTAAACCTTTTTTCTTTTCCCCTGTCGATCATAGTGTTGCTAGTGCTCTTTGTTACTATGTATCTTTGCTGTCTTTAGCTTTCTCCCCCCTCTTTGCCTTGCAGGAGTTGAGCTACACTGCTGTAACTGACAGATGGTCCCCCTGGGACATGTTTCTGGCCTGAGTTATTGTTTATTTAATCCAGATCCTCTCTGTAACATAAAGAAAACAACGCTACGGGAAAAGCTTTTTTGGAACTTTGGTACTGTTAAACGTCAGGAATGTTTCATTACAAACGAAATAAGGGAAAGAAAAAGATACACTAAGGGCTTTTAAGTTTTTGACCAAGAAAGAGAGAGACCTAAAGCAGCCGTAAAACATCCCCGGGACACAAGACAACAGTAAGAGCAACGGTGCAGAACTCGCGCTTTGACACATCTGGTCTCGTAGGATGAAGAACTTGGGCTTACATCAATCTCAGATTATCAGACTGAATGCTGAATGAATATTTGCAACCAAAATGAACATGTAAACTAGCCAGACCTCCCTCCACAGCGCTGTGGGGGAAGGTCTGGCAAAGCAAAACTAGTCCCCACAGACCCGAGATCCGCCATGAAGCAGGCGACGCTGACAGGACCGGCCATCTAGACAGGGTGGAGCAGGAGGGAGAGAGGGGAGGGGGGGGAGGGGAGCAGCGGGGAGGCGCCGTACAGCCAGGTGCTCTCTCTAAACACTACTATTAGAGATGGGAACTGGCACTTGTTATCGCACTTGTATTTACACTTGTATTACTTTCAAATGTAAAAGCCTGGTGTTTATCCACCATTGATCCTCCCCGTCCATTACACCTCGATGTGGGGTGGGGGGGGCGCCATTACAGGAAATCTATACATAATAACCCTTCTAATTATGAATGCTCATTTTAAAACTTCAATAACAGAGGAGCCGCAGCTTGGGCATCTATCATTATTCCTTCAGGGGTAGGCAGTGTGTGTGAGTGAGCTGTGTTTCACTCTGTTGTTGTATATTATTTTCATCCTCTTTAAAAAATAACTAAATAAATACATACAAATTAAAGCCATTCAGTCAAAATCCTGTGATGGAAACAATTTATCAGAGCTGTAATATGCGAGCCCACATGTATGCATGGCTTGTAAATTTCATCCTCATTGATATGCTGAGGCTAAGAAGCCAGCACATCTTCCAGTAGCAGCAGGGGGTCCTGGGTCGGGACTGCAGCGGTGCAGAGCAAAACAACATCGCCAAGGGAGCAGGAGCTTTTAAATTGAAATGTACCTTATAGATGTATAGGTAGGCAGACTTATAGAGTGATAGCGAGCCAGGGAGCCATTCTGGGCTGTGATGAAACAATGACCCACGGAGTTGCCAAATTTAGAGACAAGCTGGGTCTCCCAGGAAGCATCTCTATTTGGGCTGGAATGGCAAGTGTGACCCCCATCTCTCTGCTCCTAACCTCCTACTATTGAATCAGGCTGCTGCCCAGGATAATTGTGTGTGTGAGTGTGTGTGTTGTGTGTGTGTGTGTGTGTGGTGTGTGTGTGTGTGTGTGTGTGTGTGTGTGTGTGAGAGAGAGAGAGAGAGGAAAAGAGAGGAGAGAGAGAGAGGAGAGAGTGAAAGCGTATACTGTGGAATTGTGCATTTGCAGTCGGTTGCACCAGATTTAAAAATCCTTAAAAGTGTCTTTTCTGCTGACCGTAGCATCAGATAACCATCCAATATATTTTATATATATGCACGTGTGTTTATATGTATGTGTGTATATGTGTACGTTTATATATGTGTATATGTGCATATGTATATATATATATATGTATGTATGTGTATATATATATATAATATATATATATATATATATATATATACATATATATATGTATACAGAATATGTAAGATAAGAAGAATCTCTTTTAGAAAATCCCTTATGGACATTCCCTGGGGAATTCTGCATTACAAATTTGTCTATTCACCACCCCCAAACCCACTCCTGATACCAGGCTTTTTACTATATTCAGATGCATGGATTCAATTAGGAAAGAGCGGGAAAAAACATTAAATATGTATGATTGGAAATTGCCGCAAGTTCCAGATTCCCTCTTTTTCATCTCCTTTCATACCGCAATCCGTTGAATATCCAAAAACAATGTTTAAGCACTGTTCAGAGCCTTCCCGGGCATTCATTAAAGTTTTTCATTCTCGGTGTGAAAGACCAATACATTCTGTTGGAGACTTGGCATCATCAAGGCCTGACATGGACAAAAAGAGGGGGAATGCTCAAGGGGAAACACTCTTGTTAGGTTTTTTCCCGTCCAATTTTTCTAACGCTCACGCACCAGCTACAACACCAGCACTCTCATCAGTGTGCAAGATTTAAATGGGGCTTTGAGGGGCTTATGCCTTATAATTAGTCAGTAGACTGCTTTAAGAATGTTGAGGTAAACAGGGTTTAATTGGGAAGGGTAGCGTAATCTGGGACAGATGTTGTGCAGGAGGGATCACACTGTGGCTGCTTTTGGTTTGTGTAGCAGTAAAAAAAAAAAGAAAAATCACGCTTTTCCAGAAAGACAAAAATAACATTGTTTCAAAAAACTTCCTATACACACACTCACACACAAACATAAACACGAACACACACATGACGTGTCTGGAGCAAAGATGTCATTTTAGGGAGTTCTGGTCACTTTTTGTTATTTATTAATTATTTGATGCTATAAAAACAGGATGAAACGTCATGAATGACAGCTGTCATTGGCTCACAATTGGTCAAGAGAGTGTATGGGCAGGACTTGAACACCGTGGCTCGACCGCCTGATCAGTACTGCTCAGATGACGGTGCCCGTATCTGGGATATTTTGGCTTTACTCTTGTACAGTGGGAGAAAGTTGAGACGCGTTGTTGTCCATCTTTCCATTTTTTCTCAGTCTATGGTCTGGAGTTGCAAGCATGGTCTTGTTGTATTTTGAAGGAGCTTATGTTGAAAAGCTGCACCCACTGAAACTGAATGGAGAGAGGACAAAAGGCAAAACAAGTCCGAGTTGTGTTGTATAGGGAACATGTGGCAATGTTTGTGCAGTAAACTGCTTTTGCCCTCAGCTCTGCAGGGTGGTTCCCTGGCAGTTTTCCTTCGGGGGTAAAAAAGAGAGCAGGGGCAGGTATCCTGAGAATGTCTTCCTGACTTCCCCGCTAAGTGGCAGCTACACTACTTAAAACCTGCTGATTGAATCGCAGGACTCCACCTAGGCTTAAGTCGCCACTAAAACCACATGAAACTCACCTCTGACGGGCAGTGGCTGAAAAGGGATCAACAGCTAACAATGTGGCAGTCCATGCACTGTTTTGGGAAAGTCACAAAAGCAAACACACCTAAGGCGGGTTTTACAGATTCTAAGCCTCAAATAACCACGTCCGCTAAGCTGGAAGGAACAGAGGAGGGGGAGGATAGCAGTGTGAGAATGAGAGCGAGAAAGAGAGGAGAGATGGAGGAGGGTATGTTTGTGAGAGAAGGAAGTGTTGAAACAGAGATGATGAGAAGTGGAGTGGGAGAGAGAGAGAGAGAGAGAGAAAGCGAGCTTTGAGGGGAAGGTGATTTGGATGACAGCAAGCAGAGGGGGAGAGAGAGAGAGAGAGAGAAATAAAAAAATCACATATTCTTGACAGAAGCAACATGGCAGGATCACACAGCTATTTTTCATTCACACTCCTCTGCATTCACACATGATTCCAAAAGTACCCAAGCCCCAAGGAAGCCTTCCAGCAAATACTGTTTGCCAATTTTTCAAACCTGTCACTCCCTTTCGGTGTATCAGCTTGTGCTGCACAAAGGGGCCTCCTCCTAGTGCCGTCGCTGTTGTTGTTGTCACTGTGCTGATGTGAGGTAAACACGTGGGGCAGGGTCGTCCATTTTCCTCCACCACCACCACCATCACCCCACAATACATCATTCTCACATCACACTGTAACATTACTGTGGAAGGGACAGTTTTTTTGTCTTTTGCACCCGCATTTTGACAACACACACTATGCGCCCAGGATATATCAGTAGGTGTTGAAAACTCCGCTGGAAATATGACTTGTGTAAATAAGCGACGATGGCCTGAGGAATGTGGGGATTGCACACATCTTTTTGTCAGTTCAACGGTAGCAGTTTTGAAGTGGTTTGCTTGGTAATCCGCATCATTTTTTACCTCTGTCTTCCTCAGTCTCGACCATTTTACACCTCCTGGCTGTTAATAAAAAAAAAAAACAGCTGAGTCTCAGTCGGACGCAGTCTCTACCTACAGTGAGCTGCATGCCAAAGCTGTGAAAAACACACCAGGCCACTGCAGGCGGGCAGGTGAAATGTAGTCAGTAGCGAGTGTTAGTGCGGCTGTATGCGGGTGACGCCTGAGGACGTGTCTGCCACATGCAAAGACACACATGACGCCTTTGTTCTACCTCGCTTAATCGCACACACAGAGGTGCACACCACTCACTGCCCACAGTGTTCATTATGAGCTTTGACAGAAAGTCTACAGAGACGCTGAGGCTAGTAATCAAACAGGAGCTAAAGGCAACCTGGCCCTGCTTTTAAGGTGAATAGTACTGTATTTAAAGCTTCTGCTGAGGCCTTGCCTTATGAAGTCCATATATGCAAGGTTAATATTGATTGGAATTTGCATTTGCTGAAAAACTGATATCCCTGAGAGTGACACAGAAAACCCTGCATGTTCATACCAGATGAGGGTGTTAGCTGATGATGGCGTGATTACAAGGGTTAAAAAAGGTGAGTGTTTATCGTTAAGCTGCGTAAATACAAAGATCAGACATGTTGAAACACCGCAGGCAGTCCTGGGGGCAATTTACAATCAGTCACATTCCTGTCGTGACATAGGCAAAGTCCCGCTTCATTAGGACACATGCGTGCCAAGAGTTATTACAGAGACGAGACGCACTGCTGCTAGATTCACACACAAAACACACACTTCTCGTGAGATCATTCTTGTCATTCTGGCTACAGGTAGTCACCTGAGCTCTGATGAGTTGCCTGCATACCTTTTAACCCTTGTGTTGCCCTCCCAGGTCAAAAAGGACAAAAATTTGACATTTTCTTCCCTTTTTCAGATGTTTTTTAGTTTTAAACACCACCTTACTACTACTAGTTTTACAGTACTTCTTGGAATTCATGGTCAATAACACTCATTTAATAAATAGCTAATATTTGAGTTAAAAAGTCAGAAATTATGAATTATTTTGACTAATAGTTAAGATTAGAGGAACATTCTGATGATCAATTGTATTTGCAAAGAGCGTTGTATGGAATCCAGTCCATTTTTTGTGGTAATTTGGTTAAAAAGAAACCCATATTTCAGACATAGACATTTTTTAAAGGGGTAAAATTTGACCCAAGGACAACAGGAGGGTTAAAGACAATACGGTACTTTCCAATCTACGCACATACTGCATTTATTCAACATTTCTCCTTTTTGATCCTTGACACCAGCTCCGTTAATCTGTCTGAATGAATTCATTGTTATTCAGCCGTCATGCTCCTAAGATACAGGATGAAATATAGAGGACTTGTTTCGTCTGTCTTTAAGATTCATGTAATACTCTGGAATGTTTGAAAACATTAGATTGGCGCCTCACATCAATAATAGAACTGACCTTGAGAAGCATGTTTTTTAGTTAAATGTGTGCCTCAGATCCTTTTAAATGCTTTTTATATAGCCACTACAAGCTCATTCTTTCTCTCCTGGCTCAAAAAGTAAAATGATGGAGAAATGGTTTTTGAAATTCACAATGCTCAGCATATTTCCTAGGCCGGAATAGATGCAGGAAATGGGTAACCAGCGACCATATTTGATGGTGTTTAAATACTAGAGTTAAAGAGCAGAGTAGAGCTACTGATGTTCCTCTCACTGTCTAATTTGATCTCATGAATCAAGAAGTCAAAGTGGGGAGGGCAGTACATTACAGGTTGACTAAGGAGCTGTGACACAGGAGAAAGATGAGCCCATCGTAGTGAAGCCACTGCTGCCAATTTAGTGTTCAGGGACCTTCAAGTTTGAAGGGCTCCCCACTTACCCAGGTGGCTTTATCAAAAGAATTTAGTGGGCCGTGACGTTCCACGCCTCTTCCAACTCCGGGCCAACGCTGTCAGAACACAGTAACTTTTTTTTGGGGAGGATGTTGCCCATGAGTTACGCTTTTGGCAGGGATGCGTCTGAATTACCGGGTACAAGCAAGATGAGAGCAGTTAAAACCTTTTTTAAAAGAACTGCAGGCGTGTTGACTTGGGAGTGGGTGGGGGTGAGTGCGGCGAAATGATATTGCCATAGTAACAATGGATAGCCCCCCAAGGATTAGGGAGCAAACACAGGCATATGGTTTAAACAGTGACTGAGGACCCTCCGCCAGTGTGCCTCCTTGTTTAAACAAAATCGTGCTGGCACAGATAACGCTGGCATTTAAAACGTAAATTACAAGGTCTCCAATTGTCATGTCATGTCGCCCGATTCACTGAGAGAAGAGCCTGCTTCGGCGAAAGAAAAGCTTATTCAAAGACATTCAAAAGAGCAGACACACATGCACACACACCCTGACGTAAATCTTTCAAATGTGCAGGGGAAGGGAAGCTAGGCGAGAGCGGTTTGCATGTTAAGCACATTTGCGTCGACATCAAACGATCGTCCCGCAATTGGCTTCACGGGGGCAAAGCAATCTGCGCTACTTTTCTTGCACACATTTGCTGCAGCACCCGCAGAATTCTGATGGTGATTAAACAGAAAGTAGCAGCCTTTCGGCTGCTAGTCCGGCTGGGGATCCCCACGACACCCTTCTAAATGTCACCCATGTCGGCACTTACAGTAGCTGCTTGTCAAAGTCGCTAGCTCCCATCACGTCACCAGTTCATAAGAGCTCTTCACTGTGTGATTGGCTTCCTTTATGCACTTATATTCCCAGCGGTGTGCCTCCCTCCGCTGAAGTCTGTTATTAATATATCATCATGGACAGATTCAATCTGATGAATCTGCCATTAAGTGAAGCTTATTAAGCAAAAGGCTGGGTTTGAAATAAAGTTGAGGCTTTGTGTTCGAGCGGCTTTGTTTACTATTATTCTAATCATTTTACCGCCACCAGACATGTCAATTTGATTGATGTCCTTACCTTTCTCCCCAATCCCAGACCTCATCAACCTGAAAAAAAGAAAAAAAGAAACTGCAACACACAACATTCCCTATTTCCCCCCTCCGCCTCTGTGGACTAGCTCCCCCTCAAGGCACTTCTCACCACTGAATCCACTCTGTAATTTACAATTGGCTATTGTGTGTCCCAAGTGTTGCATTGGACCAACTCAGAGTAAATGAACCATGTCAAAGACCCCTCTTTCAGTCTTGATTACATCCCCTTGTTTCGCTCCCTTATAATTGAAGCAAACTGAGCAAAAGCCATAGCTCAGAAGGCACTATTATTCAAGCACCTGAGTTCACACACTCATTCAAAAACCAACATGGCCATTCTTTACCAGTGCTCAGTTTGATTGACTACTTGTGATTGTTACTCAGAACATTTTAGCTGGAGAAGAGATAGAGCGAAATAAAGCGGAGGACTGAGATACTGTGGAAGATAACAAGTAAGAGGTGAAACCAAAGCTAGATAACAAAAAGGCTATAGGGCCAGGTGCCGCAAATCAATACCTGAAACCATATTAAATGTCTGGAGCTCCTCTATCCATAGTAGAATCTGTATGACTAAAGTCAGTATTGCAGTCATCTAGACTTTATTTTGTTGTTTCCAACCGGGCAGGCCTATAGGACCATACACAATATGAAGAACTGTGTCAGAGTACGTACAGTTTCTCCTGGGAGAAATATGCAGAGCTTTGCTATAGAACAAAACTTTTGATCTTAAGTGGTTTCCATTTAGTCTTAAAGCTCCCATACAGTAAAAAGTGAGATTTCCAGATTTTTCTTAAATTATAAAGCATGTTGAGGTGCAATATAAATAGCGTGAAAGTATCAGAACTCAATCCACAGAAACTCAGAAAGGATGCCTTTAAACGAGTTGTCAGGCTTAGGTATGGTTGTGATGTCACAGCTACACTAGGTAGAAAGGGCCGTTAAATTCCGTTACAGTCATTTCCCGGCTGCAGTAATTGCAGAGACTTCAAGAGTGCAGATGCGTAAAACCCTAAAACGCTGACCAATAACAGCAGACTATGCTTTTTCTGTTAGGTAGACTTTATGAGACGGCCCTTAGAACAGAGCGTTTCAGACAGACGGTGAATGCAGGTATATTCAGACAGACAGTATGAGTAAAAGAAACTGATTTTTGAACATTAAAGCATGTAAAAATGTCCTAGTAAAAGCCCAATATCCAAGTATAAATCTAGAAATTACTATATTATGGGACCTTTAAAACCATATTTTCCATTAAAGTAGTTAAATATGCTGCTTTATCGCCACTTGTTTGTAGTGCAGTTTATATGACAATATTTAAGCGTCAAATTTCCACATTTACAGAACTGGAAGCAACACATGTTTAGCAATTCTGCTTGATAACAGACTTAAACAAATAGTTTTCTGTGCAAATAGTTGATCTAGTTACAGGTCGAAATATTACCAAAATATAGTAATTCAAGCATTAAAAAAGGTGGATTCATCTCAGCGTACCTGACTGTAACCATTTTATTCAGTTTGTCCTTTAAAGGATGTCTGGCGGATTCTTTGTACTCCCTTTCTCGATAACATTAAAACATTTAGCGAGCAGTGGATAAGATGCACAAAAACTTTAAAAATGTTTTATGAGAATAAAATAACATGTACAGTAGAAGGTATTTGTACTGGCAACTGTCATCATCTGCCTCACGGGGATCACAAACTATAACACGGCTGTCACCTTATTCACGTCACGAGCTAAAAGAGAAAGTACAACGAGAAAGAGGTAAATTGAAAAATTTGTATTAAAAAAAAAAAAAATTAAAAGCTGTTTCATTGCGGTGTTCATGTTTCATTGGATTTGATAGAAGCTACCCAGAGAGGCCGCTCGTAACTCCAGCTGCCCCGTGACCTTCATTCTTCGGCAGACTATTCCAGCCTCTGACAAGAGTTATCGCGCCTGGCTAATAGCCTGCTCTCTGCCAGGTTAGTCTCATCGATAGAGGGGCTTCTCCTGCTAATGAATATTTCAGCTTTTCTTGCACACATCTACATACAGTAGCTTAATACAAGTGGCTGAAATACACGTTATAAGTCACAGCAGCAGTGTAGAACAAATAGCTCGATTGGAGCAAAGGACTTCCCGGTGCCTTGCTCGAGGGCACTCACGGTTACTGAGAGTCACATCATCTGCCCAGACTACTCATGCTTGTTGTGTTTTTTTTTTTTTTTAGATAAAGTATTGCTCTCGCCTTCAGGCTCCATCTGCCTCTGTAGGCATGTGTGTAGAGAGTAATAACCAGACACACATACAAATCTAATGAACTGCATTCCTTGGGTAAACACAGCAGCACTCAAACACACACACACACAGGATATTGAAACCCTCTCAGGCATGTCGCCATGCGTGTGCCTGGCGTGCAGGATGATGGAGAGGCTGAACTGTGGAGGCCTCTACAGCCCTCACAGGATACACACAGACACACACACATATTCGTACTGTACACCCACACACTTTATCACACCCTTACACATGCACACACGCATCCACACAGTGAGTGTACCTGCTGAGTACACATGCACAAACTTTCACACGGGTCCCCCCAGGCTTTGATGGATGGTCGGTGAGTGCTCTACCTCCTGTTTCATACACATATAATCTCATTTGGGGGGCCACATAATGGGAGCTGCACCAAAACAGGGCTAATAGAAGCAGTCAAGCTGTCCTATTTCTCCCCTTCCTAGTCTATCCATTCTAGTCATATCCATTATGCTTTGCTGCTTAGCAAATATGTATGACTGTAGCCTGTTAATAAAAAGCTAAATCCTTTGTACAAAAGCTTTCGGATGCATTATTTAACCCAGACAATTCTTAATGTGTTTTATGCATTCAGGAGACCTCAGCACATTTTAATATTTTAACACTTTCCCAATACAAAAGAGGAAGGTTAAACGGTGGAAGTGTGTGGGAAGAGAAGCAGAACCGGTGCTGGTCTGTCAGAGCCTTAAAAAGAATCAATGTGAACCTGAACCCAGGGTGAAGGTTGTACCTATTAAATACGCTTTAATTACACCTTTGAACTTGTTAACTTTTCCTGGCAACATCTTCCTACTTAGCAGATTTTTTTTTTTTTTAAGTATAAATTATTATAAATTATTATCCAGTCCAGTCTTTCCTCAATGTTTCACTTAAAGTGTCTTCCTCACCTGTGAGCTCTTGCAGGAGCTTAACAGTTGGCTAAGCAAAATGTGGCACTTAGGGGTAAATCACGGACCAACGTGTCAAGCTTTCATGGCTCGCATTTTCATTTTCACGAAGGCCGCGTGTGACAACACGGCTGGATGCTGGATGGGGTTTAAATCGCTGCCTCCTGACGGGGGGGCCACGGACCCTGCTGGCAGTTCCCTTGACACCCTGGACCCATGTGAGCAACACTGACAGGGAGTGATTCATCTGATTCATCACTGCGTTCCCTCCACAGTGAGGGATGGACGGAGAGCGAGAGGGAGGCACGCACGCACGACAAGACGTGAACAGAAACTTTGCTCATGACAGAATCTGGAAAAAAAGGCCAAATGCTAAGAGCCCTCTGCCACCTGTTTGAATCAACATCAAGAGAACACATGGCCAGTGACCTTTTCTGCAACGACGACAACAACAACAACATCATTACGGCTCTGACTCCGCCAGACATTTTTTTTATGCAATTTTGATGAGGTACAGTGTCACAGTAAAACAAAACACTAATGTTTTGCCTATTAGCCTCACAAACAACAAGGCTTACGTCTGATCCGTGTTGAGATCCAGAGAACTATTCCCCAGGGCTGTACAGTGGTAGAGCTAAGCCATGTTCTCATTTAGTTGCTTCTGGCTTCTGCAGTCGATACAAGAGGACAGCTATAGAGAAAACAACAAGGCTAGCATAGCATATCATAGACCTTGGGAGCCTTGTGAAAAGTCAATTTACTTTACAAACTCCTCCTAACAATTGCCTTGAAAAACAAGTCTGTAATACGGCGGGTGTGCAATGATTGATAGTGCCACAGGAAAGGCAAATCTGCAAAAATGAATCGGCTTTATCCTGGTGAGCCCTATCTAATGTGATCGCTGCCGAGTATGAAATGAAATTCCATTTTCGATGACATCAAATTGAAGCGGCGAGAAGAAGGTGGCATCCCCGACGCTGCCACTTACAATCAGCAGCGTGGAGAGCAATCAAGGTGGCATGCGGCTTAAATTCCTTGTCTTTTTCTTCACTCACAGCCCCTTTTCTCTGAATTTTGGCATCTTATCATGACAAATGTTGGCGAAAGAGTTGGGGCTTCTTCAATCATGGGTACTTATTCTCATGTGAAGACAACTGAGCTCACTTGGCTCTTGTATATAGAGAAGGGAGTGGGAGACAAAGAAAGAGAAATGAAGCAACCCTTCTTGTGGTTTCCCCTATAGAAACCGAAAACCTCAGGATTTAGATATTATGCAGAGTAATATAGCATGAACCATCTATAGCATTCTCTTTCTATATTCCTCTCTCAGTCCCCACCATTTGTGCCGGTGTATCAGGCAGGTTTAATCCTTAGATTAGTAATTGCCTTAGAGCGAGCGCATTCAAATCACCAAACCGAATTATACCAGAAAATGCTGCCCGCTGCAATTTCATGAGTATTACCGTGCACTCTCACTCCTTCCATTTTCCTATCAGAACATAAACAACAAAAGCCCGAGAAGCCTAAGATTGAATTAAGCTGTAATAGATCCAAAACAATTTCGATAAAATTAGCCACAGTCTGCGGTACGCAGCACCACACTAAAGGGCAAGCGCTAATAATAATGTGGCAATAAACAAACCAGCTCGTTGCACATAATCTCATTTCTTCCTTAATGCAAGATTTCCAGATTGTGTTTTTCTCACCTTTGACACTTTATCCTGAAATTTTATGTAGTGACTATAACACTGTTTTCACATGTTGATCGGTTAATGTGATAAGGAACAGATTGCTTACAGTACATGCATTTGCTCCTGATTGTCCAAAGTCAGATTTGAGGATAACGAAGAAAAGTTTCTACTTTCTCTGCTCTCTCTCTCTCCAAAAAAAATGAAGCTGACTTGTATCAGCGATCATGGAGGATGGGGGATGACCCATAAAGCTCCTGTGGAAACACTTATCAAGTGATTACCTCATTGAGCTCCAATGAGTGGCTGACTACAAAAGATAAAATCATGCGAGAGCCATCAGGGGAGTTAAGTGGTGATGGCTGCCAAAGAAAAATAAACAAAGGTCTGGACAATGGTGGCATGATTGCGTGATCCTATGCACAGGTGTTCATATAAAACTGAAGAGACCTGAAATTCTGCTTCACTGGGGCTTTGTGAGCTTCAATTAGGTCAGCTGTGGCTTTCCGTTGGTGTTTATGCAGCTACATTTAATAAGTTAAAACAAATGAGGCCCTGAGGCAAAGTACTGCATTTCCATATTGTTTTCCTGATCTGCCTGGAGCCTGAAGGGCAATCACATCCTATGTTTTGGCTACAAACACCATCCAGGTGACCTCCATTTGCATGGTGATATTGTTGGCCCTCTGTCAGTGTGGCGGAGGGAGGAATTGCCCTATGCAAATCAGATGCTTCTGGGCTGTAATCGGCCGGTGCTGGAAAGGTTGCGGCTACAATAAAGGCACAGGAGAAACAGCTGGCCAGAGCATGGGTGTGGAACA
The DNA here is from genome assembly GCF_008692095.1 of Etheostoma spectabile. NCBI lineage: Eukaryota > Metazoa > Chordata > Actinopteri > Perciformes > Percidae > Etheostoma > Etheostoma spectabile. The sequence continues at coordinate 14,446,452 of NC_045751.1, read as the reverse complement.
CTGGAGGCTGGGTTAAGGACAATGTCCAGTTATGCTTGCTGCATCTGTCCCGAGGCAGGTTGACCTGGTATGAGAGTGTGGACCGGGCGTTTGCCTGCCCTGAGGCGCTACGCTGCGAGAGCACAGAATACAAGCTGCTGTGGCTCACTATTGATTAAAAGTGATCCACCTGGGCACCAGTGGCGCTTTGAAGTGCAATGATAAAACAAAATCCGATGGCTTGTGCTAATTCGAAGGCTAAGTAATGTCATTCCTCACTACATTACAGTTGGACGGCATTATTTTCTGGCACTGGATTGAACAGAAGCTACTGCCAGAAGTAATAAAGTTAAGTGTTCTGTTAAGTGCACATGCTTCTCATCAGTCTTTAGATTCTATGATTGCACACAGATGTGTCAAGAGCCAAGTCTAATGCAGCCACGAAGCAAAAAACAGGAGAAAAAAAAACTGTGAATAACATAAGTTGCAATCAATGGAGTTACAGGAAGAGATGAAATGACAAGTCTGTTGACCCTCCTGTTCAAGTCCTCATCAGATGCTGGGTGACATGCTGGCTTTCCCCTCGCAGTTAGATCAGCTTAATGACTGAGAAAAAAAAAACGACTCGCCTCACCGATTAACTCCCTCAGTTGCTTGGTTACCTGTGCAGTTATTGTGAGATCAGGTAGACGAGGAGAGAGAAAGACGGAACCCGATACCTCAGAGATTACAGTCAATGGTCAGCACTATTCTCTCTCTCCCTCTGCCTCCCCCCTCCTCTTCTTTCTCTCTATCTTTCCAGCCAACCCTCCGAGTCCCTTGTGAAACAGTAGGGCCCATTCTCTATTCCCCTAACAGGGCCGTCTTTCTTGTGCCTCTCTCGACCTCTTCCCACAGACGGACAAAAAGAGAGGGAGTGGTAAAAGAGAGGGGTTTGTGGGCGAGGGAGTGTATGCGCACACACAATGAAAACTCCTTATCACTTATTAATCTTAACCATACTAAAACAGGTTTAGCCTCGTTTGTGGACAAATGTGTTACAATTTAAATATAACCTCTAAATCTCAAGATGGTTAAACAAAAATATAACAAAAATCATTATGTCACGGGTATTCATTGACAGTACTATTTTTTTACCATTAATCCAGACCTGGCACAAAGAGTTTCCTTTACTGTGGAATGCAAGCGTCCTCGAGTGTTTTATGTCTTTAAACTGTAGTGGCACTTGAATATTTCTAGATGCGGCGTCTCTAAAATCAAGAGCACCGCTTCGCTACTTAATCTAATACAAAGGTGGCTGGTTAATGCCATAATTGGAGCACATGAACGCACACCTTCTCTTCAATTAGCTCTCTTTTGCAGCCATTAAATTACACCTGATTCACCCCCGACAGATTGTCTCTACAGTGAGTATTTACTGAGCCCATGGGATATAAAAGGCCATTTGAATACCTGCTAGCTATTGTATATTAAATACTTAACAGGCTACACTACACAATAAACATGGATAATATTGCCCAGTAGACCAGTAAACACTTTATTCACAATTACAATTTAAATATCCAAACTTAAGGCTCAAAAATCACTACAAAATACTCTTTGTGCATTATGGATTTTCCCATGACAGTGTCTTCTAACAAACGCGCTGTCCATAAAAGCTACCACAGCATTAATGTAGAGAGTAAATAAATAATTATATAAGTGGAGCATAGTGACACACAATACATGCTGCTGCTGCAGCAGCAGCAAATAGAGTGCCCTTTTAATTATGCAGGAGACATCCAAAAGCAACAGCACTCCTCACACTCTGGGAAGCAGCTCAGCGAATACACCATATTAGAAGCTGTTAGAGACCGAGCAGGGGAGGAGAAGGGATAGAAGTAAAAGGGGAATGCAATGATTTCAGAAGAGTAATAGCAGGAAGGAGGGGAGAGGGATATAGAGAGATGAGAGTGGAGATTTAAAAAGAAACCACTGCAAGATAAAAGGCAAGGCAGAGAGCACCATTGTAAAGGGTATGGTGTAGCAGAGGCTGAAAAAATGGAAAACAGAGAGGAAACAAGGCAAGGCATGCAAGGATGTACTGCACAGGGCCAAAGGAGAGTATGAGGAGAAACTGTTGGCATAGAATATAAAAATGTGAACGACGACATATATCTAGAGGAAAAGAAAGTGGAGAAACAGAAACAGATATTGAGAGAAAGAGTAAGATTCCAGCTGAGAGAAAACAGCACTCCAGAATCCTAAAGGAGTATTGCTGACACCAGGTAAAGGTACGATCAATTATTCATCAGGCTGCCATAGAAAACACATAAAACAATAGTGTTCTTTTTTTCTGACTAAAGCAAATCAGGAGAGTTCATTATGTATTAACTTAGTTTCCTGCTGTTGTTGCACATCACAGCGGAAAAAATAGCCCAAAAATATCAAGACTAAACTAATAAAAGCCCACATTTGAATATCATATCATGCAACCTACACCTTTTTTCTCCCAGCACTGCAAATGAAAGTTACTGGGAGGAAAAAGGAAACAAGAAGGGAGGAAAGACTAGCTGGAGGGTGGGAGAGAGTGGAATAAAAGCAGGTAGAAGATGGCAGACATTTATATACGAGGAAACAGATGAAGGGAGTAAAAGAAGCAGAGGCACAATATGGGAGGTGGTATAAAAAACGTCCAATTTCACTGCTAGGTCAATAAATTGATGCAGTCCCCAAAGTGCAGAAGAATGTTAGTATGACCTACTGGCCAGATGTTCCTATTGAAGTCGTGACCGTAAAACTGACTCACAAAAACTCTAAAAAAAACCCGAAAAAAAACCTTGTTTGTGCTGAATTTACCCTACATCTACCTTTTTTCTCCCTCTTTCACAAGAAGACAAGGCAGCCTTGTCACAGACACACGGGCAGGGCAGGGCTTGACATGGCTAAAAGGGAGCGTAGCCGGCCTCTGGCACGCTCCCCTCTGGGATACAATAACTGCAAACCAAACCCTTATGTGAGCTGTCTACAACACTCCGACCCATAGTTGCTAAGGTTAGTAGATGTGACACCGCAGACGGAAAAGGCAGCCTCAACACATGGCGTGATGAAAGGGAAGAAGTTGGACGGGTTTGGTCGAGTGGTAACGATACCCCCTTCGTAAGCTAATCTAAACCTTTCTCTTCCCTTTCAATATTACATGTGAATGGCACTCCAAACCAAAACAGATCAATACCGCTAACTTGACACACATTAGCACCATAAAGGCAACAAGACTACTGAGACTAGCCCTGTCAGAAAGCATTATGGTAGAGAGAACACTAAGAGGAAGAAACAGAAGACATTTAAGAGTGGTGGAGGGAAGAAGGAAAACAAAAAAAGAGCATAGAAACGTGTCTTCTTACCTGTTTGTTGTACTTGTTGATGGTTTGACTGCTGTATTCAGAGCAGTGGTCAGATCCAAGGGAAATGTTATCTCCGGTGCCAACAAAGGTGTTGGCAGGGGGCAGGTCCTGAACTGCCTGGTGCTTTTTTCCAGCTGTCGGAGACTGCGGGTGAAGCTGGACAGTAGGGAGCGGTGAACTGGACTTGTAGTGCCGAGCCAGATCTGGGCTCCCTGGTCCTCCGTTGACTGACCGGTAGCGTCCCATGCCAGGACTGTCCGACAGCTTCTCGTTGACGCCATCGTAGCGCTGCCCGTTGGGTTTGGAGGCCTCTACGGTGACGATACTGCTATAGAGTGGCTGTTTGGACTTTTGTTTCTTCCTATCTTTTTTGGGCTTCTTGGACTTATCATGCTGCTGTGGCGTGAAGAAGTCTTCGTGATCCTTCTTGCCGGCCTCGTAGCCGTTCTTATTCTTGGGACGGCAGTAACGGGCCATGACGACGACTAGAATAATGAGGATAACCGTCATGATGCCAGAAACTACTCCAATGACGATGCTTAGCCGCTGTTTGCTTAGATCATAGTTGGGGTCCCCGGCAATGTTGGTGTTCAGAGACGTGCTCAGACTCTTAGCCACCTGGGTGTCCACAACTGTGGAATTGGAAAGTGTCTCATTGACATACACGTGAACTAGTGTCGTGGTGCTCTGTGAAGGCTGACCCTTGTCGTTTACCTGGACCACTAGTCTGTGGAGGCCATAGTGCTTCTGCTCCAACTTCCCCACCAGTGAAATGACCCCAGTGCCCCCATCAATCTCAAACAGCTTAAAGGGGTTTCCCCCAATGATGCTGTAGTTCAAGTCGGCGTTGATGCCAGTGTCGGCATCAGTGGCTATGACAGTCCTGACTACTGTTCTGATGTTGCTGGAGGGAGGAAGAAGAGTGTAGGAGCTGTTTATTGGGAAAGTGACTGTTGGTGCATTGTCATTATCATCCATTATTAAGAGTGAAACTGTGGCGGTGGCGGATCTGGGTGGATCACCACCGTCCACAGCCTTGACACGGAATGTGTATGTGGTTTTTTGCTCTCGGTCAAACGACAGACTGGAGAAAATAGTCCCTGTGTCATTCTCAATGGAAAAGATGTCCTCCTCTTCCTCAATGAAAAGACTCATCTCTGCATTATGGCCTTTATCTGCATCAATGACTGTGACCATGCCAACTGGGCTGTTTGGCTCAAGGTTTTCTTTAATGTAGAAAGTGAACACATCCTGCATGAACTTTGGATCATTGTCATTTTTGTCTGCCACAAGGACAACCACTGTTGCTGAACCCTGTAGAGTGTTTATGCCCTTATCTTTGGCTATCACTTTGAATTCGTAGCGCTCCGTTTGCTCTCTATCCAGAATGGTGTTTACTCGGATGTCTCCACTGTCTGCGTCAATAGAGAAAATCCCATTTACTGATGAGTCTAGGGAATAGGCTATTTCAGCATTCTTCCCACTATCTGCATCGATGGCTGCTACTGTTGTCACCCGTTCACCAGGGGCATTGCTTTCTGGAAACGACACCTCTACTACATTCTGGCTGAAGATAGGAGGGTTGTCGTTAGTGTCGCCCACTTTGACGATAAGAGAGTTATTACTTGCCAGACTGGGGCTTCCAGAGTCCACAGCCACTATGACCACATTGTACTCCTGTGTGGCCTCATAGTCCAGCGTTGCAGACGTGTGGAGGAAATATTTCTTTTTATTCTGCTCACCCTCCATCTCGCTGGCTGGTTTGAGCTGAAAGGGAACATCCCCTACCACTGTGCAGGTCACAATGCCGTTTTCCCCCTGGTCACGGTCTGACACCTGAACTAAGGCAATGGGTGTGTCCACCACTACGTCCTCGGCCACGTTGGCTATGCCATCTTTTAAGAAAATGCGTCCAATTTTCCTTATCTCTATAGCAGGAACGTTGTCATTTTCATCCTTAATGTTCAACACCACAGTGGCCTTGTCCATTTTTGGTGGTTGGCCCCGGTCACGGGCCATTACTGTGAACCTAAGCTGGCTCACTTCTTCACGGTCGATGCGGTGCAACACACTCAGCCACCCTGTGCTTTCATCCAACCTCAGCAGTCTCCTTACTGACTCTGTGGCTGCCCCAAACACATACTCTATTTGACCATTAACCCCCACGTCTGCATCAGCCGCTTTGAGCTGCAGTATGGGGGCACCAGGGGAGCTGTTTTCTGGTAGGTCAGCTTCATACACACTCTTCTCAAATCGAGGGCTGTTGTCATTCACATCAGTGATCATCACCCTAAGAATGGCCTGGGAGGAGCGCGGGGGATCACCTCCATCCCTAACACGGAGTGTGAGCTCATAGGAGTCTCTCTGTTCCCTGTCAAGGGCCCCTTTAATGATGAGTTGAGGCTGCTTCTCTCCATCAGTAGTGTCAGCAACTTGCAGTTCAAAGACGCTGCTCCTGCTTGCTCCTTCCTCAAATCTCCTCTTCCCCGAGAATGAATCCCCAGAAGAGCCCAAGCGCCTTGAGTTTTCCCCATTGTCCTGGATAAGCTCATATCGCTCTATTCCATTTCTGCCAAAATCTCTGTCTGTGGCTGTGGGGAGCAGATAAAGCGTTCCAATGGGTCTGTTTTCCTCCACAGACAGTGTCAGGACAGGCGAGGGGAAAGACGGTGTGTTATCATTTATATCTAATATGATTACTTTTCCCTCAAAGAGGTCAACCCAGCTTTGGGCTGGTCCAATCACTGACACCTCAAAATCTATAAAACACTCGTTTTCATCAAATATCATTTGGCACTGCTGTAATTTTTCACGGTCTATGCGCCTCTCATTGGTGGCGAGCTCACCTGTTATGTTGTCTATTTTTAAAAAATCAGAGCCTGACTCTAGCGTGAATGTCACCTCGCCGGACCCGGCAACAATGCCCAGGTCGCCGGCTACGTTCCCTACTCTGACATCGGCGGGTCCCTCCTCAGCCAAACGGTACCGGAGCACTTGCTTGGCAGCGGGCTGATGCACAAGCTGCAGGATGAGCATGCTATAGTACAAATAGTCCACTGCACCAGTAGTCCTCATTGTTCTCCCGTGAAAAAATGTCCACTTAGATTTGAAAATGTCGACACAAAAAAAAAATTCTATCACTACCGGAGAGTCTGACTATGGAAAAAAAAAAATCGTTTTCATAAAGAGCAAAGCCTTCTGCTGCGGGATGCGCGAGACTTCCTACATCGCTCCTGCTGCAGTGCAAAGCAGCAAGTGCACGGACTCTCGTCTGTTCTCTGCTTCCCCTCCTCCAGCACCGAATGTTAGTTGCTCTTTCCTTGTAATAGTAATTTTAAAAAAACGCAATGATATTAAAAAGTCGTCAGAGAGGCACCGTGCGCTCCCACAAATATTGGAATTGCATGCGCGTAAAAGCCAAAATGTTACAGGCTAGTCCGAACATCACCGGATCACCAGAAAGTGAATTCAGTCCATATACCGCCGTTTTACTCACAGTTTCAGGTTAGAATCTCCTTTTTTTTGGGTGAGGCAGCAATATTCCTCTCTCCGGCGATATGTCCATATGTCAGTGGATCGTGTAAATGCCCGCGCAGTTTCCAAAACTCATCTGGCAGCGAGGGTTGACTGCAGGAAGCCTGACAACTCTCCGATCTTGAGGATGTGAATATGAAATAAATTACCTGTCCGACTGCCTACTCTGCTCTCTTCCTCCAAGTCACTTGCAGCCTGCAGGCAGAACAGTTCTTCCCTTTTGCAACTCTACAATGCCAAAGGTTGCATTAAGAAAGAAAAATCAAAACAATTAAAAATGTATATCCGACGCAGTTTATTTCGGAAACGTTGGTTGAATTCCTCAGTGTGTCCGGCACATTCAGCCTGTTCCCTCACCTGCAGACGCGCCGCATGTGTTTGGCAGCCCCTATCTGCAGCACTGTGAGAGGGATTCACAAATGATATTGCAGTCTCTCTCTCTCTTCTCCTCTCTCTCTCTCTTTCTTTCTCTCTCCCCCCCTCCTCCAGCAGCGCGCAAGTAAACAGGGTCGGACTTGGTCTTGATCGCCGGGTCCAGATACCAGTAGACAATATTTGACGAAAGGGGGACAGAGGAAGGAGATGCCTTAATATTGGGTCATTTTTATCGGTGTTGTCTCGATTCGAGGCTCGGCACAGTTAGGATGCTTTCTATATATGCTCCTGTGGGCAATATGACGAGATATTTAAAAAAAAAACTTACAAATTGATATATATATATTTTGAATTGTCATTGATTATAAAGTATTCTACATTAAAATAAGCAGTATATAATGACGTTATTTCATTGTCTGTGCAGTGTGGTGTGGTGCGGGGATGTTTGCTTTGCCGCAAGAGATCCCTTGTCGAAAAAACGCAAATTCAAAGCAGAACTTTTACGCACTGTTTGGTTGACGCAAGTTCTGTTTAAAATATGATATAAAAATAGTTCCAAATCCCTGTCCAGCAGCGGACGACACGACAGAGCCGCTGCAGGACGGGCGAGACGGGACGGGGCTGTCTGTGTGCGCAGCGCTGTCTGTGGTTTCCCTGTGGTTACTCATATGAATGTGTGTGGTCGCCAGTGGCTGTGCTCTCCGGCGCTGCGGGCTCAGTGTCTTCGCCTGAGCGCTGTTCAGTCCACTCAGCATCCAGGCATCCGAGACAGTGGTTATGAACTGATGTTGCTTAAAGACGAATAAGGACAGAAATCCCTCCTGAGTGGCCCTTCAGACCATCCTAACAAGGGTTTCTTGTTCGGCCACTGCGCAAACCCAACTCCCTGTGTAAGATTAGGGTGCGCGGTGTGTGTCCTACCAGCTGCCATCCAAGTAGTACTTGTGATGCAGTGTTCAACAAACATTCATGTCATGCTGGCGGTCACATTGGCGACAATTGTGCTTACATTCTCCCAGGGGTGCACTGTGTAATGGAGGAAAATGAGAGAGATTTATGTGCTTGCGTGGATTTATATCTCCTACAGCATATATGCGCTTTGCACTGCTGTGTAAGTGCGGGAAAAAAAAGGAAGAAACTTGTGCTTGAATTCGGGTGCGTGCGTATCTCCTCAATAACTTGGAATTGAGGATGTTTTAATATAGGAGAGTGCGGCACTGTGTCTGATATTATACAGGGGAACAGTGAGGGGCAGAGTGGGACAGAGGGAGGGAAGGACGGGAGGGAAAGAGGCAGCCAGTCTCAGCAGCTGCATCTTTCTCAGACGGTTGTCTGAATTCCAGCAGTGGCTTTATCCTTGCTTACTAGCGCCCTCTATCGTCACATTACAATCAACCCCCCTCAAAAGACTGGAGTGGAAGTAAGTCAGATAGAGGGTAAATCCACTCATGATTACTCTGTGGACGTGTTATTTTAATCCGTTAGTTAAATTTCGCTCAAAAGAATCTCTGTCTTGTACAATTTCCATACACCATAATGGTTCATTATAGGTAGGCTACATGTTTTAAAATATGATTCAGAAGAATAAGAAGTAGCAGGCATTTATGATTCATTCTTACAGTAATGGTTGATTAGTTTAAGGGCACATGTTTTTAAATATGACTCAGAAGTTGTAGGCCTATATGAATGTAGGAAGGCAGTTTCAATGATTGCAGATTAAAACATTTTCATCATAGGTAAGTTGCTTTATATTCTCTAAATGACATAGATACTGTATGTGTTGTTGTCAAATGTCATGTACTTTAGCCAACATTGTTATATTATAATTCATGGGGAACACGATTGAATAGCCACTAAAATCAATTGAATTAAAAAATCTTCCAGTTTGGGACAATATAGATGTTGGTTTACCCATGCCGATGGATTGTCAGTGTTATTTTTACATAATTGCTAAGTTTTACCCAAGCTTTAATATTGTTATTCTGACCCAGTGTTAGACATAATACACTTGTTTAACCTTAGAACTGTTACAAATGTATATTAAACTGTCCAAAACAATGTGCATATGACATTAAAACTATAAAACAATAACAAATGGTGGCAAGCAAGTTTAAAAATTGCTAGAGTAGATTACAACTGTTTTCAACAAATAGTTTGGTAAATTTGGTCAGTTTTAACTCAGTGATTTTTAGTGTGTAAATTTTCTAAAATAAATGGAACACAGTCACATGGATAGCCTACTCTTATTGGACATTTAAATGAACCCTAAAGGCAATTAAAAATTAAAATCAAAACGTCCAAAAACTCACATTAAATGCTTCTTTCTCTACTGCCTCACATGCAACAGTTGCTATGAATCCACTGCATCAAACGAGACTGACAAGAAGGAACAACTCAGCGTCCCAAGGCCTTTCTGAATCATCACGTACAATGTGGAACTGAGCTGGTAGGCGATTCTGAGATGTTGTTTACTATCAGAACCACGGAGATCAAGGCTACAAAATCATCACTAAAAATCCTTATTGCAGCTGTGTGTAGCATCAGCCTTGCTCTTGAGTGGATGACTGATCGAAAATGATGCTAGGGAGAGCACTCAACGCCCCTGAAGACCTCATAGGCAAAAAAATAAGGTGTTTAGAGAACGAGATATTCAAAAAAAAGTGAGTCATACTCCCACGCAAAGACTTATGGCACACAATTAAATATGCCTGTCCTGATAAGAGATCATGCCTTATCCACTTTTTCCCCAAAAGATTTTTTTTGTTTTGACTTTTGCATATGAAATATATAGGATCTACACTAGGATCCTAGATGAGGACACTGTCTAGGACTGCCACCCCTCCACCCCACATTCTGCTTCATGATGAATTGTGTACAGTTTGAAGGAGCTGATGCAATTACATTTCACTAAAATTCTACCTTGTACAATTTCTCATCTGTAAAATAAATATTGATTGATTGATTGATATAATACAAAATGTCAAGTAATAGCTGGATGGCAAAATGGGAAAAGCTTCAGAATTCAAATCTTAAAAATATTTTCTTCTCTTTTCTATTATTGCTTATTTTGTCTTTGCCCCATAGAAAGTCTATGAATGCAGAAAGCAAAAATGAAAAACTGAGTAAGTGTCTGTCTTTCCTTATTCAGTTAATAATTACTGCTTTCCAGTCCTACTGCAATTGGAAACAACACACATTCTGTACATTCATCACACACTTACCAACAGTAAAATGTTCGTGTGACAAATGTTGCCATTCAAAAGGCCAACACATTCTCACTCCCATCGCAATGACGCTAAAAGTCTCCTTTAGCGTCAGTTCTACACAAGCTTTATCTAAACGCGCTGGATCAAGATTGTTGGCGTCCCTTTTGACGCAGTTAGGTTGAGGAACAGATCATAGGTGGGCTTATAAAAGGTAGGTTCCCTTGACACGCTGAATAAAAATCGGGGCGTTTGGGTTTAGGAAAACAAGAACGGGACAACATTGTCACACTTAAGACTTCGTCGTCTTTAAGCGCAGCGTAACTGCTGCTCTCCCCGATGGATTCTACACACATGCTGAAGGGTGCTTTTTGCATCTCATATGACGCCGACACCCACAACTCAAGCTTCTCTATTTTTTATAAGTTCAGAGCGAGAACGGGCTATTCACATGTAGTTGATAAATAAGAAAATGTCAATCAAGAGCGGAGGGTCTGATACTCCTGTGAATATTATTGGAGAACAACACAGAAACTCAGACAAAGAGGAGATAAAGAAACAGCTGTGATGTAAGTGGTTTACTACTCTACCCTATATTTACCTGCTAGAGAACATATTTCCCAACCAAGATGGATACTTGTTGGTACCATTTGATCACTCACAGGAAGTACACACTGTAGTTTTTTTCTCAAAAGGTTCATAGTTGAGAAGGTAAATCTGATCACGGTAGTTAAAAGTACCCTGTGGAGTTTTCTTGTAAACAAAAAAAGTTACGTATGACTTCCGTCACCAACTGCCATTTAAAGGAAATAGTGTGAAACTGGCGCAGAGAATGTCTAATGCATTGCCCGCGTGTTCACAAAAACAGTGCTTTGTAGTGCTAGTAAAAACTCTACAAGATACCTTTAATAAAAGTGTCTACAAGTGTTTAATCCTACTCACCTGTCGATATGACATCATGGTGAATGCAAGAACTTTACCGAAATAGCTCAAATGCTTTGCATTTGCATTGAAGTATCTACCGTTTTAAACCCTTTCACAAAGGTTGGTCATATTGCTGTAAAAAGACGGACTCAGTTTTGAACATAGTGAAACGCTGTTGATACATGCTTAATTATAAGGATGAACTCAGAGATGAGCCTCTAGCTTGGCCACCATCATTATGACTGCGTGGAATCTCGATGCTGGAGGAGCTGGTGGTTGGAAGTTGGCATCAGAAGCTGGAAGCTGCACACTGTAGGTGTGGCTAAGTGGATCGATGAAGGGGATGGTGATTAGGGATTGGCTTTAGGTGAGGGGAATGTTAGATTTAGGCTAACTTGATTGTATTTTTTAACCAAGACATAGTTGCAATCACTGTAGAGTAGGGGTGGGGGAAGAAAAGGGATACAGCATAGTTTCGCGATATTTATCGTGGCAATACGGTATTGATACACAGACGCCAAGTATCAGTCTTATTATATATGTGTTGGTCAGTTTGTCTGCTTGACAATCCCATTTTGCAGCAATGCAATTGAAGTAAGGTACACAAACAGAGTAATGTATCCTTTTAGATGAAACAGATGTTGAAAAAGTTTCCTTTTGGGGACACAGTAATATGAAATTGGAAAAAAGGTAAGGAATTGCAATATATCGCAGAATGTTGCAATGTGTTTAAAATCTCACTGATATCATTTGTCACATAAGTACTGTGCTGATATCATATATTGAGGCCTCTGATTCCAACCACTACTGTGGAGAGTGAAAGTGTTTTCCTCTTTGTTTTTGACTAATACCACTCTTGAAATTTGAATGCAGGTGATTTGGCCACTACGGAGCTCTTTTCCACGTCTCGTGGTTCTTTGAAAACTCACATTGAAACTGTGTGATTGCAAAGTCCTTCATTGTGACAGAAAAAGCCTACTAATTGGCATTCAGCTGTGATGGATGGGGTTACCACAATGTAAGCAATTTTTTTTGTCTATTTTGTGAACAGATTTAGGAAAGACTTTGAAATGCTGCATGTTTCACATTGAAAACAGAAATTTGGCTTAGTATACAGAAACACAAGAAAAACGTTATGATCAACAGACTCTTCTATTGGTATACCAGGACAGTATGTTGATTTCCATAGAGATCTCACCTGAAAATTTTGGATGGGAAGATTTTTTAAAAAGTTGGACTGTATAGCAAAGCGAGAGTCCATTTTGTTTGCCGTGTTTACAGCTTTGAAAGTGTGAAAGTTAGTCTTGAGAAATGTGAGAAAAACATGGTATAACTGTTTATATCAGGTCCACGATCCACGGGATGCCGTGACTCAGAAAAAGGTTTATTTTTTGTGCCATCCTCCATCTAGTTTTTATTTTCAGCCAATCACAAAAGTTTGGAAGAAAGCTGTGCATGCCAACAATTGGACTACAGATCCACAATGCATACGTTCCTTATTTAGATTTCATTTTTCAACTTCTTGTATGCACATTAATTGCCATCTATAGCTAGCCTGGAAATCCAGACCCAAATCCAAAAAGATGAATGGTCTGGAATCGAGTAAGGAAAGTTGTCCATCTCGAGGGGCGGCACCAAAGATGCATTTGAAAATATCACTGGATTGGATAACACTACGACTAATCACAACAACACGTCTCCAGAGCCCCGTGCGCTTAGCTTCCAGCGGAGCTAACTGGTAGATTTGACCGTTGTCATCTGTTTAGCTCTCCTCTGGCCCGCTCATATCTGATACACCAATGTGATTGGTGCAGCTCGGCTACA